>NC_135311.1:111989114-112298294 GCF_048772815.1 Callospermophilus lateralis | reverse complement strand
CCACCTCAGCAGGCCATAGAGTGCCCCAGGAGTGGGTCCTGCTCTGGGAAGTGGCAGTCTTTCTCTCCTTTATTCCTGGGTGTTTTTCAGTTTGCTGTTATCCTCTGTCTCTCCCAGAATGTGAGCAACTCGAGGACAGTGCCTGTAACTGAGGCACAAGGTGAATAAGCAGAGGACAAAATGAGTGAATGGATGATTGGTCTTCCTGTCTCTAGCTTCCCTTCCACTCTAGTCCATTCTGCCAACCTTGCAGCCTTCTCTTCAGTATCTTTTGGGTTTTGCTACCTCCCTGCTCAAAGTCTCTCCCTGGTTCCCTGTTTTGCCCATCCAGTCTTCTGGATTTGCCACCCTTAGCCCCTGGATCATGCTCTCTAAGCAACCACTTTTTCCCCTCTCCAGACCAGCCCCGTGCAGGTCACTTTCCCAGGGACAGAGATATAAAAGACCACTGCTAGCCTCATGGAGCCCCAGACTAGATGGGCAGCAAAAAGGAGGAGAGCAGCAACAGTTCCAATTCAAGTTCACAGGATAAGCTGCACAGGAACACCCCGTGGGAAGAAGACGGAGTAGGGGAGGTCATACTGAGCAGAGTTTAGAAGGCTGAATATGAGCTCTCTAGGTGGATTATGGGAAAGGCTACTGTTTGCAGAGGGAAGAACAGATGCAAAGATGGCAGAGAATGATCGTTGAAGGGACAAGAGAATTTCTGCCAGAGATTCATGGTGGAGTCAGAATTGAATTTCGAAATCCCAGTTCTGCTATTTACTTGCCAGACATTCATGAGTACAGTTCTCTGAGCCTATAAAATGGGCACAACAACCCCTTCCCAAGTCAGCTTGAGAGAAAACAGGTGTGTGTAAAGGTTTATACTATTAATAAAACTACTAATTCTTGATGTCAGCAGTTCAGTCAAACCCCCATGCCATCATCGGAGTGGCACTTGAGATCAAAGCAGAGTAGCCAGAGAAGCAGCTTTACCTTTTTACCCCACCCCACCGTACCTGCCCAAACACAGACCCCCATTACCCGCTTGAAATTCCACTCCTTGGTGTCCTCTCTCTGTAAATGTTTGATGGCCCCTGGAGGCTACAGTTCAGAGGCAAATTCACCAGAAGCTATTGACACTGGATCAGAGGTTAGATTCTCAGGTGGACTGGTTTGTGTTTTCAGTGACTAAGTCCTTGGAAACAGAATTTGACTCCATCTAGGTGGAGAGCACCAGGGGAGGCCTGAGGAAGTTGCATCTGAGCTGGGCAGGCTTGGGGCAGGGGAGGGGAGCATGGACAGATGCCTGGAGGGAAAGCGAGAAGATTTAGCAAGCCCCTTGTGAAATGGCTGGCTCCCAGGGACCTGGGAGAGAGAAGAGATGAAGACAGGGAGGGAAGAAGAGTCTGAAGAGGTCGGGTCACAGAGGCTCCCAAATGCCAGGTAGAGGAGTCAGGACTTTCTTCCTTGGGCAGTAGGGAGCCATAGAGTTTCTGAGCAGAGAAGGGACCCGAGGGAATCTCATCCTCCCTATAAGTTTACTCTATATGAGGCTCTAAAAGTGGGTGGGAAGCGCTGCTGGAGCCCCAGTATTCACTTTGGAGAAGCTTACTGCCCCCCTCTCCAGCCGGTGCCCACACTGGGAGCTTTGTTTTCTGGAAGCTGATTTCGGTCCTGGAAAGAACTCGGGCTTTTCTGGGTTGATTCCAAGTAGTTCCAACTCTGGCCAGTGGGGAAGAAAAAAAGCTCCCCGGGATTGGCGCGGAGGTGCCAGGTGCATAGGCTGACGCGGGTGGGCGTCTGGTGCGTGTCTGAGGGCACGCAAAGGCCCGGGGCTGAGGGTGGGGCCGTGCTGGGCAGGGCGGGTCTTAGCGGCTCTGGAGCCAGGAGTGAGTAAGGCGAGCCCGGAAAAGTCTCTTTTGCCTTTAAAGGCAAGCGTCCCTGGCAGCCCGAAGAAGAGGCTTTGCTGAGTCAGCTGCAGCTGAGGCACGGGGGGCTGGCAGGGGCTGGGGCAGGAGATCCCCTAATCCGCATAATGTTTTGCAATTCAGATCCTCCGGGACTGCAGGTAAACGTGGCATTGGGCTCCAGGAGAGCCTGCTGGGCCAAGCAGGACCGTTTGGTGTGTTCAGTATTTTCAATCTGATTTGCACACCTGCTCCCAGAAAGCTAGGCGGCATCCCTTCCTTCTGCGTGCCCCTCCCTGCCCTGTGCAAGGGCTCTCGTCGGTGCCACCACCTGCTCATTGGTACTGAGGGATACTGAGAGAACATCCCTCCTCCTCTGTCCCCTGAGCACCAGGCTTGTCTGCTCAGTTGCCTTCAGGACAGCACTCTGCAGGTCCCACAGGTACCTCACACTCACCATGCTTAATCTAAACTCATCATCTCTCCCCCTGCTCTCCGAGGCCCCGCCCCGCCCCAGCCCTTGCAAACTGCACTAGCCAGAGCTCTGATATCATCCTGATTCCTCTCAGTATCCAGTGGATTCTGCTCTCTCAAAATACTTAGTATTGAACTTGTCCCCTTCTCTGCATTCTCACAACCCTTTCTCTAGGATAGAGCCACTGCTCAAGCATCCTCCCCACTGCCACTGCCTTGGTCTCTAAACTCCCCAGCTGCCAATCATGCCCTCCCTTAAACATCTTTCCATAGCACACACCAACATGGCTGATCTCATAGACATCACATTGAGGTGTTGAGTCCGCCTGCAAAAGGTGGCCTTTAAATTCATGATTGCATGTATATAAAGTTCAAAAACAGGCAAAGCGTGTGGGACTCTAGAAGTCTGGAGAATCAGTTCCCTTGAAGGAAGGATCTTGGCCATGAGGGGAACTGGTAATCAGGGCTAGGCAGGTGGAGACCAGATCAGCAGTTCTGGTGATTTCCTTTTGCCCCAAGCTGTAAGATGACTCAGTAGCACATGGTTACTAATCCTATTTTTATTTAAAATTTTGATGTTTTTTCATAATTTTTTTGCATTAATTTTTGCTCTTCAAAAATAATAACATTAAAGATGATTATTTATCTTGACAACTGAATTTTGGGCACTCCTCCCCCTGCCTTGAATCTTACCTGGGAGACAAGCGCCTCTCTTGCCACACCCCATTCCTGACCCTGTGGTAATGTTTCTTAATCAGCATGCTGGTTATGCAGGCATAGTCTGTTTGTGAAAAATGATTAAGCTGTTAACACTTCTGATTTTTGCACTTTTTCTCTGTGTATATTTTACTTCAATCAAAAACAATTATTTTGTTGAGCATGGTGTCCCACACCAGCAACTCAGGAGGCTGAAGCAGGAGGATTGCAAATTCAAAGCCAGCCTTAGCAACTTAAGACCCTGTCTCAAAATAAAAAATAAAAGAACTGGGGATGTAGTTTGGTGGTTAAGCAAACCTGGATTCAATCCTACCAGGAAATTCTTTTGTTGAGGTTCCAAGGGAATGTCTGCTCCCTCCAGTGTCCCCAACACCAGAAACAGTACCTAATACATTCTGGGTCTCTGCATATATTTGTTATATGAATGTATACTATTTCAGTTAATTTAACCCCCACAGGAACTCTGGGAGATGAGGGTTTTTTCCCTCTTTTTTCTAAAGAAGAAAATGAAAGTTCTTGGGGAAGTAAAGTTATTTGCCCTAAATCATGCAGGTAGTAAGTGTGAGTTTTAATACCTTGCTTACACAAAATAAAGACTGACTGGCCGAGCTGTTCAGCCAGCCCAGCACTGCTGCAAGCAGCTTACCTTGCTTGGCTCTTATCACTTAGATTACAATTATTTGAACCTTATCTTCCCCTTAGATAATGACCTTTCCAAGGCAGGGACTTGGGCATTTCAGTCTTCCCTCTATCCAGTAAGTAATTTGACATAGGAAATAAACCATAAATGTTTAGTACATGAGTAAACCAAAGAATGAATGAAGGAGAAGGTGAGAGAGGTTTGTGGTGGGCAGAGTTCTGCTTTTGGAGACAGACCTGCCAGCTATGGATCTTTGGGCATTTCTCTAACCTGATTCTCAATTTCCCCAGCTGTCATATGGGTATAATATCAATATTCACTTCACAGATCATGAATATAAAGGGAGACAATGTCTACTGAGTGGCTGGCATGTGGTAAATAATTGAAAAATGATAACTATTATTGTTTCCAGTGTTTACATCCTCAAAGCCTGATTTACTTTAGGGTTGTGGGCACCTGCTCACAGTGTAATACTCTCAGTGTATTATTGGCGGGGGGGGGGTCCCTAAGGTTGGGAAGAGAAGACCTAGTACAGCCCCCAGCGGTTTTCTTCTTCAAGTCCACAGAAAGGGTAGAATGCTGGAAAAGTCTAGAAGTTTGGTTTATGGTCCAGCTTCCCCCTGTGAGTGGTGCCATCTCTGATAAGTTTCTTATTCCCTGTGGGCCTCAGTTTTCTCTCTGTAAAATAGGACCACAATAGTCTTGAACTTGGCTGAGTGCTGTGGTATCTGCCAGCAATCCCTGCTACTCAAGAGGTTAAGGCAGAAGGATGGAAGTTCAAGGCCAATTTGGGGAAGTTAGTGAGACACTGGCTCAAAATTTTAAAAGGCCAGGGATGTGGAGGGAATGGTGGAATACCCCAGGCTTCATCCCAGTAAAACACACACACACACACACACACACACACACACACACACACACAGCCCTTGAACTTGTAGGGGAGCATTGGGAAGGATTCAGTCCTTTGGCCCTGGACATAGTGCACAGTAGGATTCCATAAAACGTGATGTGAAGAATTAACTCAATGCCCTGAGGGTGGAGGAATAGCAAGGAGACTGGAGAGACTCGAGAGACCCTGAGAAGTCCAGGAACTGATGGGAAAACAAACAGCTGGGCTTGGCTCTTCTGTTCTGTTCTGAGAACCAAATTTCTCCAGAGAAGAGAAATGTCAACACCCTTCAGACTGATATAACCTTTTAACTGGACAAAACATCTTCCCACACATCATTTGTTGGGTCTTCCCCACACCTTTTACTGAAGGCAAGACCACACACATCCACAGTTGAAGAAACTGAGGCATGAAGAAGTCAAGCCACTTGCTTCACTCCCTCATTACAGTGAGGGAGGAATTTGTTAGCAAACCGAATTTTTTATGAAACCTGGGCCTCTTCATTTCTAGAATCCATCATGTAGCAATCCGGATAGGAAGAACGCACATAGCTCACCCTCCAGGGGAGCAGCCACTCTTTAGCCAGTGTCCATCCAGGTCACCAATCCACTCCCTCAGCCCCCACCTGAATGCCACCTGGCAGTCACATGCATATTCATCATAGAGGAGCTGCGTGACTCACCCTTTATGCTGGAACTGACTCATACTTCTAAGGAGAAAACCTGTTGAGAGCACCTAGGGACCTTCCTTTTCCATACACAAAAAGCTTGGAGCATTAATTTTATAGAGGCTTGAGGTTGATGCTCCAAATCCATGCACTTTAGCTGGTAAGAAAGAGAAAGCACTGGGGGCTGAAGAGTTCTAGACTCAGAGGATGAGTTTGCTGAACTCCGGGCTTTGTTACAGTTTAACTGGATGACTTCAGTCTCTTCAGCTTCCTAAGGTAACCTCCCAGACTGCCACAGACAAGGCTGTCAGAAACCCCCTGTGTGGGAATGGGGTGGAGAAAGGGAGAGTGATTGCTGATGTCACTCAAGCACACGTGCACTTATTAAAAATGTTGTTGAGTGGAGAAGTATGATCAAGTATGATCATTGATTGGCATGGAAAGAAAGTCATGATATTTTCAAATGGAAAAAAACTGGTTATAAAACCGTCACATTCCCAAAAGAAAATGCCTGGGTTTCATGAATTTGGATTCCGCTAAATATTAACGGAAATTAGCTAGAATTAGGGGTGATTATTATTTTCTTCTTTTGTAATATCTGCATTTGTCTGTCATGAATGGGTATCAGTTGAGTAACAATCCTTACCTCACAAGGCTACAATATGTACTAACGAAGATATTAATTTACTTATTCAATAAATAATTATTAAACACCTAGTTTGTGCTGGTGTTTGTGGAAGCTGCATGGTGGCTGGTCAGTGGTAGAGGCTCAGTAAGATGGGGTCATTCAGGCCTCTGCCTTCAGGAGCTCGAAATAAAGCTTGTCCCCATGCACAGGTGCCTCTGCATGAAAGACCTGTATGCACTGTGAAAATCTAGGTCATGAAAACAACAGAGCCTTTCGGCTACACATGCTATAGAATAACCACCCCGACCCCCAAGCTTGGTGGCCTGGCCATGATTTATTATCTCTCATAATTCTGTGGATTGACTGGGAAGTTGTGCTTTACATGATGTGAACCATGGTCACTCATGCAACTGAACTCAGCAAATGCATGACTGAGCCATCCTCTCCATACCGTGTTGTGTCCTCCTCCATCTCCGGCAGGACAGCCTGGGCTTCCTAACAGCATGGCGGCTGAGTTCCAAGAGGGAGCGTCCCAAGAGTTCAAGCCTCAATGTGAAAGCCAATCTAGCCTGGTTGTATCAGTGCAAATCATCCTGGATTTAAATTACTTTGTCTCTTAATCTACAATGAACATTTCCTTACAAGTAATATTTTTCCAACACAATTTTTAATGATTGACTGATAGTTCGTCATGAATTGAACCAACCCCTTACCCATGAATACTTTAGGTAGTTTTTATCTAGAGGAAATTATAAACACTCTGTGAATGACATACCTGTACTAAGAATTCAACACAAATCCTTGTAGGATTCAATACAAATCCTTGTAGGAGAGGGATACCAGATCAAAAGACAAGTGCATTTTTAAGACTGTACCAAATGGCTCTTTAAAAAAAAAGGAGGGGAGTAATATATCTTATACCTCTTCTACCAACTATAAAGGGATTTGCCCTTTTGTAATCCTCTGGTCAATAGTGGGTATGGTTTACCTTTTTAGTCTTTGTCAGTTGGATTGGTAAGAAATGGTATCTAATTATTATCTTTTACAGAGAGAAGATTAAAAGTTGTCCAGAGCCCAATTCTAGGGAGAATGTAATAATTCTAGGTGGTCTTATTACATCAGCAAGACCCAAGCAGTGTGATGCCTATGGATTTAGTCTGGATCAGCAAAGCATGACACTGACAGCCATACTAGTGGCTGCAGGCATAAGGTTACTGTCTATTGGGATAAGTACACTGCTTTCCTGTCTTGTGTCCTTACCCACCATTCCAGTCTTGCTCTGACCCCTGTATGCTCTGACTTACTATGAATGACCTTTTGCTGAGTCTGGGCTAATGATTTCCCTGGGCCTCAGTGTCCCCATCTGTCTTATGAGAGTTGTAACAAGAAGCAGGTCAAGCAGGACCCTAAGATTGAGCTTTGTCCTTGTGGTCCCCAAAACTCATGAACTGGGGGACACATTCCTGTGTGCAAGCAGGGCTCCTGGACATAGAGACCATCTGCTTCTTCCTGGCTTTGTAGCAAGTAATGGAACTTTTCTGAACCTCAGTCTCTCCATCTAGAAAATAAGGGTAACAGGGTTTTAAGGTCTATTTGTACTTCCTCTATGCCTGAGATCTGTGATTCTCACAGGAACCCTTAAAGGTTGGGAGCATGATGCTGATTTAGATGAGGCAAATTGAGGTCCAGAGAAGGGAAATAACTTGCCCAAGAAAAACTAGCAAGTAAGCAGCAGAACTGGAGATAAGCTCCGTTCAGCCTAGAATCAAATCCCATGAACACTCCTTCTCAGGCTTTGTGAAGGACCAGATGAGAGAGAGAGTGGTACAGAGCTCCACTAACTTTTTTGAGTTAAAGAATATCTATGGGGGCTGGGGATGTGGCTCAAGCGGTAGCGCGCTCACCTGGCATGCCTGCGGCCCGGGTTCGATCCTCAGCACCACATACAAACAAAGATGCTGTGTCAGCCAAAAACTAAAAAAAATAAATAAAATAAAATTCTCCCTCTCTCTCCTCTCTCTTAAAAAAAAAAAAAAAAAAAAAAAAAAGAATATCTATGTTTACAATGCAATTTTGAAAACCTGCTGTCACCCAGATGGATGTTAGTTAGCATTATTCTCAGCAGGCAGGATGGCTGGACTGGGGTCCCACTTTTGGAAAGTACGGTTTTCTGATGGAAGTTTCCACAAAGGTACGTGATTCTATAGCTGTGATTCTACAGAAAGAGGCAGGGCCTGTCACTGGACACTCGCTATCATTCTCTTATGGAGACATTCCCCTGCGCGAGATACCACTTAACTGCATGGAGTTCCCTGTTGCACTCAGTTCTCAGAATGAACCTCTGCTGAAGGTGCTCTTGTGATTCCCATTCTTTAGATGGGACCCCATTGAGGTGTAAGGAGGTAAGGTAACCTTCTAGGGTGTCAGGGTTCCTTGCTGATTTGAGACCCCACCCTTCTATCCGTGGCCCAAGGGTGAGTTGCTCAGGGCTGGACCACCAGCGTTTACACAGCCTTGCCGGTTGTCTCATCAGAGTGTCCTCTCAGCCCTGGCAGGCGTCCAGGCTAGGCCACTCTCTATCTTAGCAATGGAGAAACTGAGGCCCAGGAAGGAGGCTTTCCCCCCAGTGCCTCAGCCAGCCCCGTCTGGAATGCTGGGTAGGGAAATGACGGGAAAGGCTTGCAAGTGTTACTGGATCCCTGCCGGCCAGGGATGTTGTGACCTCAGTGAGGGCCTGGCGGGCTTTCCTGCCAGGGAACTCAAGGTGGGGCAGGATGGGTAGGGAGTGAGGTCAGAGGGGAAGCAGGCCGGGAAGAGGAGAAGGCAAGTCTCCGGGGGCTTGTGGGGAGAGAGGAAGGGCGTTTGGATAGCTCAAGAATTGGGGGCTTGACCCAGGGATTACTTAGTAGGTTTAAACAGGGGCCATCTGGGAGTGTACAGCCTGGGGAGTCAGAGGTTCCTGAATGCAAATAATGACTTTGCTACTTACGAGAATGGTGAATGTGGGCTAATGATTTCCCTGGGCCTCAGTGTCCCCATCTGTAAGGTATCCCAGAGGATATGTGGAGTGCTGCCTGGTTAGGTCCCGGCTCTCCCAATGACCAGCGTAACCTAGGGCAAGTGATTCACCTCTGTGGGCTTCAGTGTCCTCATCTGTAAGATGGGCCTGATAATAACAGAAGAGACCTCACAGGGGTGCCATGTGGATGAAGGCATCTGCACGTGTAGAACTGAATGCCTGGTTGGATGGAAGAAGGGTGGGGAAGTTTTCCCAGAAGTGGAGTTTTAGCTAGGCCTTGCAGGATGTGCAGAAGTTCCCTGGATAGAGAAGGTGGGAAGATAGAGAGATGAACTTGTGCAAAGACTCGACCTTGAGAAAGCCTGCATGTGTGAGAAGAATATGAAGCAGTTTCACGAGGCTGCATGTTTGGGGTGAGGGGTAAGCACAAGGCTGCACATGGACATTGGGGCCAGATCTCAATTGGGCTGAGAATGCCATGCTGGGGATTTAAACCTGATCTAGTAGGTGGGGAGTCTCGGTCAATATGGTGGAATCACCCGGAGAACTTTATTTATTTATTTACTTTTGGTACTGAGGCTTGAACTCAGGGATGGTCTATCCCTGACCTATATCTCCAGCCTTTTTCATTTTTGATTTTTGAGATAGGCTCTTGCTAAGTTGCAGAGGCTGACCTCAAACTTTCCATCCTCTTGTTTTAGCCTCCAGAGCAACTGGGATGAAAAGCATGTGTCACCAGGCCTGGCCTGGGGCATTTTAAAACAATCCCATTCTGTGATCAACCCAGCAATATTCTGAGTCAGTAAGTCTCAGGTGAGACCCAGAAATCTTCATTGTTTGAGGCTTCTTGGCAAATTCTGATACCCATCAGGTATGAAAACCATGATGGGAGGGGGGTGTCTAAGAAGGGATAGGCCCCACCCAGATGCCTTGCCCAGACCTCAAGATCTGAGCAGAGAGCTTGGGAAGAGGAGGAATGGGGAGAGGAAATTCTGACCCTCAGCCTTCCCCTCCTCTCCAGGGCAGTCCTCCCATCTGATGGCTACATATACTACCAGGGCTGCCCCTGGAGATGCTTCTTCCCTGTGGTCTGGCTCCAGCAGCCAGCCAGCCTCCTTCCTTCCTTCCTTCCTTCCTTCCTTCCTTCCTTCCTTCCTTCTATTTTTGAACTCTTCCATCATGTCTCAGGTCCTATGTTGGACCTTGGAGGTTTGGTGAATCAAGTTCCAGATCCATCCCTCTTCCCCAAAGCTTTTGATCAGTCCTGGGTCCCTCAGCTCCCCTGCCTTTGGGAATGTGGTTAAGTGCAAGAGGATTGGGGCAGGAAATCCACCCAAGGGGCTCAAATAGCAGCATCAGGGCCCAACCGTCCAGCCTCCAGGCCCTATGGCTTCCTGGTCCCCTTTTTCCTCCCCTATTCACACACCCATAGGCCTAATATCTTCTCCCGTCCTGGCTCAGGACTTGCCTGGTCAACTCCCAGGCCTTGCCCCCTGTCAGGAGGGTCCTGGCACCTAAGGTCACAGTGAGCCTCAGCCCACCTTCCACCACCAGCCTACAAAGAAGACAAGAGTCTTGTGTAAGACTTGAGCAGCTCTTCCCAAGGGCAGGGTCCTGGAGCATTTCCTCACAGGGTAGCAAAAACAACAAACATGAGGAAATGACAAGGATTCCGGGGATTTCAGAGCACACAGCTCAGGTACAGGATGGATCCCTGCAGAGAGCTGGGGTTAGAAGCTCATGGGCAGCTTCCGTACCTTCCCCTTGGAGCCAGTTCTTTGTGTCTTCATGTTTGTTCTGTTCTTCTCTTTCATCAGGGTCCTTTGCCCACTTCAACCCCCAGCCCCTGCACTGTCACCAGATGCCCCTGTCTCATTCACTCATTCATTTTTTTCCTTCCTTCCTTTGACATACAGGGACTATGAGCCAGACACCGGGGAAGAGCCAGACTTCATGACTTTGCATGAAGTTCACAGTTGGGTGGGGAACAACCAATGCAATGTAATTATTATCACCATAGACTTATGCGTAGAATGTTATAAAACCAGGGTGTTACCAGTGGAGGGTTGATTCTTGAAGAATGAGTAGGAATCTAAGGAGATCATGCCACACAGAGAATAATAAGGGCAAAGGCAGAGAGGTGTGAGACAGTGGTTTGCAATGACTAGAGCACAAGTAAGGTTCAAGGGATCAGAAGGCGTGGAGGCTGAGAGGTCAGCAGGGGCAAACCACAAGGGCCATGCATACTGCACGCAGGAACTTGAGCTTTCTGTCTTAGGCAATGAGCAGTCATCAGGGGATGTGGTCGGGTTTGCCTTTAGAATCATCACGTGGAAGTTGGTTGGGGAATGAGCTGGAGAAAGGAAGCCAGGCAGAGCAGCCAGTAAGTATGAGCACCTCTCAGTGTAGGAGCCGAGGAGGGAGCGGGGCAGCGGGGCTATAGAGCTGGTCCCACTTGGGTAGCTCGAGATTTTCAAGGATCAAGGTCAAAGGGAAACTGAGGCAGTCAGGAACTTCTGCGCTTTTGGCTTGAACAGAGTCAGGTGCAGCTAAGACTGTGTCTAGGGATTTGGAAGGTCCACAGCAGGACCCCAACCCATACCTGGGAACCAGGGCAAAGCCCAGCCCTAGGAATGA
The DNA here is from genome assembly GCF_048772815.1 of Callospermophilus lateralis. NCBI lineage: Eukaryota > Metazoa > Chordata > Mammalia > Rodentia > Sciuridae > Callospermophilus > Callospermophilus lateralis. The sequence continues at coordinate 112,286,731 of NC_135311.1, read as the reverse complement.
GATCCTACCATAGGCCATGTCAGATGGGGCCCTGATCCTGAAAATAAGAGGTTATAAGACAGAGAACTGAGGAAACCTATCTCTAAGCACATTTATGTCCTTGACCATTTTTCTTTTATGGCTACTGGTAAAGATGAATCACAGACTCCTGAGGGCATCTGGGCTATTTTCTCACTGTGCCTAGTGTCCATCTTTCAAGGCTACCCTCAGGCTCTTCCTTTTGACTTCAGTTATAATCTGTTCCTGACCTGGGATTCAGGTCTGTCCTGCTCCTGGCTCCCAGCTTCCGGATAAACTCTGGCTTGGCTCCACTTGCTTAGGTGCCTCCCAGAGTAGGCCAACCTCCCCAGCGTCCCCAGGATGCAATCTCAGGGTGATGACTTAGGGGTACCCGGACACCACAACTCACTCCCTGAGCCCATTTGGCCAATTAGTCACTCCTACAATAAATGTATCTTTAAACATCCACGATGTGCCAGTCCCTGGACGGAGAGCTAGACTAACAGTGTTGAATTAGGTGGCTCACAGTTCAATGGAGACGAACACATTCAACACAATCCAATCTTTTAAAACATCACACAACACAGCACAACTCAGTGTGACTCAACACATCTCAACACAAGATGCAAGGCCTCAGGTCTGCCTTCCAGTCCTTGGGGCCTCCGCTGGAGAAAAAGCAGTTCGCAGGCAAAGAGGCTATGAGTACCAAGCAGGGAAGGAGATGCTTCTTGAGAGGTCACAGTAGAGGAACGAGGCCCTACTGTCAGGTCTGTAGGCTTCTGTCCTGCTGCCTCAGTCCTGGACTAATGACTTAACTCTCCGGGCCTCAGTTTCCACATCCACCAGCGGCCGTGAACAATAGTGTGTATCTCGTAGGGCTTAATGGAAACAGAACATGCAAGGTATCCTGCATCTGTGCCTGGAATGTGGGACACACAATGGCATTGGCTGTGGTGGTAGTGCTTGCTTTAGAATTATAAAACTCTGGATTCCTGGAGTCAGTAAAATGTAGTCATAGAAACCTAGGCTCTGAGGACCTTGAACACAAAACCTAAACAGAACAGAGCCCTAATGTTAGCTAGTGGGTAATGTTAGCTAGGAAGGTGGAGATTTCCCTGTTTCTTCAGATGGAGGTGAAATTTCCTCTAATGCTTTGGGGTCCAGACCTGTCATGTTCAGTTGCTCAGGTTGATTATTCTGCTTCTCTAGAGAAGGCCACTCACAAAGACTCCCATGTGAATGGAGTGCCCAGGTGCCATATGATCTGCACCACCACTTTCTCCTAGAGAAGCCTGCTAAATCCCTGGTAGCTCATCCTTACCCCTGTAATCTCTGTTTCCAGCAAAACATGCTGACTTTTCTGTGAACCACACTGACCTGAATGTGATGAAACTATCTCTTGGATTTCATATTTAAAAAAATATAATAAAATAAAATTACTTCCTCCAAGCATTCTTGAGAGTAGGCTGAGCAGAAGTTTTGGAATGTTCCAGAGAAGAATCACATCCTATGAAGTCTATCACTGTCCAGATGGTACACTGGGATGTGTGGTCCCACATACCCCACCTTAACCTCTCCCTCTTGCCCCCTAATTTGCTCCTTGGGGCCCAAGGCTTTAGCTATCCCTGGCTCTTGGTGGGTCTCTGCTTAAAGTCTTTTTTTTATTTAATATTTTTAAATTGTCAATGGACCTTTATTTATTTATATGTGGTGCTGAGGATCGAACCCAGGGCCTCACACATGCTAGACGAGCGCGCTACCACTGAGCCACAGCCCCTCTGCTTAAAGTCTTTATCAAAGCATTTTCCCATCAAAGGTAGTTCCTTCTCTTCTTAAGTATTTTGGGCCATATGCCTAGGTAGTAATTTTTTAAAAATATTTATGTTTTAGTTTTAGGTGGACACAATATATTTTATTTTAATTTGGTGCTGAGGATCGAACCCAGTGCCTCATGCACGCTAGGTGAACACTCTACCACTGAGCCTCAACCCCAGGCTCTAGTTAGTAATTTTTTAATACCTCATCACATTTAGTAGCACTTATAAAACCTAAGACTCCCAGAACATTAAAATCAAATCATCTCCCCAGGTGTGGCAGCACAGGCCTGTAATCCCAGTGACCTGGGAGGCTGAGGCAGGAGGGTCATAAATTCAAAGCCAGCCTCAGCAAGTTAGCAAGACCTTAAGCAACTTAGCAAGTACCTATCTCAAAATATAATATAAAAAGGGCTGGGGATATAGCTCAGTGGTTAAGTGCCCCTGGTTGCAATCCCCAAGGATCTAACCCCCATCAGATCATCTCAGAATAAGAATTTTGGAATAATCTATAGGCTAAGGATCTCAGTTCTAAGAACTATGGAGAATTTTAGAATCCCCCAAAATCTTAACAATGGGAAGGAGTCCAAAGAGGTCATTGAGTCCTTACCTTGTTCAACACAGGTATCCGCTCTAAAACATTAGAGGTACCTACTTGGACTGTCTCGGCTTAAATATGGCTCTTATTCCCTCACCAGATGATCGGTTCCACCTTGAAATTATTCATCTGGTACGCATGGAAATGATTAAAGAGGACCTTAACTTTCTTCTGTTCTTGTAACAGAAGGTGGACTTCAACTCAAGGTATGCCGAGATTTTAAAGCAATGACAGTTGGGAAGATTCAATAACCTGGTTATATTCGAGAGCTGGGACCTGAGCAGTCCAAGGTGTGATAAACATGGGGAGCTCAGTCATGATTGGAGCAGGGCTGTGGCTGCCAAATGTTGATAAATTGTATTTTCAATTTATTTAGTTCAAAACATTTTTAAGGGCTGGGGATATGGCTCAATGAGCAAGGCCCTGGGTTGGTTCCCCAGCACCACCAAATAAACCATTTTAAAATTTCTCTTGAGATTTCTTCTTTGATCCAAATGGTATTTAGAAATGTGTTGTTAAATCTACAAGTATTTTCCAACTATCTTTCTGTTATTGCTGTCTTAGTTTAATTCCACTGAGGTCTAAGAGCAGACATTTTGGTATGATTTCTATTATTTTAAATTTGTTAGCTTTGTTTTATGGCCCAGAATGTGGTTTGTCTTACTGATTATTCCACAAGAACTTGAGCAGAATGTGTATTCTGCTGTTGTTGGCTGGAGTATTCTGCATACACCAATTATAGCCAGTTGATTTATAGTGCTGTTGATTGAACTATCCTCACTTATATTCTGACTTGCTGGATCTGCCCATTTCTGAGGTAGATGTTGACGCCTCCAACTAGGTGGGTTCATCTATTTCTCTTTATAATGCTGACAATTTTTACCTCTTACATTTTGATGCTGTGTTGTTAGGTATATATACTTTAGAGATGGTTGTTTTCTTGGAGAATCGATCTTTTTTCACTATGTAATGCCACTTTTAATCTCTGTGACTTTCCTTGCTTTAAAGTTTACTCTGAAATTAACATAGCTACTCCCACTTTCTTTTAAGTGTTAACCTGATTAGTGTTAGCTCTTTACTTTTAACCTATTGTATGTCTTTATATTTAAAGTGGGTTTCATGTGGACAAGATAAAATTGGATCTTGTTCTTTGATCTACTCTGACAATCTCTTCTTAAATTTGTTTATTAATTAAAAATTCTGTTTAATTAATAAAATTAACAATTTAATAAAAATTCTGGGTTTTAAATTGACTATTGATGTTTAAAGTGATGGATACAATTTGATTTGTACATTCCATGTTTGTTACTATTCATTGATTTTTATATTTTTATTCTTTCTTTTTGTTTTCAACATTTATCTATCCTTACTCATGTTATGTGGTCTTAATTGGACACTTTATATGATTCAATTTTCTGTCCTTTCTTAGAATATGAAGTTATTTTACTTTTTAGAAAATGATTGCCCTAAAATTTGCAACATGTATACACCATAATAACCACTTAATAGTAAGGATGGGTTCTGAGAAATGTGTTGTTGGCAACTTTAGGGTTGTGTACACTGTTATACAAGCTAAGACAGCATGACATCATGACATCACTAGTCAATATAATCTTATGGGATCACCATCATATAATTAGTCTGTTAGTGACTGAAATATCATATGCAGCATGTGACAGTACAATTAATACAAGATCACTTTAAAAATGACACTATTCTACTTCTTAATTCAGTAGTCACTCCTTATTCATGGTTTTGCTATCTGCTGTATTAGTTCTATGCTGTCAACTACAGTCCAAAAACATTAAATAGACAATTCCAGATATAAACAATTCATAATTTTTAAATTGCGTCCTCTTCTGAGTAGCTTGATGATATCTCATCCTGTCCTGCTTCAGCTGCAAGATTAATCATTCCTTTGTCCAGTATGTCCTCGTAGTATATGCTACCCTCCCATTAGTCACTTAGTGGTCATCTCAGTTATCAAATCATCTGTCACAGTATTCTAGTGCTTATATATAGGATTCAATACCAGTGCCTCAGCATCAGGCTTCCACTGGAGGTCTTGGAACATATCCCCGGTGGAAAAGGAGAAACTACTATAAGAAAATAATCCTAATTCCTCGCTCCTGTCCCTTGTTTTATTATATAAGCTATAATTATAAATTTTTTGCTATTATTATTTTGGATGTTATGTTGGATCAATTAAGAATGAGAAAAACAAAATTGTGAAAGAAAGCAGAGAAATAAACACTTACCTATAGGGCTGGGGATGTAGTTCAGTGGTAGAGGGCTTGCATAGTGTCCACAGGGCCCTGGATTTGATCCCCAGTACCTCCAACCCCCCCACAAAAAACCCCTCCAAACCCCAAAACTTGCTTATGGGAATAGAGGTGCAGCCTAGTGGTAGAACTTGAAATTGAACTTACCTATAGAGGAGCAAAAATGAGAATCACACCAACTTCTTAGAAACCAAGCAAGAAGAGAATGAAGTGAAATATTTAATGTTGAGGGGAAAAAAAAAAAACACTTTAAAAATTAGCATTTGGTATCCTGTAAAATTTTCTCATTTCCACAACACATACACTAAAATTAAAATATACAGAGAAGATTAGCACGGCCCCTGAGCAAGGATAACATGCAAATTTGTGAAGTAATCCACATTTTAAAATACAGTTAGATGAGAGGAATGAACTTCAAGAGATCTATTATACAACCAAGTTACTATGGATAATGATAATATATTGTAATTCTGAAAATTGTAGAGAATGGATGCAGAGCACTCTCACCACAAAAATGGTAGCTATGTGTGGCAGTATATTTAATTGGCTGAATCTGATCATTCTACAATGTATATGTACACTTCAAAACACCATATTGAACCAGTAGCTGCGGCACAGCGACTCAGGAGGCTGAGGCAGGAGGATCACAAGTTCAAAGCCAGTCTCAGCAACCCATTAAAGACCTAAGCAACTTAGCAAGACCTGGTCTCAAAATTAAAAAAAAAAAAAAAAAAATTAAAGCGCTGAGGGTATGGCTCAATGGTTAAGTGCCCCTGAGCTCAATCCTTGGTTTTAAAAAAACAAAAAACAAAAAACAACTTATTTGTCAATTTAAAAAGATCAATAAAAATAAAAGTTATTATTATTATTATTTACTTATTTCTTCTTTACTGTTCTTCCTCTCCTTTTGTTGATCTGACTTTCCAACTTCTATCATTTTCTGTCTCTCTGAACAACTTCTTTATACATTTCTTGCAAGACAGGTCTACTAGTAACAAATGTCCTCATTTTTATTTGTCTGAAATTTTTTTTTATTTCTCCATCACTTTTGAAGGAAAACTTGCAGGATACAGAATACTAGGTTTGTGGGTTTTTATTCTTAATACTTTAAATATGTCACTTCACTCTCTTCTTGCTATCTTGGTCTCTGGGACATCAGGTGTAGTGCTTATCTTTGCTCCTGTGAAAGTATAACCCCTTCCCTCATCTCCTGCTTTCTTTCAAGATATTTTCTTTACCTTTAATTTATGCAGTGTGAATATGATATGGATGTGTATAGTTTTGTTTGGATTTTGGCATTGATCTTGCTTGGTGATCTCTGAGCTCCTGGATCTGTGGTTTGGTGTCTGGAATTAATTTTGTGAAATTCTCAGTTATCACTGCTTCAAATATTTCTGCTCTTTCTTTTTTTTCCTTTAGATATTCTCATCTTGCATATGGGATACCTTCTGTAGTAGTTCCACAGTTCTTGGATATTCTCTCTCTCTCTCTCTCTCTCTCTCTCTCTCTCTCTCTCTCTCTCTCTCTCTCTCTCTCTTCTCCTGTTTGCATTTCAGTTTTGAAAGTTTCTCCCGACAGATCCTCAGTCTTGGAGATTCTTTCCTCAGCTGTGTCCAGTTTGCGCAGGAACCTATCAGAGGTTCTCTTCATTTCTGTTAGAGTTTGGATCTCATTTCTTTTTGATTCTTTCTTGAATGTCTATCTCTCTGCTTACATTGCTCATTTGTTCTTGCATGGTGTCTAATTTTTTGCATTAGAGCCCTTAGTATATTCCAGTAGTTGTTTTAAATTCCCAGGAGAAAACTTCTAGCATCCTGTCGTATCTGGCTTTTGTTGTGATTCTTGCTGTTTCTTCAAACTGATTTTTGTCTTTAGTTTGGAATTTTGTTGTTGTTTTTCAAAAAAGCTGCGCATGACGTATTTGGTAAAAGGAATTCCAATTAAAATAAGCTTTCAGTGATGCAGTGGTTAGGTGCGAGTGTGGGGAAACTCAGTCCTTTGGGGAGCCTTGGTTGTGAGCTCCCCCAGTGCTTCTCAGTTTCCCCCTCCCCTTGTGGGACAAGATGACTAGAGGGGGCTAGGGTTGGCTTTTTCCCTTCCCCCAGGTCAAGTTAGATTCTGGTAAAACCCCAGAAAATTCTGATCTGATAAAATAGTTTCTCTGGAGAGTAAGTCTTGTTATGAAGAACAGGGTGCTCTGGCATATTTCAAAATGATCATTCTTCTTATTCCCCTTGCTGGAAGCAGGAGAGGATCATTCTCTGACATTCACTGTAAGGACCTACCAGAGATTCCAAAGATAAAATTCACAAACAGTTGGCCCCCTCATAACAGGATCTTCTTGGAGCTTCTAATTCTCAGATTTTCCCACACTGAACCTCCAGCAAGTCTTCAACGATAGTTTAGGTTTTCCTAATCCAGTACTGGTTCCAGTGGAGGTTTCTGCTTGTTCCCATTCCAGTAAGTCCTGATTCTCTGTATCTAACTGTTCTTCACTTTTTAAGACAATAATTTTCCCTGTGACCTCATTTCTCTGATGGGTCTGGAAGAGTTGTTGATTTTTCAGTGTGTTCCACTTTTTATTTGTGGTTAGGGCAGAACGACAACTTCCCAACTCCTTATACATCTGATTGGAAATTAGAAGACTTACTCTTGCTACCAAGTATTTAACACTTGTGTCAAAATAAATACTTTAAAATATTATCTTGGGCTGGGATTGTGGCTCAGTGGTAGAGCGCTTGCCTAGCATGAGTGAGGCACTGGGTCCGATCCCGGCACCACATAAAAAAAAATATTATCTCATGTTGGGTGCCGTGGCCCAGGCCTATAATCCCATCGGTTTAGGAGGTTAAGGATTGGGAGGATTTCAAGTTCAAAGCCAGCCTCAGCAAAAGTGAGGTGTTAAGCAACTCAGTGAGACCCTGTCTCTAAATAGAATACAAAATAGGGCTGGGGATGTGGCTCAGTGGTAGAGTGCCCCTGAGTTCAATCCCCAATACCCCTTCCCTGCAAAAATTATCTCATTCAATCTTCACATCAATTCCCTGAAGTAATACTATTACCCCATTCTGTAGAAGTGATTCTTCTGACTCAGCAAGAATGAAGAGATTCTTTCAGGATCACACAGAAACAGGATTTGAACCTAAATCTGTTTATGATTTACCTATCACCCTGCTTCTCAGAACTCAGCGGCTTTGGGATAGGTCTTGAGGCCCAGAAGAAGACACAAGCCTGAAACAGAATCAGGAGCCCTGGTCAAAATGGCACAAGAGACTAAGAAGGTTCTCAGGACTCATTCTCGGCAGGCCATCCACCAGACACCAGATTCTTCCCCTTCCCAGTCGTGTCATCTTGGGCAAGCCATTTTCTCTCTTCTAGCCCCAAACAGGCAACTCTCAGCCTGGCAAATGGTAATTGCTCAAAACAAATGGAAGTTTTTCTTGTTGTTTCTAGGTAGTGGTTAATGCTGCCAGCCGGGAGGCTGCAGGTCCCCATTTCCCTCCAGCCCTGGTCAGGTGAGATCAGTAACTGGAGAAGTCGGGGCTGTCAGAGGAAGGCATCCTGACCCCAGCGAGGATGCTGGTGGAGGTGGAAGTGCTGGAACCTCAGTGAGAATCATTCTGCTGACAAAGTTATAGTGAGATATACCCGCTCTGGCTTCCCACGGGACATGCTGGTTACCTCTTGACCCTGACTGCTGATCTGGTTGGCACCCACGGCTTGAGAGTCTGAGAGTACAGGAGGACTGATACCACTGATCCTTCTGTGGAGCCAGGTGTGACAGCTGGTATAAAGGAGAAAAAATATTGCAGCTCCAGCTCAGAGTCAACTCTAACACTTCCTGACCAACCCTAATGCCAACGCTGATGCCAGCAACTTCTGCTTCTGGTCAGGATGGAGTAAGAGGTTTATCCTCCCACCTGAAACAACTGAGAAAAAACACAACAAAACAGATTGAAGGAGTAGCATTCAAGACATGTCATATTGGGCAATGATGAACAGTGACCACTGAGAGAAGGGAAGGAAAACACGGTGACGTCTAAGAATGACTTACCACCTAGAGAAAGGTCCCAGGCCATGGCCCAGAGGTAGGGGAACTCAGGCAGTGCCATCTCTCTGAATTGACAAGATATGACTGGGAGTCAGGGAGAAACCAAAGAGGCTAGAGTTTGTAGGGCAGAATGTTGGAGAGATGAGAGCTGCAGAGAAAGAGCTGCGGAGATATGAAGCTTCCTTTCAACTAATCAGTTGACTATTGATCAGCCAGGATTGACTGAGGCTAAGGAAAGAACCCCCCAAAACAGTAAGAGGGAACAATGCTCCAAGCTCACAAGGGCTGAGAAACAGCTGGCTTTTGATAGCTAGAGCAAAAAGCCTCTTAATTCAAGGGGAATCAATTAGAGTACTAAGAAGGGTCTTGGCTGAGTAGTGGAGAAAAATTAACCCTCTGCTAAATCCAACTCTGGTCCCAGCTAAGAATAGATCAAATCGTTTCCAGGTAATTTTATTACTTCTCAGAACAAACTCAAGATTCTTTTTAGAAATATAAAAATAAATAAGATCCAACAAGTTAAAATTCACAAATGTTGGGCATTAAGTCAATAGTTACCAGGAATGTGAAGAAGCAAGAAGACACTAGCCATAAATAAGATTAATTAATCAATCCATTGACACTGCTCCAGAAATGACATTGATAGTAAAATCAGTAGGCAATGACATTAAAATGGTTATTATAGTGATATTTCTACTGATTATAAGCTAGGGGAAAAAAAGAAGATTGACTATGTAGAGACGTGGACATTTTTTAAAAGACCCAAAGAAAACTTTTGGAGATAAGATGAAAAAACACAGTGTCTGAGATGAAAAATACAATGGATAGAAATAATGATAGATTAAACCCTGCAGAAGAGATTCATGAACTTGAAGGCAAATTATAGAAACTACACAAAATGGAAAAAAAAGAAAAAAATCTTCCCCCCACAACAATATTTCAGTGAAGAGCAAGACAATTCCAAACATATAAATTGCTAGTGCAATAAGATAAATAAATAATTGGTAACTAAGATTGCAAAGGAAGACATAAAACTGCTTTTATTTACACACCACATGATTGCCTATGTGGAAAATCCCATGGAGTCCACACACACACCCACACACACACACACACACACACAAAATACTAGAATCAGTGAGTAGGCTATAAGATAAATGTACAAAAAAGTCAATTATGGGGCTGGGGTGTGGCTCAGTGATAGAGTTTTTGGCTAGTGTGTGTGAATTCCTGGGTTAAATCATAGCACTTCAAAATAATAAAAATAAAAATAAATCAAAATAAAAACTCAATTATGTTTGTACCTATTAGCAACAATCTAAAATGGAAATTTAAAAAAAAATAATGGCATCAAAATATAAAATAGTTAGGATAAATCTGATACAATATAGGTAAGACCTGGACACTAAAATGATAAAATATGGTTGAGATAAAACAGCACTGACTATAAAAGAAAAAATCATCAATTTGATTTTATCAAATTTAAAACTTAATTTTCTTAGGAAGATATTGTTAAGAAAATGAAGATGCTGCACCTAATTAAGCCGACTGGGTTACTTTATTTGTGGTGGCCCAGTGTGCAGTGGCTGCAGACAGCAATCTCCTAGTCTGTTGCTTGTGTGGGTTGCCCTAAGGGACCTTGGAGACAGCACTTTCTGTAGATGTTCATATTTCTGATCTCATGATGTCCCTAATCTTGGCTCCAGACAGGTATGCGTGGTGCTTTTGGGAAACCCCAAAGCACAGTGGCCAGGGTTCACATTAGCCTAGTCACCATGTCTATCTGCACCAAACTGCAGGACAAGGATCATGTGATTGAGGCCCTTTGCAGGGCCAACTTCAAGTTCTCCCTGGTCTCCAGAAAGATTTACATCTCAAAGACGTGGGGCTTTATGAAGTTAAATGCTGATGAATTTGAAGACATGGTGACTGAGAAGAGGCTCATTACTTATGGCTATGGGGTCAAATATATCCCCAATTGTGGTCCCCTGGACAAGTGGCAGTCCCTGCACTCATAAGGGCTTCCACTGTACTGTCCCCCTCTTAATCTCACATACACCAATAAATTTTGTATTGTATATAAAAAAAAGCAAGAAAAAAATGATAAGTCACAAACTGAGAGGAAAAAAGAATCACACATCTGGCAAGGGATTTGTTTTCCGACTAGAACTCAGCATTAAGAAAACAAACAACCCAATAATAATATGGGCAATAATTTAAACAGACACTTCACCAAAGAAAGTATATGAATGCTAATAAGAACATGAAAAGAAGCTTGATATCCTAGTTGTTAGGAAAATGCAAATTAAAACTTAAAGTGATGCCACTACGCATCTATTGGAATGTCCAATATTGAAAAGTCTGATCATATCAAATGTTGGGGAAGATGTGGGACAAGTAGAGTTCTCATATAGGCTGGTGGTGATGAAATGGCATAACTTCTTTGGGAAAACAGTTTGATTATTTCTTAAAAAGTCAAACATACACTTAGCATATTATTCCACTTCTAATTATTTATCCGAGGGAAAAGAATGCATTACAAAAGCTTGTACATAAATATTTATAGCACCTTCATTGGTAATAACTAAACACTGGAAGTAATCCAGATCCCAGGGCTATGGAAATAGGATAAGCTATTAACCTAGGGATTACTTAGCAGAAGGCTTAAACAGAGGCACAGGAAGTGTGGAACACTGGAGTTGGAGGCTTCTGGGTGCTTCTGTTACTTATGAGGACAGTGAGTTTGTAGAAATGACTTTCTAGACCCTCAGAGTTCTCATCTTTGAGAGGGCCTGATAATAACAGACCCACCTCACAGTCCTGTCTGGAAAATGAAAAGGTCTAGAAGCATATGTCAAGGCTCAGAGCAGGCTTTTCCCTGTCTTTGCTTCCATCCTCACTCTCACCACTGTCATCACCATCACCATCATCAACAGCAACACTGGGGAATGCCTTTCTGGGGGTGTAAGTTTGATCTGATCTAATGGGTTGGGGAGGGCTATTGTTTCATGTGGCAGAATCACTAGGGGCACTCAAAAATAAGACCATGTGGCGCCAGCCAGTAATACTCTGAGCCAGTGTTTCTCACTCCCTAGCACCAGAAGTAAGTTAGATTGGTTTCAGTCAATCCACATTGTCCACCCTCTGTCTACAGCCAGGTGTCTAGGGTTGGCTCTGAACCAAATCAGAGCCAGGGGAAAGCAAGGAATATTCCCGAGAAAGACAACTGGTTCATCCTCCTCTTCCTCCTCCTCCTTCTTTTTTTCATTCCATAACTGCTATCAGGGAGATTCTTTTTGTGGAAAGATAAAGAAAGAGCAGGGAGTCTTTCTTTTAGCAGAATGGTGATGGGTGATGGAAGAATGTGCCTGATACTGCAGAGATCAGAGTAGATCAAGGGAGACACCCTTCGCCATTCTTTTATTTTTATTATTATTTTTTAAAAATATGGACTGGTTCATGAATTTGCGTGTTACCCTTGCACAGGGACTGTAGCTAATCTCTGTGTTGTTCCAATTTTAATATATATGTTGCTGACCTGAGCCACTTCCCTATTCTTTATGATATTGTTTGAGCCACCCGAAGCCAAGGAATAATCTTTTTCCTACTCCAGTTTTCATTCATTTATTTGACCAACACATATGTTAGACACGGTTCTAGGAGTAAGTTGAATTACATTTTCTGTGATCATAACCCTAAATCTAGTCTTAACCTCTTAGTCATGAACTAGTGAAAAGCTTGTAGTGGCAAGAAACAAAGGGCCAGCCACTCACGCTGACTCAGTCAGAGGGGCATTAATGTAAGAATCTGCATGGGGCAGAGAGTGAAATCCCAGAGGTATTATGAAGAGCCTCCCAACAATGGGCCTCGTGAGGTCTAGATGGAGGGGGCGCTAATGTTGAGGAGTTCAGTCCCTAATCAGCAGATGTGTAGTGTGTCTGTGACCTACTGTCTCGGGTTCTAAACATCAAACATCCCAACTGACAAAAAGACCCTTCATTGATTTTATTTCCTACACAAATTCTCTGACCACCTCTATAGATCTCTAATAGGTAATCTTCATGGTGAACAAATGCTATAACCCTAAATAGATCCTAAATATTTTATTGGACTAATACAGTAAACTTTTTCAAATGAATAGTCTTAGAACTTTAAATTTTAAAGAATTTTCTGCTTTAAAGTGCTTAAGTATGCTTTCTATTCCTAGCTGAACTTTTTTATTTATGGCCATTCTAGTGAATGTATATTGGTATTTATTGTGTTTGAAGTTTACATTTTCTAATGACTAATGATGTTAAGAATCTTTTTATGGCTAGGTGTGGTGGTGCATGCCTGTAAATCCAACATCTCAGGACACTGAGGCAGGAGGATCACAAGTTCCAGGCCAGTCTGGGAAATTTAACAAGACCCTGTCTCAAAATTTAAAACATAGTGGAGTGGTGGGACGGTGGGGAAGTAGATCAGTGGTAGAATGCCCCTGGGTTCAATCCCCGTGTGTGTGTGTGTGTGTGTGTGTGTGTGTGCGCGCGCGCACGCGTGTGTATGTGCATGTGCGTGCATACACACACACAATCTTTTTATGTACTCATTGGCCATTCATATTTGTATTTTTTTGGTGAAGTATCTGTCCTAATATTTTACTTATTTAAAAAATTGGTTGTTTTCTATTATTGAGTTGTAAGAGATATATTCTGGATTTTATAATATATAATATATAATGATATGTATTTTACAAATGTTTCACCCATCTATGGCTTACCTTTTTGTCTTTTTAAAAAATGATATCTTTCAAAGAACATAATTTCTTTCTTTCTTTCTTTTTTTAGTACTGGGGATTAAACCAGAGGCGCTTAACCACTGAGCCACATCCTCAGCCCTGACCTTTAACTTGCAATCCTCCAGTCTAAGCCTCTCAAGCCACTGGGATTATAGGTGTGCACCATTGTGCCAGACTAAGTCTTTCATTTTGATGAAGTCTAATTTATCAATTTTTTTAAAAAAAAAAAATGTATGGTGACTTTTGTGTCCTAAGTCTAAGTCTTTGCTTGGCCCAGGGTTTCTCAACCTCAGCAAAACTGGGATGCTGTGCTCTTGTTTTTTTTTTTTTTTCTTTTTTTTTCTTTTTTTTTATTGTTGGTTGTTCAAAACATTACATAGTTCTTGATATATCATATTTCACACTTTGATTCAAGTGGGTTATGAACTCCCATTTTTACCCCGTATACAGATTGCAGAAACATCAGTTACACTTCCATTGATTTATATATTGCCATACTAGTGTCTGTTGTATTCTGCTGCCTTTCCTATCCTTTACTATCCCCCTCCCCTCCCCTCCCCTCCCCTCTTCTCTCTCTACCCCCTCTACTGCAGTTCATATCTTCCCCTTGTATTATTTTCCCCTTTCCCCTCCTGTGCTCTTGTTTTTGTTTTAGTTTTTTTTGTGGGAAAATACCCTGGGTTACAGTGGTCTTTCTGTATCCACGGAGACTGCTTCCTGGATCCCCTTGGACAGCCTGATCCAAGATGCTCAAGTCCCTTATTTAAAATGGTGTTATATAGTATTTGTATATAGCCAATGAGCAGCTTCCCGTATAGTTAAAGTCATCTCTAGATTTACTTCTAATACCTAAAACGGTGTAAATGCTGAGTGAGTATATTATGCTATATTGTTTAGAAATAATGACAAGAAAAAAGTCTGTACATGCTCAGTAGAAGTGCAATTTATTTTCTGAATATTTTCGATCTGTGAGTGGTTGACTCCATGGATGTAGAACAAATAGATATGGAGGACTGGCAGTAGTTTAGAATATTTGGCAGCAGCCTATCTGGGAGAATCGGTAGCCATGTGGTAAGCAAACTTATGGAGAGTCCATGGCTGATGTGATGCCTGGCACTGTGGCTAACATGGGGATCATAACCTCATGAGAGCCTCTGAGCCAGAACCACCCATTAAACTGCTCCTGAATGCCTGGTCTATGGAAACTGAGGTAATACATGCTGGTTTTAAACCACTAAATTTGGAATAACTGATGATATAGCAATAGATAACTAATACAGACATCTCCAATATATTTTGTTAAATGTACCATTAAATATTTTAATGTTTTTATGTGATTTTTAAAGCCGGGTGCAGTGGCATAGTGTAATCCTAGCAACGTGGGAGGCTGAGGCAGGAGCATTGCAAGTTTGAGGCCAGCCTTAGCAAATGAGCAAGACCCTGTCATCAAATAGAATATAAAAAGGACTGGGGAAGCAACTCAGTGGTAAAGTGCTTCATCTTCAGTACCAAAATTTCATATATATATGAAATAAAAAGTGCTTATTAATTTTTTTCCAGTTGTTTATCTTAGTATATAGAAATATCATTGAATTTAAGATATTGACTTTATTTATTGTGACTTTGCTAAACTCAGTCTCATTTATTACTAGTTATTAGAAGTCTATTTTTGACACATTAAAAAATTAATGAGATAATCCATAACTCCTGGCTGGTGAGTATTCTTCTTCTTTCCTGCCAAGGCACTTTTAAAAGTTCTGACCAGATGTTAAGTCTGTGGCCTTTCTTTTCCAATGCTCGGGAAGCTTTAGGACTGCCAGCAGCTAGTGCACCTGGACAGACATTCACAGCCCAACATCAACACAACTCCCTGGCTACCATCCAAATTTGCTTCACCTCATTCCCTTGGCAACTATCTCACTTTAGTTTCTTTACTCAGCCACTGGCTTGCACAGGCTCAGATCTCTCTGGATCACGACATCTTTACCTCTGTTTTCCTACCATATTTTCCCAATTCAAGTTGCCAAGGGTGAAAATCAGGTCTGACCCAGTTCATCTTTTTCCTCCATGTCATTGGTGGTCAGGCAGATCATGGGTCAGGTCCCTCTTTGTCCGATTAATTTTGCCCATAGAGTATGTCTTCGTCTGTTTAGGCTGCTAGAACTAAGTGACATAAACAACAGAAATTTATTTTTTATTTCTCATAGTTCTGGAAGCTGGGAAGTCCAAGGTTAAGGCACTGGTAGATGCAGTATCTATTGGGACCTACTTTCTGGGTCACAGATAGCACCTTTTTTGCTGTATCCTCACAGAGTAGAAGGACTAGCTAGCATTCTGAGGCTTCTTAAAAAAAAAAAAATATATATATATATATATATATATATATATATATATATATATATATATATCTTGTAGGTAGACACAATACTTTTATTTTATTTATTTATATGTGGTGTTAAAGATCGAACCTAGGGCCTCACACATACTAGGCAAGTGCTCTACTGCTGAGCCACAACCCCAGGCCCTGGGGCCTCCTTTATAAGGGCATATATCCCAGTCATGCCCTCATGACCTACTCACCTCCCAAAGAGCCACCTAATCCTACCACCCAGGGATTGGGTTCTCAACATATGATGTCTGGACGCAAATATTCAAACTAGAGCAGAGGACAAGTTTCCATGGTCTGAATGTGCTCGCTTGAGTAGTGAGGGTTATGGACAGAGCATCTCCCTTGAGAGCAATAGGACGGGGCAGGCCCTGCTGTTACCTGCAACTACTTCCAGTCGCATCTGTGAGAGAAATTCAAACTCCATTCATTCATAGGATTGAACATATTTGCTCCTTGGCATTGATTGTTTCCCTCCTGCCTCCTAAACCCTCCCACCCCTTCCCCTGCTCACTTGTAGTCAGAATCAAAAGGGCCCAGGAAAATTATGCACTCCAACCTGAGTATTTGGCAGGTGAGATGACTTGAACCAGAGAGGCTAAGTGACTTGGCTGAGTTAATGTAATGAGTTAATGTAGAGGCGAAATTTAGGCCTCCTAATTTTCCTGTGTTTTCACCCAGCTCACCGGTACTTGGCCCCAGTAGACATGCCCTGTTCCCATTCCCAGTGGAGTCTGTGGGGCAGAGAAACTGTATCTGCAGTCTGGCGAAGGCAGGCAGGGCCCAGGTAACTATGATTCAGACTAGCCCGTGGGAAGCAGAAATGGGCTCAGAAAACAATACCCCAAAGACCAGGACTTTGGCATGCTGAGAGGCCTTAGAATCTACCCCTAAATCAAGGTCCCTTTTACCTTTCCCCGTTTCTCCCCATGCCGGCTCCAGGAGAGGCTTTCTGCAAGTTTGATTGGCTATCTGACGGATCCCTCAAAAGAGGAACACAATGGCTTTCAGTCTGCATTAACAGGAGAAGGCTAACCTCATATCGCAGGAATATACATTGAAGTCTGTCAATACTCTGGACAGACTTTGGTCACACACAAGTGTCATCTATTTTGTTCCCAAAGAGAATCACTTACAATTCATTGTCTGTTCTTCAGGCCCAGCAAACTTTGTTCCAGACAATTGTGTGTTCTCCAAGTCCATTAAATCCCCCTAAACTATTTACTATTCCCCTAAAAACGGGCTCCACACCCTATCCTCTCCTCCCTTATAGGAAAAGGGGACTTTTTATGTAAGTTTTTGAATCATGTTGAATTAGTAGGAATCACACTCCTGTGGTTTCTTCCATGTGTGACTTTTCCACTTTTGCATGTTAATAAATATGTATGCTTTTTCTCCTATTTACTCTGTAAGTTTATTACAGCAAACCTTCCAGAGATAAGGGAAAAATTTCCTTTATCCCTACATGGGCATCTGACCTCAACATGATCAGGCCTCAGGGCTTAGTGTGGCCTAGGTCCAGGATTGGCTAGGAGATGAATGGTATAGAGACAAAGGAATGGCCAATTGGAGCCAGAACCAATAGGCCTGTATTAGTGTCCTATAGCTGCTGTAATAAGTAATCACAAACTTGGAGGCTTAAAACAGCAAATATGTATTCTTTCACTGTCCCAGAAGCCAGAAGTCTAAATACAAGTGTTAGCAGAGTTACATTCCCTTCCAAGACTCTGGGGAAGAATCTGTTGTTGGCCTTTTTCAGTTTCTGGTGACTACATATGTTTCTTGGCTTGTGGCCACATCACTCTAATCTCTTGCTCTATCTTAACATCTCTTTCTCTGCATATGTTTGTTTTATATTCTCTATCTGTCCCTCTCATCTCTCTCATAAGGATACTTGTGATGGCATTTACTGCCTATGTGGACAATCCAGGAAAAGCTCCCCTCCTCAAGAACTTTAACTTAATCCCATCTTTTGCCATTTCAGGTTAATACTCACAGGTTCCTTACTACCCCAAGATCTCACTACCCCATACCACTACCCACTTACAACAACCTCCAGACTGTGGAGGAAGGACAGCAGATCAGGATTTTTTTCCCCTCATTTTGTCTTGGGAATAGAGGGGAACCTAGAATTGAGGTGGGAGGAGAGAGAGGGAAATATAGAGGCAGAGAGAAACAGAGACTGGGGGTGGGGGGCACAAGTATGGTCCTTCTACTCTGAATCCAGGAAATTTTGCTTAGGTTCTCATTGAATCATCTCAACTAGTCTGTCAGGTGGGGATTAGTATTCCTAGATGATAGGTAAGGAAACTGAGGCTCACAGATGAGGTAACTAACTTGCATAACAACTGGCTAATGTGTGTCAGAGTCAGAATTAAGGGCTCGGTTAGTCTGGCTCTAAACTCCATACTGATTCCACTCCCTCAGCTCTGCTGGGAAATCCACAGTGAAGTCTGTGGCTCTGCCCTGCGTGCACTGCTGCCATTACCTGTACCCTTCACATCTTCCGGGCTGTGCACGCTCAGAATGCCTCTCTAGGGTACCACCCTGTCTTCGGCCCTTGGGAACCCCCTGTGCATTCGTGGTTCTTGGAAGACAGGGATCCAGTGCTGACCTGCACTGACTAGGGCCATGTGGGGAAGGAGGGAGGGTCAGATAAGAATGACCTGGGGAAGCAGTATGAGGAGCCCCTTCTCCCCTGGGAATTAGGAGACTTCTGTTGAGGTTCAAGCAGGATAGCCTGCATGTGTGATCTCTGGCCCTCTGTTTACATCTGGACCTCACTTTCCTTATCTTCAGTGAGCCTGTAAGATAATGTTCAAGTCCTAATCCTCTGTGATTTTTTTTTTTTTTTTTTGTGTGTGTGTGTGTGTGTGTGTGGTGCTGGCAGTGGCACCCAGGGCCTCATGTGTGCTAGGCAACTGCTCTACCACTGAGCTGCATCCCCAGTCCCCACCACTTTTTCCCCCCACTGTGATTTAAAATATTGGCATAATGACCAAAGCCCTCATCTATGCATAGCCCTCTCTGATTAACAAAATGTTTTCACTGATCATTTACCATCCAACAAATATTGACTTCTACCACCACAAGCTTGACCATGTATTGGACAATGCTCGGCAATAGTGGGCATGAGATATGAGGGAGACCAGCCCCTGCTCTTGGGGAGCTACTAGTGCAGATATAGGGCAGATATGAAGGGAGAAGTAGGGAAGAGTGTGTACAGGATGAACAAAGAACCCTGGGTGCTGGGAGGGATCTGAGAAGAAGGGGCAGTGCTGCCTTTGACCCCAATTCTATAAAGAGAAGGTATTTCTGTCTGTTTTACAGATAAGAAACTAAGTCTCAGAGAGAGAAAGAGAGAAATGACAATCCAAAGACACATAGCCAGAAGGTGGCCAGGTCTGACTTCAATCCAGGCTTTTGTGCTTTTGCACAGTTGGCCCTATACTGTAGGGTCTATGGGATAGAGGACCTGGGAAGGAATATAAGCCTGGCGCAGAAGACACCTGTGAAGAGTTCTCAATCTGGTGGGGAGATGGACACATCAACACCCTAACTAGATGCTCAGCAAGCAGAGTTTGGACACCTGTGGTTGTGGCCTTGGGCTTGGCGCTGAATCTGAGGATTCCTTGGCTCCTAGGGAGCTGCAGCCTGATCTCACCAGGGTTCAAGCAGTGATAATCTGCAACAGGTCCCAGCCTGAGCATGCAGAGGGGTTTCCTATCCAAATGAATTATTGGCCATGCACATTTATTCACTCATCCTCTTATACATCTATTCTTGTTCTTTCTCAACCCTGTGTGTGTGGGGGAGCTTCCCTCCCTCTCTGAACACTGGTCTTGAGCCCTGAGCTCCTAGGGCTGCAACCTCTTGACTGCATCTGTGTGTGACTTGCTCAGTGACTTGGGCACCCCCAACACCTATTCTCAATTCTTTCTAACTGACCTAGAGACTGTTCCAGGCTATGTGTCACTTCAGAGCTTCTCTGTGCAGTTCTCAAGGCTCCCTTTCCAGAAATGGGGGCTCTAGGCTAGGCTATAAGGATACACTCTGTAGGGGACAGAGTGTGGGCACTGCCCCCTTCTCAAATCTGCTGATAAGCTCCAAAATAGTCCAAAAGAATCGAAATTGGGGAAGGGGCATATCACAGCCATCAGCCTGCTAGGTACTCCATTGCACTGATAGGACATAGAGGCAGCTACAGACACCTAGGTCTTCTCCACGCCACCCTGCTCCAGCTGGGGCTGGAAACTGCCTCTCAGCTCCATGTTCTCCTGTGGACTACAAACCTACCCTGGGTGGTCCTCAGCTGCATTTGGCAGCTTTGGTGGGGGATGGGAGTTCCCTCTGCCATGGGCTGGGCTGGGGGGCCCTGAGGGAGGGCAACCGCTCCCAATCAAAGGACGTTCCCTCCCAAAGTGCCTTTGTTCTCCTCCTCCATCTGCTCCAGGCTTGCCCTGGGCAGAGGACAAAGGGCCCAGGCCCAAGGAGTGCGGTTGGGAGAAGAAAGGGGATGAATGGTTTCAAAGGACCATTCTAGAGTTCACTCTCCAGCACTCCTTGACAGTCAGGATCTCTTGGGTAGCTGGCAGGGAGCACCAGCCGACCCATGTGCGTGAGGTCAGGAGTGGACACAGCCTGTGGGTTTATGCAGACACCTGCACAGGTGGATGGATATCGTGTGTTTGAGGGATTGTAAACAGCTAAGAATGCATCCTGAGGGCTTGGGGACAGGTGGTGGCGTCACTATGGTGGGGCTTAAGAAGGCTTTGGTTGCCCCCAACCTCATCATGGCCTCCCTTCCAGCTTCCTTTGATAGGAAACACTTAAACAGCCGCTCGCTGGGAACCAGTCCATCCAGGTAGACTCCTAGATAAGACATTCCGGAGCCCAGACCTGTGCAACTGAATGTTCACATAGATCGAATTCCACTCAGAGGCCTGGGGCACCGTCCCCGCCCTCACTCTGGGAGTAGGGGGTGCCGACGGGATAAGTAGGGGCACAGCCCTCCTTCGCCCTCGTAACTCAGAGCTGCGCATTTCGCCACCCCCGACGCGATCCGGGGCCGGGTCCTTTCTGTGTTGGGACTCGGCCATCGCGTCTCTAAGACAGGGACTTTGGCGCCTTGCTGGGGTGGCGGATAGAGGCCGGGCGCGGCAGGTCTCGCCTGGCAACCCCCGCCCCGCCCCCTGCTCGCCTCCCCCTCGGGCCCCCGGCCCTCACCCGGCAGGTTGCGGGCAGGACCCGCCCCGGCGCCCGGCCCACACTGGCCGCTTTGTTACCTGCCCCGGCGCGCAGAGCCTACGAGCGCTACGTGCAGCGGGCTGCGGGGGCGGGGCAGGGCGGGCGGGGGCTGGGGGCGCGGGGCCCTGGTCCCCTTCCCCGTCCCCTCCCCACCCGCCCCGCCTGGGGGCTGCCGAGGCCTGCACCGGTCTCTGAGAAACCGCCCTGGTGCGCTTCGCCCAGCTTGGGTTTTGGGGTCCGCGTCCTGGCGCCCCGCGCAGGCTTCATCCAGCCCCTTCCCCTGCACACTAGCCTCCTGGATTGCTCCTTCACCTTCGAAGGAGCCAAACTCTACTTTCCACTGGGTTCGGGCGACCCTTGGCAGCAATGCTGCTTTCCCCAACCGCCATCATCTGATAAGCTCGCACCCCCGAGGCCCAGCTCAAAGGCTGCTTCGGGGAAGCCTCGTGACTCCAGTTTTCGTTACTCTTTTCTTTGGGGGTGCCCTCTGCTCTTATAGCTCTGGTCCAGGCTTGTCTCTCCACAAAATTCAGGACGAGGCCAGCAAACTGTACAGGCTGGATCTTCCTGCAAATGTCTTCAGTGGGTGATTGAGTCAAGTTGGAGACAGAAATTGAAACAAGGCGTCGAGAGTGTAGTCCTGTCCACTGCCTAAACTGATGCCCGAGCTTCCCTTTCAGTACCAGGCATTGACCCCATGCCCTTTTGTGCCCTTAGACCCTTCTTTCTTATGACCATCCCCAGCTGCACTATACCAGGACCTCTGACCTCCCAGCTTTGCCCAAGCTATTCCTCTGCCACAAGTGCAAGCCTGGCCTTTCCAAGGCCCATCCCTCCTGGAGAAGCCAGGCCTGATCCTTGGGGCTTTGTAGCTACCTGTGCACCTTACATTTTGTGTGAGATACTTTATATATAAAGTATTTCCCCCTCACTGCAAGGTGACAGCCTGCAGGTGGCTGTCCTGGGATTAGATCTCCTTTCTAGAAGGACATCAAACATCAAAAGACATCAGAAACAGGTTCTTAAACCACAGATTAGCCTTTCTCTCCCAGGCCTTCCCCTGACAGTTGCTCCTCTGAACTCTCTCCATCTCCATGCTCCCTCCCCCTTTCAGGCCAGGGCAGGGCAGGAAGGGATTCCAACTCCAGGGCTAGGTCCGTCTGGGTCTGTGGCTTTGGGCCTCCTTGAAGAATTTCGAGGGAGGATGTGCAGGGCGTGGGGAGAGGTGGGGAGAGACTCAAGAATGTGTGTCTTAGGAGGGAAGGTAGCAAAAGGTGGAGAGGGCAGTGAGAGAAGTCTTTCCCAGGGCCCTGGGAAGCAGGGGCCAGTTTGAATGACAAAGGTTCCCTGGAGAGCAAAGGAAAGCTCTGGAGGATGGGAAAGTGGGAGGAGGAGGGTCAGAAGGGTGGGGAGGAAACTGCCCCGTGGGCTCCCATCTGCAGCAGCCCTTTCAAGTCCAGCTAAATCCCTAACAATAAGAGGAACTGACCAGTGGACAAAACGGGCAAAGGATGATTAACGTAGTTCACTGAAGAAATACAAAAACCTTATGAAAACATTAGAAGTCCCAAAGTACAAATGAAAAGGAGATTCTGGTTTTTCCTCTCTAAAGAATTGGTCAAAACAATAATAGGGAAAACGCCAGATGTTGGTAAGGTGCAGGGAAGTGAGCGCTGACCTCGCTACTGCGGGGTGAATAGTGTAGCCTCTCGGCAGGACCGTTTTACAATCTGTACAAAAGCCTTTATGTGAATTATGCTTTGATTTAGCCATGCTATTTCTGGGGTGTATCCTAAATTCAAAGATGATTTATCCCAGACTTATTTATAACAGGGGGAAATTGGCAATTGCATCAATGTTTGATGAAGGGGAATTGGGTAATTAGATTATGCCACATTTGCAGAAGGGAGGCTATGCAGGTATTAACTATCACGCTGTTGAAAATATTAAATATATGGGGAAACACTCAAGCTGGTAGGTGAAAAGAGGAAGTTATAAAACAGCATGACTCTCATTTTATACAATGTCTATATAAATATGCATAAATCTACAGTGAACAGCGCTGAACTGGGTGCTGGACTGTGAACTAGGAACCTTAACTGGGCTCTCATTCAAGCCTCACAGCAGCCCTGTGAGGAAGATTCTAGCAATTGCGTAGGGGGAAAACAAGCAAATGAAGCTGCAAATAAATTCACCAAAATGCCAACAGTGAAATGAGAGGGCATGCGTTTTTAATTTTCTTCTTTATACTTTCTAGTCTTTTCCCAACTTTCTTCAATTAAAAAAAAAGATGGAATCATTTAACAATTTGAAATCACAAAAATCATCTGTTCAAAAAAATGATCTTCAGGAGCCCCTGTTTTGGGAGTGAGTGACAGTTTTCTCTTTAATTTCCTGGGGTTGCTGCAACAAAATACCACAGGCTTAAACAGAAATTGCTGTTCTCACAGTTCTGGAGGCTGTGAGTGTGAGATCAATGGTGTTGGCAGGGTTGATTCCTTGTGAGAGCTGTTGGGGAAGGATCTGTCCAGGCCTCTCTCCTAGCTTCTGCTAGCCTGGGGGTTCTTGGTCTTGTTTCTTCTTGTGAGTCTTCACATCTTTTTTTTCCTCTATGCATGTCTCTCTCTGTATCCAAATCCAAATTTCTTTCTTCCTTTTTTTTTTCTTTCTTTTTTATAAGGACACTAGTCATATTGAATCAGGGCTCACCCCTAATGATCTCATTTTAACTTGATCACCTCTTTACAGACCCTGTCTCCAAATAAGGGCACATTCTGAGGTATAAGGGGTTAGGACCTGGACATGTGAATTAACCCCTGACATTGCTGAACTCTTGTGTTCACTCTGAGAAGAGCACGGTAAGGAGGTGGGGGAGGAAGCCCTCTAAAAGGAAGGAGAGTCTTTGTTGCTGGACATTCTGGGTGTCATGGGTCTTGCCTCATTGTGTCTGTCCTTGGGCTACACCTTCTTCCTTTGTAAACTGGGATGGTAATACTTACCTTCCAGGGTTGTTGTGAATGAGGTAAGAGGTGAAAAGTGCCTTCCTATCACACAGTCATTCTCAGGAAGTGTCTTCTTTCTCCCTATCCCTTCTCAACAGCAGGGAGATAGTCAGGAGAGCACTGGCCCCAGGGACAATTCACATGGAGCTGGGTAAAAGTTCCACCCCTGTCCCTGACTGCATGATCCCTGTGAGTTTCAATGTCCTCTGTGTGAGATAGAAAATATCAATTCCTGTTGAGTTATTGTGGTTCACCATCGGGGACTTAGGAACATCACAGCAGGAGAAGAACAAAGACTAGCCAGAAGGGAGAAAAGTAAAACTGGGAAATCCAAGGCAGGTTAAGGATGTTACAGTTGAAAATATCAACTTGATGGTTCTGAGTTAGGTATCTTCTCCTTAGGAAGTTTTCCTTGAGCCTCACAGCCTGTATTAGATTCCCACCGCCACCAAACCTGACCTCTTGAAGTTCCCTCTGCTACCCGCTGTTATGCACTTATTATCCTCTATCGTGAATACCTCTCTAGGACCAGAGAAGTCTCCTGCATACCCGTTAAAATAGCAAATACAAAAGAAAACAATAAAACTCGGTGCTGACAGTGTTGCAGGGAACCATGCAAACATGGAGCAGTAAGGTGAATCAAGACGGCCATTCTAGAAAACTATTTAACAATGCCTAGTAAGAGCTACAAACTTATGTATAACCTTTGACCAAATATATTTGGGAAATATATTCCAAGTAAATAATTCAAAGGTTAAAAAAAAAACTTATTTGTACAAAGATATGTTGAGCCAACTATGTGTTGTGAAGAAGAGTGGAAACAGTAAGGGAGTGACCAATAAGTAAACTGCAAACTGTGGCAGAATGGTGTACACTGTGACAATTCAGCACGGTCCAGCGCACATTAACTGGGGACAGAGCATGTGTCAGCTCCTGGAATCCACCCTGGAACCCAGACAGTCTAGCCCTCTGCACGGTCTAGTGGGTAGATAGGAAGGTAAATAATCATCATATAGTGTGAGCAGTGTGACAAAGGAGAGCGAAAAGCCCATGTGAAAGGGTTAACCCTAGGGGAAGCACTTCTAGCAGGAACAGAAACCTGAGCTGGCTTTAGGCAGGCAGTGGTGGGAAGGAGAAGGAACAACCTAGACCGTGGTGGGGAACACTTGGGGAATTGCAAATATTAGGGTGTGACTGGAGGGTGGGATGGAAATGGGGTTGTTATAAGGCTTAGGGCTACAAGTAAATAATTCAATACAAGGCAGGGGCTGGTTCATACAAGGCCTTCAATGCCAGTTTTGCTTTACCCATCAGAGGTGGGGAAGCCACTGAGATCTTTAAAAAGGTGAGAAAGGGATCACCCTTGTGTTTTAGGAAGATCACGAAGTTTGGAGGACAGACAAGGGGCCAGCAGGCAGGAAAAGCTGGTGGGAGCCTGTGGCAGGGTTCAGGTAAGATACAGCAACAAGGCCTGGGGAAGAAGAGAAAGAGGGAGGGTCATGAGGTATTTGAAAGAGAAAAGGACAGACAGTTCTTGGCGACTGACATTGACAGGATGCCGGGGGAGAGGCAGTGGCGGGTCTGTGGCTGGCGGTGCCAGTGAGCAAGTAGGGCACACAGCAGGAGGAGCAAATGGGGGGGGCGGTGGGGAACTAAATGAATTGGGTTTGGATCTGTTGGATTCAAAGTCCATGGGACATCCAGATGGACAGTGCAGCAGGTGGCTGGGCCTGTGAATCTGGAGCTGGGGGGAGACAAATGGACTGAAGATTAGGTTTGGAAGCCATAGACTGGATGTGCAGATTGGAGCCAAGGCCCACTGGCACTCACTTGAAAGAAGGTTTAGTTGTGGAAGAACGGCAAGATGGCACCCACTGGGAAGGGCTGGAGGAGCAGCGGGTGCTCTGGAAAGTCTCCTGAGGAAGTTCCAAGAGGGGTGGCCTACCAGGGACAATCCCTCTCATAGCATTCCAGATAGAGAATGAAAAGGGGGACAATAGTCCAATTTGGAGTGGGGTCCTCAATGATAGTCCTTTCTTGCTAACAGACAGGGGACCTCCCTGGGTTGCATGCCTCCTCAGCTGGGAACTCTGAGAAACAACCCAGCTACCTGTGTGTCCTTCAGTAACTCCAACACATTTCTGCCTCTCCGTTTCTTTCTCCATCCAAGGGGCATTGTAATTCCGCCTGCCCTCTAGCAATATTTATTGCTTCAGATGAGAAACTGACAGTGCTTTATAAGCTGCACATGAATGATCTGTGAGTCAGCCCTTTTAAGTTTCAGACTCTTCCACCAGAGGCCTGGTTGGTTATGTTTTCTCTTGTCTTTGGTGCTTCCTTGGCTTATGCTTCTCTCCTCCAGCCATATGTCTGTTTTGACTTGTTCCATGGCCTGCTGTCGGGTCTATAGCTGGCCTGTCCTGGGATTTACTGAGTCATGCAGCAGCTCTGATTTATTGATGGCGACTTTGCTCTAGAGCCAGCTCCTCACTCCATTTCCTGTAAATCTTCAAGATCTTTAAGATCTCCCTTGTTCCTATCATCTCCCCCACCTTGGCAAAGAGACTCAAGAGTCTACCATGTTTTAAAACAGGAACCAAAATCCCTCTTCTGCTCTGAGCCTCTCTCCAACTCCCTTTCCATCTGCATTCTCTCTCAGCCAATTTTTCCCCACTAATTATCTGCATTCCTTTATCTCCCCTTTGTCTCTCAATCCTCAGCAACCTGCCTTCCATCCTTAACCTTTCCACTGAAATTCTTTGTAATGAAAGCTGTAGTGGGATAAACGGTGGCCCCAAAATGACCTGTCCAAGACCTAACTTGTGGAACCTGGGAATGTGACCTTATTTGAGAAAGGGTCTTTGAGGATGTAATTAAGTGAAGGAACTTGAGATGAGAGGGAGACTGAATGTGGAGACACAGAGGGGAAGGTAATACGCATATAGAGGAGAGTTTGGAGTTATGCAGCTAAAGGCCAAGGAACACTGAGGATTGCTAGCAGCCACCAGAAGCTAGGAGAGAAGCTGAAAGGAAGCAACCAACTCTACCATCATCTTGGTTCCATGTTTATGACCTTCAGAACTGTGAGAAAATACTTTTCTGTTGTTTTAGGCCACCCAGTTTGTGGCAATTTGTTATGGCATGATAATAACTAGAGCAGCTAACATTTATGGAGCGCCCACCCTGTGCTAGCATAGTTCTAAGTGCCTTATATGCAATACTTCATTGAATTCTCCTCACCAACCCAGTGAAGTAGACACACAATAATAAAATCAGTATCCACAGAACCAGTTACTGAGAGGTCTTTGGGATTTAAAAATTGGACCCTCAGGCTGGGGATATAGCTCAGTTGGTAGAGTGTTTGCCTTACATGCACAATGACCTGGGTTTCATCCCCAAAGCAAAAAAAAAAAAAAAGAAAAAAAGAAAAAAAAGAAAAAAAATTGAACCCTCAACTTGAGAACTATCCCTTATTATTTTTCTCTTTTACAGGAGCCTTCAGGCCAAAAACTTATGTAATTTTCCAGGGTCATACAGTGGATAGTAATGGAGCCAGGATTCCAACCCCCGTAACCCTTGGGAATGCCTTTAACTACTCTGCATGTCTTCTGAGGCCACTGGCAGAGACTGAGGAGGGAACTGATCGAGCCCTGGGTTTTTACTCAGATGGAGCTATGGAAGGGGCCAAGGGACTGCTGAGTTTGGGGGGGAGATTCACCAGTATGGGGTTGATAGGGTAGTTCTGACTTGTAGGGACTGACAGGAAAGAAGAGATTGGAAACCTTGATAACCTCATGTTGTCCCCAAAGGCAGAAGCCCACAGAAAAGTAGCTCCGGTCATCCAGGGGACACTGGAGTTAAAGATCCCAGATTTGGAGCATCTCTGGGCAATGATAAGGTCTAGTTGTGGCCACAGGAGGAATCAGTTGAACAAAAGTGGAGGGGTATGTGGCATCAATACCGTCCACTAGGTCAGGGGACCTGGGGGACAAAGGTTATATATCAAAGGGAGATCAACTGCTGTGGGAGCTCAGAGTTGAGCAAAACTCTTTGTACTTATCATGGGGTTGGGGCTGATTCTTGGAAAATAGGAGATGAGAGATGTGAAGTAGGAAAGTATTTTAGGTGAAAGACACAGAAAGAACAAAGACGAAGGATGAAAGTATGGGGCATGTAGTTTTAAGATGGCCGTCGTTAAGTGTGCATAAAATGGTGAGATGGGAATTGAGCTTTAAAAGTGTTCTAATTTAGGTAACGTGTGAAGCAGATGCCAAGTCAAGGGTTTAGGTACAAATACTTCCTTTGAGAGAATGTTCCCAGGAAGCACAGGGAAGGAGTTGTCCCCTGGGCAACTGGAGCTCAGCCCACTGGGGACCCCCTTAGACACAATATGGAACACATTTCAGAATTGTGTTCCAGAGAGGCAATCAAGTTGGAGTACCTACCCACTGGCTCTTGTAGGTTCCTCAGTGGTTGAGGATTCTCTCAGGGGCACTAACTCCCTGGCTATCCAACCCTGCCCAGATGGGCAAACCAGCTCCTTCAGCCAGAGAAAGTCTTGGTACAGAGAGGTGTGAGCCCTTGAGCTAGGAAACCACCGGAGTGCACCCAAGAGAACTTTGGGGAAGAACTAAGGGGTGGTGGGTAGGGCACCAATAGCACTTGTTAGAGAAAGTAAAATTGAAAAGGGTTCTTGGGAGCCCAGCAGTCCCAACTAGAAATTTGTCATTTATTTTTTGGCAATGGAAATCTCCTACCAGAATTTGCTTAAGGGAGAGGTAATGAGATGGGATGGCGGGGACGTGGGGTGGAGGTTTTTACCACAGGGTGGGGAGGCGGGGAGATGGACAGGAGGTGTGACTTAGTGAAAGCCTGTTGCAGGGTTTGAATGGACAAGATTTGTCAACTGCTAGGATCTGTGCAGGGAGGTGGGCGAGGGAAAGTAAGGATACCAAGAAGATGGAGCATCTCTGGTAGGCATTTTAACATCTCCAAGACATACCTTGTTTAGGAAACCTTCAAAGGGTAAAGCCAGTGAGGCGTTCTATGCACTGGACAGACCAGGAGACTATTTCGGAGCACTAGTCAGCAATAATCAAGCCTACTTTTAAAGCACCTACTATGTGTTATGTGCTTTATCTACATTATTACCACTCTTACAGCTACATAGGGCTAGTAGGTATTATTATGATCCCCACTTTATAAGTGGGGAAGCAAGAACTCAGGGAGGCTGATCCAGGGGCAAGAGTGGCATGCAACTGGTAAGTGGACATCCGATTTTTTGACAAAGTCTTTTCTTTTTGATGTGACCTTGGGAAAATCAGTAAAATGCCAGCAAAAAGGCCTGGGTAAATGCCCAGCACTTGGCACTTCTAAATCATGTTGGCTCATTACTGTGCAGAAGAATCCTTAGGAGAACTTTGAGGGTCAGACACAGACGGCATCCTCACTGCACAGAAGGGGAGACTGAGGTCCAGGTCATGAAGTTGCTTTTCCAAAGCCCTTTGGCTGCTCCCTGCCTCTTGACCTCAGTTGTATTCTCTGACTTTACTCATGCTGGATGTGTATCAGCAGGGAGGCCAAAGGGGAGAACTGACAGACTCTGATGAGTCTGTGATCAGGAGAAGGAGGGGTGGGAGAAGCTCCATGTCCCTGGTAGGCCTGGCCTCTCCCTTCCTGCACTCTCATGGCCCTTGGTTTGTCCTGCTCTGCTGACCCCGATGATTCTTTTCCCTGGTTATTACAGGAATTTGGTCTCTTTGATTCCTGTCTGTCATAGATTGGAAACTTCTTGAGGACAGAGATTTTATCTGATTTCTTTCCGTACCCCCAGTACACAGCATGGAATGTGTACTCCGTGAATTCTTGATGCAGAGGATAATGAGAGTGTCCATATATGGGGATTTTAATCTGTGTCAGTCCCCATGATGAGCCCTTTTCTTGTATGACCTCATTGCATCATGGGTGTGTTAAAACTCTTTTGAGTGCAAGTGACAGAATTAAACTCAAACTGACTTAAGAAAAGATAGGTGTGTAGCACCCAACTGGAAGCTCTCTGGTCAGTCCAGCTCCACGCTCATCTGCATGTAGACACCCAAACACCGTGTCTTCACCTTTAATCTCAGCTTCTCTATATTGGCATTGGTTTTAGAAATCTGTTCCTTGTGCTCAGCAGTCCCAGCAGGAAGGGAGATTCTGTCCCCAGCACATCCAGCACGGGATCTAAGCCTTGACTCTCAGTAGGTCAGCTTGGGCAGTGCCATCTCTGGGCCAGTCACATGGTCAGGGGAACTGAACTTGCTAAATGGTCAGACTTAGGTTAAATACTCAATTCTGAAGCCAAGGGAAGAAGTCAGCCCACTCAAACCTAAACAGAAAGAGGCTATCTTTGTTCATTCAGATACTGGGCAGGAAGAAACAATAGGCATCTTTTAATTTTCCATACACAGGAACTGAGGCTCATCAAACAGAGTGCCTTACCAAAGGTTATATAGCCAGTAGGTGTTCATTCAGGGAAGCATATAGGGTCTTTCCCAACTTGGGTCTCTCTACTCAAACCCCAAATTTTAGCCCACAGTGATTTTTCTAATCCATTGCCACTCAAAGGTATGGTCCATGGACCATGTTGATCTACAAACTCTTTGGAACTAGCTCACAGTGAATTGACTACCAAAATTCTGAGTAATTTTTTAGAAACATGTTACAGTAATTGGCAATGTCATCACATCCAAGTGGATCTGACGTGAGTCATAAAAAATGGGAGAAATACTGTTCTGTTCGGTTGTATCTAGAACAAACACACCAACCTTAGGCATGCAAAAGAAACTATGGCGGCTCTAGTGGATCCTGTGCAGGGAGGACCAGGGAGGCAGTGACCATCCCACCAATCAGATGGCAGTTCTGTCACTTGGCCAGCCAAGAGAAGTCTTGCTAGGAATCCCATCCTTTGCGCAATCCACTGCAGCTGATGTACTGCTTCTGCCTGCAGAGAGACAGGCAAGAAGGCTCAGGCCCAAGCAGCTCCAGGGCCCAAGGGCTCTTGGTTCTGCTCCAGTTGAATACTGGCTGATTCTTCCCAGAGCCCGTGGGCATCTGGCACTCTCATCCAGGGCCCACCACCTGACTGACGTTCCACAGTGCCCCAGAAGGAAGATGATGGCTGACATAGGCCACCCCTGAAGAACCACTCTGAAATCAGATGGATTATTTTAAAGCTATCTGGTAGAAGGTCATCTCTAGGACAGGCTGCCACCTCCTGTTGTGATGCTGAACATCCTTGAGTTGGCCGCAGGGATACAGCATGGTTTCTACCCTTGCTTCTCCCTGGATTGGACACTCCCGATGCCAGGTCATGGGTCAACAGAGCAGTTCCAGGCACAAGCATTTCTCAAAGCTAAGATGACTCAGGGTAGCAAGTGTGAACTACGTAAGAGGCTCAGAAGTCAGTTCAGCCCTTCGCTGGGGGGTTAGCCATCCCATAGCGTCCTGGCTGTGCTCTAACTTGCTTGTTCTGTTGTGCCTAGGGCAGTGAAAACAGCCCCATACCCTGTGTTTTAGTCAGCTTTCCCACCGCTGTGACCAAAAGACCAAATTTTAGAGGAGGAATCGTTTATTTTGTCTCATGGTTTCAGAGGTCTCAGGTCATCGATGGCCAAATTATTGCTCTGGGCCAGAGGTGAGCTTAGATAATCTTCATCTATAAGATGCAAAATATCCACCTGGAAAAATCAGTTATGAGAAATAAATGCAACCAGCTGTACTGAAGAACATGGCCCACAGTAGATGCACCAACTTCACACATAGGTATGACTAATAAGGGGGACAAAGTGGACTAGGTCAGGCACTGAGAATATTATGGTGAGCAGAGACAGACTCCGTCCTTTCCCTAAGAATTTAGTAAGGGGAATGAATGCTAAGGAAAACAGGCATATAGATAATCAAAACACAATTATGATGCATAGTACAAAATGAGATGTACAAAATGCTAAGTGAAGATGGGACAAGATAATTTGACCAATTGAGGGATGTCCAGAGGGGGCTATCCCTGAGGAAGTGATAATTGAGCTAATATCTGAGGCTTGTGTGGGAAGAACATTCTGGATAAGGAACAACATGTGCAAAATCCTTTGATGGAGGGACCTGAGTTAGTAAAATGGACTAAGAAGAGGCCAGTGTGGTGAGACCTGGGGGATTGAGAGGGTACTGGTAAGAGGAGGCTGGAGAGGAGCAGAGAAGCCAGATCTTGCAGACCTTGCAGGTCATGCTATAGATCTGAGACTCTGTCAGATTTTAAGTGGGAGTAGGGATTACATGATCATACTTGCTTTCAAAGCAGATTCTTCTGGCTGCAGCTTGGAGATGAAGTGTGTGTGTCAGCATGACACAGCTGGATGCTACCAGACCATTGCTCTGTGCCTGGTGAGCAATGAGGCTGAGGTAGTGTAGGGATGGAGCAGAGATGGAGAGCAGATGGGGTAACTGGGGAGGTGAAGTAGATGGGCATTGCAGAAGTGTATCAAGAACAGTTTTGGGCCAGGAGCAGCAGTGCACACCTGTAATCCCAACGACTGGGGAAGCTGAGGCAGGAGGATGGCAAGTTTGAGACCAGCCTCAGTAACTTAGTGAAGCCCTAAGGAACTTATTTGAGATCATGGCTCAAACTAAAAAATAAATAAATAAATAAAAGAGGCTGGGGATGTTGCTCAGTGGTAAAGCACATCTGGATAATCATCAGAAAAACAAAACAAAATAAAACCAAAACCCCCCAGTTCCTGGGAGTTCCTGGAAGAGAAGTATGTTGGGGGGATAAGCCCATGAGTCTGGTTTTAAACAGATTGAATGTGAGATATTTCTGAGACACCTAAAAGGCAATTACCAGAAGTGGTAGTTTGGTGAGATGCAGCTCACTGGTAACTTTATTGAGAATGTGACAGAGCACAAGCACACTTGTGGGGGTGAAGGAGCTATTCACTATCTTAATTGTGGTGATGGTTTCCCAGGTATTTGCATATGATAAAACTCATCCAATGGCATACTTCAAATATGTGCGGTGGATTGTGCATCAGTGTGCCTCACTAAAGCTCTCAGAAAATGTGAGAGAGAGAGGACACAGAGGCAGTGCAGGTGTCCCTGCAGGAGATAGATGGCCCTGGAGAACGGAGCAGTGGCTGGAGGGGATGGGAAGTGGAGGGAGCTGGACTTTGTGTTTGATTAACAAGGTGATTTGACCATATATATAGGCTAAGAGGAAAGATGTGGTTGAGGATTAGACATAGATGGCTGGGGTTGTGGCTCAGCAGTAGAGCGCTCGCTTAGCATGTGCAAGGTCCTGGGTTCGATCCTTAGCACCACATAAAAATAAATAAATAAAATAAAGGTATTTAAAAAGGATTAGGCATAGAAAATCCAAAAGAAAGAAAGGATAATAAGAAATACAAGAGGGGCTGGGGATATAGCTCAGTTGGTAGAGTGCTTGCCTTGCATGCACAAGGCCCTGGGTTCAATCCTCAGCACCAAAAAAAAAAAAAAAAAAAAAAAAAAAAAAAAAGAATAGAAATACAAGGTTCCCAAGAAAGTGAGTAGGGAGGATGCTAAAATGCAGGTGGAGAGTTGGCTCTAGATGAGAGCTGTGGCTCAGAAGGGGAAGAGAGGAGGGTGCACACAGGGCTGTGTGTGTACCTATGTGCATGTACACATGTGTGTGCACGTGTGTGCGTGCCTGTGCGTGTACGAGTGGGAGCAGATACCAGATGGTGTCCTATTTCTGTCATGGAGAAAGTGAAGTGGCCAGTGAGGTTGAGGGCAGAGGAGTGCAGGTGGGGGACAGGGTTAGTTACTGGGCAGTGTCCAAGGCAAAGCTCACAAGAGAAAGAAGAGGGGGCAATAGATGAGAAGAAGGTAGAGGGGCAGGGACCTGAGGTGCCACTGCCATCAAAGAGCACTTGGAGTGAGACTTGGGCGGTGTGCAGGTCAGAAGAGTAGAGGGTGTGTTCAGATGGTGCAGTGACAATTTTAGGCCAGTTACGACCATGCGTGGCTTTCAAGGCAGGCCTGTGGGAGGTGAATGACTGAATGGGTGAATGAGTGAATATATTTATGTGATGCCCTGATCCATTTTTCTTATCCAGTTAGGCCAACAGCCTATTCTTTTCTTCTATTGGTTCCCAGCAACCTTGCCCCAGATCCCTCAACTTCTTCAGCTTTCTTCCACGTTTCAGCTTAAAATGTCCCTTTTACTAAGAAGCTCTTCTCGGATGCGATGCCAGGAGGTCTCTTTATGAGAAGTAAACATCCTCTGAGGTAAAGAGCCTCACACCATAAATGCCCACCTCCTCTCTTCTTGCCCCATAGTCCTGTCTGTGTTCCCATATGTCCCCCACCCTGGCTGGCTCCCATGATGGGCACTGGTTATAATGCTTGTCATTATTACTGATGTTCATGGGCAGAGCTCTCCTCCACTGAGAGCATGTCATGCACCTGGCCCCCCATTTCATCCTCATTGTAATTTTATGAGTGTTTTTCAGATGAAGATTTCTGGAGAGTTAAGTGACCTGCCCAAGAGTTGTACAACCAAGGAGTAGTTTTGCTCACATTGGCCTCTCCATTCTAAAGCGGAAAGGAGTGGTGAGTGAACTGCCCAGGAGCTCTGTCTGGTTCCTAACTCCTCACCCAGTTCAAGTTCAGCTGCCTGAGCCACACTGGCCGTCAGCAGCAGGGTCCACCCATCCTTGGCTTCCACAGAAGCAGACTCAGGGCTGCCTCAGGGCATTAGTCCAGCTGCTCTGCTCATGCCCGAGGAGCCTTCTATGGACACCCAAAGCCATAACCTCCAATGTGATGGTATTTGGAGATGGGTCTTTTGGGAGGTAACTGAAATTAGACGATGTCACAGAGTGGGACCTCATGGTGGAACGAAGGCCCTGATGAGATAAGACGCGAGAACGTGCCTCTGTTCTTCAAGCTTACTCATGTGAAGGCCATGGGAAGACAAAGTGAGAAGGTGGATGGGGTCCTGTCTTCCCCAGGAGCTGAAATAGCCAGCACCTTGATCTTGGACTTCCCAGCCTCCAGAACTGGGAGAGATACATGGCTGTTGTTGAAGTCAGCGAGGTGTCCCGTGACAGAAGCCCAAGCTCACTCATCCAGCCGCCCTTCCACATCTTACCAAAGGGCTTGCCCTTGCCCTCCCCTCATGACAGGGAGCTTACTCTGTCCTTGAGCAGCCCACCCATCTTGGAGGGGCTCTGCTTATCACTCTGAAGGAGGAACTAGTGTCGAGAACTTGCACAGAGTAAGGCCATTCTCTCTTGTCTTCTGGTGTCCCTTCAGGGATTTCAGGCAAAAATTATGACCGGCCACCCATTTTGGGTTCCACAAGGACAGAGGCCATGTCTGTCTGGTTCGTTTCCGTGTCCCTGGCACCTTGCATAACATTTGCCCAGAGGTGAAGCCTTATATATATTTGTTGGTTGAATGAACAAAAGTACTTCTTTCTAGGTTAAATATTTCCAGTTCCATTACCTGCACCTGCAAGAACTTGGTTCCAAGCCACTTTTCTCCATTCTATTTACCTACCAAACTTCTAGGCTCACTGTTCAGACGCAGAATTTTTGTTCCTAAGAGTGAAGTGTTGATACTTAAGAGTTTGATAAATTGTCAAGCATTCCTCCTACATCTACCCTTTTCCTGTAGTCTTTTCACAATTATGCCAACTCCCCCCAAAGTTGTAAAAAGCAAGAAAACAGAAAGAAAAGTTGAGACGACTTCTTTTTTTTTTTTTTCATATTATTTTTGGTGCATTATAGTTGTAGTTAGTGATGGGATTTGGTGTGACAAATTGGTACAAGAGGCTTCTTGATCTTCACCCCAGGGATGTTGTTCAGAGGAGGCTAAGTGAGGCCAAGAAGAGAGGTGGACCGTGTAGGTGGGCAGGACCAGAGCTCTGGAACCAGTAGGACAGGTTGCAAGGCTCAGCTTCACCGCTGCAGGGCTGTGTGACCTGGGCAGGTGACAACCTCTCTGAGCCCTGGGAGCTCATCAGTATAATACTTTCATTGCACCTCCACCTTGAGCGTGAAGAGAAATAAGATAACCTGCCCTTAGCAGCACACCTGGCACAGAGGGCTCCATAACGCTGATCATTAAAGGAGGCGGAGGCTGGGGACCTACCAAAGATGGGTGAAGCCATCTCTGTCATAAGGAGCCAGGCTCGAGTCCAAGCTTGTCCTCTGACTGGCTGGGTCACCTTGCCTAGGCAGCTTTCCACTCCTCCTCTGCAACAATGGAGGTGATGACATGGCTCCACTCATGGTGGCTGGAAGGGTTTATTGAGTGGGTGGCGTGAAAGTCCCCAGCAAGCTGACAGATCTCCCAGCAGATATTTATTCTTTGTCCCTTCACAGGTGGTACAAGCTCCTTCAGTGAGTCATCTGGAAGAGAAGGCTGACTCCTGGGAGCAGACATGAAGCCACATCACTGTGGAGGGAAGAGCTGGCACTCAGAACTGTGGAAGGAAGCCGTGCTGCTTAAAGGGGGACGGTCCCCAGGTGTGGTTTGAGCCCCGGGGTGAATAACTCTCTCACCCCCACATCTTCTCCCCCTCCTATTCCCAGTGATTATTTGGGTGGGGGGAGATTGCCTCTCACATGCTAGACAAGCTCTACCACTGAGCCACTAAGCTATGTCCGCAGCCCGGTGACGCTGCTTGGGACCTGGTATGTCTGCTGCTGAACAGCACTTAGAAAAGCGCCTGTAATCCCAGCAGCTCCAGGGCTGAGGATCACAAGGTCAAAGCCAGCCTAAGCAATTTATCAAGGCCCTGAGCACCTGTTTCAAAATAAAATATTAGAGTGGGAGATGTGAGGAAGTAGCCAGTGAGTGAGTGCCCCTCCCTGGGTTCAAAAAAAAAAAAAAGAAAAAAAGATTAGGGGGAGCTTAGTGCCTGACCTATGGCTGAAAACTTGAATACTTATTGAGTGAATAAATGAATGTTATAGAATAAAACTCAGTCTTTTTTTTTTTTTCCCTTTTAACTGGTGGAGCCAATCACTGATCAGCCTGCACTGGTGAATACTTTAAAATTACAAAATAAATACATGTTGATTCTAGAAAAATAATCAGACAATGCAGTTGATGAAAAAGAAGAAATAACACTCTCAGGCAATTGAACTGTCCAACCATAACCACTGGTGTTAATAATTTGCTGTCTAGATCCTTCCGTGCATTTTTTTTTTTAAAGTAAACCCACTTAAATATCAGTCAAGGCGTATTGTTTGGTAATTAGCTTTATTTTCTTTTGCATTTAATAATATTCTGGGTGTTTCTCTAGTCATTGAAAAATTCTTCTACAACATTCTTAGATTTTTTTTTTAAAAGAGAGAGAGAATTTTTTAAAATATTTATTTATTTTTTTTAAAGAGAGAGTGAGAGAGAGAGAGAGAGAGAGAATTTTTTTTTTAAATATTTATTCTTTTCAGTTATTGGTGGACACAACATCTTTGTTGGTACGTAGTGCTGAGGATCAAACCTGGGCCGCACGCATGCCAGGCGAGCGCGCTACCACTTGAGCCACATCCCCAGCCCAGTATTTATTTTTTAGTTTTCGGTGGACACAACATCTCTATTTTATTTGTATGTGGTGCTGAGGATCGAACCCAGCGCCCCGCGCATGCCAGGCGAGCGCGCTACCGCTTGAGCCATATCCCCAGCCCCAACATTCTTAGATTTTTAATATTGCTATGGTATTGTATGAATGTTGGACATTCAGGCTGTTTCCAGTTTTTTTCAAATATATATATGATGCTTTCCATTATATTGTTCTAAATGTTTTTTCTATGTTAACTCACCCCTACCCCCAATCACTATGGATAAGGAGAAGGAGAAGGCAGAGTAGAGGGGAGAGGGAGGAGGGGGAGGAAAGAAATTGTTCACCCAGGGGGCACAGATCACATCAGGGGACAATGTACCTTATGAGTTAGGTACTATTTTATAAACTGGGAAACGAAAGAGAGTGATTTGTCTAATGTCACCCAGTTAATAAGTGGTGGGGCCTTATTGAAATCTAGGCAGTGGTACACACTTGTAATCCCAGCAACTCAGGAGGCTGAGGCAGGAGGATCACAAGCTGAAGACCAGCCTCAGTAACTTAGTGAGACCTTGTCTCCAGAATAAAAATAAAAAGGTCTGGGGATATAGCTCAATGTTCTCCTAGAATATATGAAGCCACGAGTTCAATCCTCAGCCCTCCCCCTACCCCCTAACACGCTAGGCAAACAATAATCCCAGGTGTGTGGGCTTAGTTTACATGTTCTACTTTCTTTATGTTCAAATGAACACACCTTCAGTAAGTCTTTGTCCACATGTTTCAAACCTGATGTGAAATAACTGGGTAATTTGACGATTTTTTAATGCAAACTGCTCTGTTTGCTTCTTGAGTCTCCAACTCTCATCTCTCACTGTTTCTTACCCTGAGCAGCAATACTTACTGGGCCCATGAATTTGGGTCTGCAGGAAAACTCTCAGGCATTCTGAGAGAATGTTCTCCTGCTCACTGCACCCTGAGCCTGTTCGTCTCCTCCTCCAGGAAGCCTTCCGGATCCCCCAGGCAGCAGCTCCCTCCTTAGTGCTTACCTCCCCTGCTATGAACATGCCAGATTGTGGCCATCTGGGTCCAGTGCTGTGAGCTCTTAGAGGTGGGACCTGTGACCAAGACATCTGTGTACGGTCTGCCCCAGCGCTGGGCTTGGTGTGGTGTGAGAGCCTCCAGGTCCATCTCTGTTAAGTCATGAATGTGCTGGTAAGCGGGGGAGTGCGGGGCGGGAGCACTCTCGGGGTGGGCCCTCTGACCCTGGAATGGCTTCAGGCACCCGGGGCACTGTCTTATCCTCAGCACCTAGTGTAGTGCCTGGCCCATAATAGGTGCTCCACAGCATCATCTGATAGAATACCTTAAATAAGCATTTATCGAATGGGTGAATCTCTGTGGGAGCCCTGCTTCTATTCCTCCTAAAGCATCTAGGTTCCACCATATTTCTTATTTTTAAAAAATTGAAAAATATAAAAAAAGCATAAAGAAGAAGCTAAAACTCACACCCAAGTCAAGCACTCATCAATAACCACAGAAACATCTCGACATGCATTTTTCCTAGTTTTTTCTGTACCTAAATATAGATGTAAAATTTTAGTTTTTTTCTTTCTTTCTCTTTTTTCCCCTCCCTCCCTCCTTCCCTCCCTTCCTCCTTTCTTTCTTTATTTCTACAAGGAATTAAACCTAGTTCTTTTTATTTTTTTATTTTGAATGTGGACCTCTTAGTGAGGAGGCTGGAACTTGTGATCCTCCTCCTAGGAGTGAACCACCGCACCAGCTGATGCACTTGTTTTTTTAGGTAAGGAAGACTATTCAAAACCATCTCAATAAGGAGAGTGCAACAGGGAAGAGAGATCAGGCTTAACTCCAAATTTGCACGTTTATTTTTTAAAATTTTTTTATTTTTTAATATTTATTTATTTATTTTTTAGTTTTCGGCAGACACAACATCTTTATTTGTATGTGGTGCTGAGGATCGAACCTGAGTCACACGCATGCCAGGCGAGCGCGTTACCGCTTGAGCCACATCCCCAGCCCCAAGGTTGCATATTTAAAAAAAATATTTATTTATTTATTTTTTAGTTGTAGGTGGACACAATACCTTTATTTTATGTATTTATTTTTTATGTGGTGCTGAGGATCGAATCCAGTACCTCACACGTGCCAGGCAAGTTTTCTACACTGAGTCACAACCCCAGCCCCAAGGATACACATTTTAAAACAGAACTGCTGTCCTACTGCAAATCTCACTTAACAGACTGCCTTTTTTTTTTTTTTTCACTCAAAGATCAAACTTTCACTCATGCTGTTACATATTCTTCTGCAACAGGGTGTCCTTCAAAACATGCAGAGGCCCAGGTGCTGTCCAAATATCTCTTCTACTCTTACACCAAAGTGCTCACTGCAGGGGAAGTGAGGCTGGGTGATTAATTCTCTCTTTCCCAATTTTCCTATATTTTTATTGTTACTTTCACAATCAAAGAAAGCAAACATTCAGAAACCTGTGCAATTATTGTATCTACAACCCTGTCTCTCAGTATTTGGCCTGGTTCTCAGCGAGGCCAGAAGTACACCCACATTTGATGCCCCTGCACTGCTTTACACACGCCTCCTGTTTGCTCCATTCTGAAGGAGCCCAGCGGAAGGCAGAGCCTGTGGTGGTGAGCAGTGGGGCTCCCAGATCAGCTGCCTTCTGCTGAACGCCTAACTCTGCCAATTACTCTTGTAACTTTGGACACCTCACTGTATCTCAGTTTCCACATCTGGAAAACGGGCATAAGAATGTCTCTATGGCTGGTCATGGTGGTGCATTGTCAGTGACTCAGAAGGCCGAGGCAGGTGGGCTGCAAGTTTAAGGCCAGCCTGGGCAATTTAGTGAGATCCTGTCTCAAAATAAAAAATAAAAAGGGCTAGGGATGTAGCCCAGTGGTAGACTGCATGCCTAGAATGTATGAGTCTCCTGAGTTTGATTCCCATACTACTACACAAATAAATAATAAATAAAACTTTTTATTGCATTGTCAAGAAAATTATTTGAGGGACTGGGATTGTGACTCAGTGGTAGAGTGCTTGCCTAGCATATGTGAGGCATTGGGTTTGATTCTCAGCACCATATACAAATAAATAAATAAATGAAAAGTATTTGTGTTAATGTGTACAGAGAGTGTCCAATAGGTGCCATATTGTCAACAAACATGCATTATTGGGCTGGGGTTGTAGCTTAGAGGTAGAGTACTTGCCTAGAACGAATGAGGCCCTGGGTTCAATCCTCTGCACCACATGGAAATAAATAAACAAATAAAACAAAGGTACTGTGTCCATCTACAACTAAAAATATTTTTAAACAAACACAAGTTATTATTATTAAAATAATTATGAAAGATATTTTAAACCCCAATTTACAGATGAGGAATCATACAACTAACAAATAGTTGCAGTGATTTGCCTATCAACACTTTAGAGGAGAGTCTAACCTCTGGTTGCAAAGGGAGCTATGATTTGTTAAGGGTCTCAAAATACCACATGCTGTATGTTGTATATGTACAGACATTTCAAATGGTTTTGGATAATTTCCATCTTTGACATTATTTAGGGAGTGGCAAGGAAAGCAACATAGACTATCCTAAATAATGATATTATGTGAATATTTTTATCCTTGCTTAGTGGAAGAAAAATTGAGATCCACAGAGGCAAAGAGATTGCACATGCTCACACAGTGGCTGGTAGGTCAGGGACTGGCACCTGTGACCTCTGCACCCACTTGTCTCGAAAACAGGTCTCAGAGAAGTTAAGAGCCTTGTTCAAGAGGCCCCTAAAGTTTCTATTCTGTCATACCACCTCTCCAAGAAGTCTTATGGAATTTTCCAGGATTCTGGGACTGGAAATGACCTTTCTGGTCATTAGAAGTTTGACGGAGATGACCAGGACAGCAACATCCTGACTGAAAAGATCACATTCAATGCCCAGAAGGCCAAGTAGGTAAAATGCAAGAATCCCAGGCTGGAGATCAGAAGTCCTGCTGTACATCCCCACCCCCAAGTCCCCGCACTTCCCTCCCTGCCCCTTCCTTCTCCCCGAGCCTTACAGGAAGACGTTGTTGCTGTCTGTGGCAGGAAGCAGTGCACACAAAGAGACAGTTCCACACCTTGCCCGGGCTCCTCCCTTTCCCTCCTCTCCAAATAGTGAAAGTGGAGTAATAATAATTATCCTAATATACTTATAGTGTGTTTATTATGGTGGGCCAAGGACATCTCACATGTTGTC
Source organism: Callospermophilus lateralis (assembly GCF_048772815.1). Lineage (NCBI taxonomy): Eukaryota > Metazoa > Chordata > Mammalia > Rodentia > Sciuridae > Callospermophilus > Callospermophilus lateralis. The sequence goes on along the minus strand of NC_135311.1, from coordinate 112,244,726 downwards.
CCCCAAGTTAATCTTCCCAGTAACCTCGAAATGTCATGCTATCATTGTCCCTGTTTGCCAGAGGAGGAAACTGAGGCCAGGATGGGCAAATCGATTTTTTGAACCCTTGCATTGAAGGTTATCTGGACTGGATCCCAGTCTGTCTGATGGCAGAGCCCCCGTTCTTAATCGCTCTTCCAGACCGACCGCAAAGTAGATGCTGGTACTGTGGGCTTCAAGGGCAAAGGGACCTGGAATGTCACCACTTCAGAGGTGTCATTAGAGGGGAGCCAGAAGTAGCTTCTGAGATGTGATTCGAAGCTGTGATTTGTCCTTGGTTTCTTGAATGACTTTGGGCAGATTACCTACCCTCTTTGTGCCTTAAGAGACTTCGATTATTCAATAGGGTGAAATTAAGAACCCCCCCATCCCTGCCAGCTCTAGACTATAGTTCCCCCAAAAAGGAGGATAGTCGGAAAAAGAAAACGGGGGGCTGCCTCTGAGTGCTGCGTGAACCATCAGGACCCACCCGGGGCCCTACTGCAACTTCTGTGGCCTCGACTTTCTGTACCTCTACCCAAAATTCAGAGGCAATGAAAATAACACTGGGGGGAAAGTATATGCGAAATATTTCTTTAAAAAGGAAAAAGAGCGCTGGATTTTCAGGGAGAAAGTCTGGTAATAAGTCTTAGCTCCCAGCTTGAGTTGGGCTCTGGGCCCAGTTCCATCTCTTCTCTGGCCTCAGTCTTGTGATCTCTAAAATGAGGATATTTTTTCACAGGGTCTCTCTGAGACACTTGCCCCTATACGCCCCTGTGGTTCTACCAGGTTCTTGTCCTCCTGCCCGCTGAGGCCCACCTCACTGTCTGGGTCGCTGGGTCCAGGCCGAGGCGAAGACCTAAGGATGGGGGCCCAGGTGGGCAGAGGTCGGGGAAGGGGCACAGTGCCACAAGGACAGACTGCTCCCGCCTTGGCCCCTGTGTTCCCCCCAAGTGGCGTGGGGGCCTGGCCTGAGATCAGAGGCCCACCCGCGTCAGCCTGGGCCCTGCCCGCGTCAAGAGGCGCCTTCTCAGCACAGAACAATGCCGGTTCTTTGAAGGACAGGGCAGCAGGGGATGGGTGTTTCTCCAAACACAGGGCCTCCTTTGCAAAACAGGCTTTGATTCCCAGGCTGGGAGGCCCCAGGTGCCTGTTGGGCGGCAGGCGGGGCTGGGGGCTTTGTTTGGCAGGAAGGGGGGCCTTGGAGACTCAGGAACAAAGCCTGGGACAGAACTGGATGGGCTCAAGGCGGCCTGGCTGAGGTGCCCGTGGGGGCAGGGCCTGCGTGCCTCTGGCCACCCCCACCTCAGCCTGGCCCACCAGGGCAGTCCTGGGCTCTTCTGGTGGGTCCTGCCTCTCTCCTGTATACAGTAGGTGCTGAGGACAGCCTGTCCTCCTGGTCCCTGGGCTAAAAAATTCCTGTTAGGTGTGAAGCTGGTGACATTGGAATCCAGGAGAGGAAGAGAGTGGCCGACCTGCTCCAGGGCTCTGGGCACTAAGGGAGCCGCGCTCCCTTCTGCCTTCTGCCAGACTCCATGTTGGGCACCCGACTCGCATGTGTCTCTGCTTTAACCCTTGTTTCCTCACCCGACAGTGGCCTGAAAGCCCGACAGGAGCTCTCCGAGTCATCTCCTGTCACTCTTCCCGTCACTCATTCCATTCAACCACCTGGATTCCTTGTAGTTCCACCAGGCACATCCCTGCCTTGGCACCTGCACATCAGCTATTCCCTCTGTCCAGCAGGTTCTGGCAGGGCAGACCCCCTCCCCTGCTTCAGGCCAAGCCTCGGACCCTGCATTCTTCATTCTTCGGGGAACTCTCCTTGCACCCCCTGAATTTCCTTTCTTATAGCCTTTTTTTTTTCTTTTTTCCTTTCTCATGATGCTTTTTGTGTCTTAACATGGTATACAGCTACTTACTGAGGATGCTGTTTTATAGACTTTCTTTCTCAACTAGAAGTAAGTCCCACCAGGCCAGGTGCCTTTGACAATTGCACTCACCCGTGTAACCTCAAGCACCTGTAACTTGCAGTGCTAATTTCATGTCTTCTTGGCTAGGCCGTGTGCCCCAACTGTTTGGTCCAACACTTTGTCTACATTCTGCTGTAAAGGTATCTGTGGGCAGGATTAACATATATTTTGTTTGGCTTAGTTTTTCTTTCTTTCTTTCTTTTTTATTATTTTTATTTTTGGTGCTGGGGATTGAACTCAGGGTCACTCAACCACTGAGTCACATCCCCAGCCCTATTCTGTATTTTATTAGACACAGGGTCTCACTGAGTTGCTGAGCACCTCACTTTTTGCTGAGGCTGGTTTTAAACTCACGACCCTCCTATCTCAGCCTCCTGAGCCGCTGGGATTACAGGTGTGCGCCACCACTCCCGGCTGTTTAGTTTTTTTTATGTAGTGCTGGGGATCAAAACCAGTGCCTCATGTATGCTAGGCAAGCACTCTACCACTTACCCACAACCCCAGCCCCAGGATTAAAATTTATAATCAATTGACTAAGTAAAACATATGACCCACCATAATGTGGAGGTGGGCCTCATCCAATCAATCAATCGAGGGCAAAGACTAAGGTGTCCAAAGAGGAAGCAATTCTACATTGAGAATGCAACATAGGGGACAGGGGTTATGGCTCAGTGGTAGAGCACTTGCCTGGTACATGTGAGAGACTGGGTTCAATCCTCAGCCCCTCATAAAAATCAATCAATTAAAAAAAAAGAAAGGTATTGTGTCCATCTACAATTGAAAAAAAAAAAAAAAAGAATGCAACGTAGAAACTCTGCCCTGTAGATATCACAGTCAAAGCTATACCAATACTTACCTGAATTTCCAGCCTGCAGGCCCACCTTCCAGACTGCACACTTGTCAACACTGAAAATCATACAAGCAAATTTCTACACACACACACACACACACACACACTGCCCATTGGTTTCATTTCTCTAGAGAACTCTAATAATGTACTCAAAGAATATTAGAGTTGAACCCTATGAAATTGCTGTTGCTGTCAGTAAAAAGTAGGTGAATTTTGGCATTTTCTTGGGGCTCAACCTGATATCTGTAGAATGAATAAATGAACAGACTCCAGAGCAGGCACGAGGTAGGTATTATCTTACTGAAAAGGACACCCGGACTCAGAGAGATAAAGCTCCTTGCCAAAAAGGCGCAGTGGATAAGTGATAGAACTGGGATTCAGACTTGACTCACTTCAAAGACCACACTCCTAGCAAAGGTAGTGGCTCCTGCCGTCTTTAGTTAACCACCCACGGGCCTCCCTCCCACAGTGGAGCTCTCACCTTTGTGGACTTCACTTTTGAAATGGTAGCCGAGAATCTGGATGAGTCTAGAGGCTTCCCAGGTACCAGCTCTGAGGCTGCTAGGAAAATAGCTGTGCAGTCCTTCAGCGAGGCCTGTTTCCTGTGCTGAGCTCTGTTGGGCCCAGGATTTCTGTGCATCTGGCTGGTGACACACCTGGTCCCCAGCCCTAAGGGAGTCCTGGAGGGAGACTGACAGAAGACCACATAGGAGTGGTGGGTGGAAGGTAGCAGGACTACTGGAATCTGGGGCAGAGGTGGCCTCTGGGTGGTGGACCTGAGTACCAGAGCTGGCTCTGTCACTTAGTGGCTGGGTGACTTGGGTCAACGTCTTTTAATATCTGAGTCTTGTGCTTCCCTTATGTGAAATGGGATAATAAAATGTTACCCCGGATTGTTTTTAAAACTAAATGAGAAAATACACATAAAAGACTTTGAATCCTCACTACATGATAGTAGTGAGTACCTTTCACCAATAAGGTCACTTCAAAAATTTGGGTATCTGCTGGAGGCAAGAAGAGAGGCAAACATTTATTTGGGAGCCCTGATTACATCCCTTGTTCCCTCCAGGATTCTCTCCCCTTAACAGATGTTCCCTTGAAAGAGGGTCTGATGGCAGTCATTTAGTGGGGCTTCCCTGTGGTGAGATGAAACCATCCAGGTGTTATGGGTGGGGGTGTGGGGGTGTGTGTCTTTGTGTAGGTCTGGCTTTGTCTGCTGAGAAGGAAAACAAAAAGGAAGCCCAGCAACATTCCAGGTTCCTGGAAATGACACCCCGCAGGAGGTAATTAGGTTGTTTTGCATTTTCCTCCAGAAACTAAAACCTGAAGGAAGGTGTGATGGTGATAGGTGCCCTCATCCAATTTTAAACAGGTGGAGACAGTCAGGCCCTGCTGTGCACTCCCCCCAGTGCTGTGAGGATCTGGGCTGTGTGCTCCCCGCAGGGCAGAGTGGTGGTGAGGGTGCAATCTGATGCTCTGGATTGCAGGAAAAAAACTCTTTTTTTGGTACTGGGGATTGAACCCAAGCACTTTACCACTGAGCTACATCCCCAGCCCTTTTTATTTTTTTTATCTTGAGACAGAGTCTCCCTAAGTCACTTGCCTCAAACGTGTGATCCTCCTGCCTCAACCTCTCCAGCTGCTGGGATTACGAGCTTATGCCCCGGAGCCCAGCCCTCCTTATACACATTTTTATAACAAAAAAGTAATTACCCTTTAAAATGATTTAATATAGAGATAAAGAATTCAAAATTTTAGAAAGATTTATGTCTGTATTGAAGCTGCATGCTCAGATTATTTTTAACCAATAATGGTGGGAGATCAAAGAGACCACAGCTCCAGGGAACCATCCTGGACTTCAGTTTTCAGGATGACTTCCTTCCTGCATGAGGGCTCAGCTCCAGCTGAGAACCTGCAGGGGACCAGCAAGGACCAACAGCACCATCTTTTAGACATCCATGGATCCTTGGCCTCTTCAATGTCATCCACTCTCCCCAGCTCCCAGACTGTCTGGCTCACAATGACCATGAGGTTATCTGTCCTGGGGCCTCCAACAGCCTTTCCTGTTATCAGAGTCTAAGTGTCTATTGAGGAGCCTGAACCTCCTGCACCTTCCCATCCTGCTGGGTTACAGTGTGTCCTTGGAGAGAGAGTAAACAGAGGAGGTGACAGTGTCAATAAATGTCTCCCGTGTGGCCTTGGCTAGCACATATGCCTTTCCACTAAGAGACACAGGTAAATTTGTGCTTGTGGCCTTCCTACAATACACACAAGAATAAATATTGAGAACGCAGGAAATAGTAATTAAAAAAAGAGAACAAAAAGGAAAAGAATGTCTCTTTATGAATTCTGAAAGAGATCTTAAAAAGCTAGTTCTAGGTAACACAAAGTCCTTCCTCTGGAACCTTGTCATGAGTAGGGTATTTGGGTCAGAGCCAGAAATCACCCTGCCCCCTACAAATGTATAACAAATATGTGTTATTTAGCTCATTAATTAGTGAAGGAATCAATAAGGTGTTGTGACTGGTTCAAAGCAGAATTAAAAGAATCACACATCTATAGGTGTAAAAATGCTGATGAATTTTAAAATATTTGTAAAACTGGTCTACTTTTAGAGAAAGAAGCAGGTGCATCCCATTGGGTACAATATACTTGCTTTTTATGTTATTTTTGGTGGAACCCAGGACCTTGCACATGTTAGACAGGTGGTTTACCACTGAGCTTTCTTCATGAGAGGCAAACACTCTACCCAATGAGCTATATCACTAGCCCTTTTCCTCTCTTCCCTAGCTATTTCTGTATTTTTTAAAAATTTTGAGATAGAGTCTGGCTAAATTGCCCAGACTGGCCTAGGTCTTGCCGTCCCCCTGCCTCAGCCTTCAGAGTCACTGAGATTATAGGCATGTGCCACCACGCCTGGCAATTCTCTAGCATTTCTATGGAAAGGAATAATTTGCATTGTTATCAATTTTCCACCCTTAGAGAGTCATAAACTATCTCCAGGATAATAAAATATGAAGATAAGCTGAAGGAAAACTCTGGATAGGACACCCAGCCATCTCCCATGCTGTTGCCAGATCTTTCTCTCAATGTTTCCTGAGACCAGAAAAATAAGTTTGGCAAATACAACCAAAGATCTTCACTCAAGTGACCTGGTCTGGCCCAGAGTAAAAATGCAGGATTCAGGAGGTTTTTTTTTTTTTTTTGTGGTGCTGGGGATCGAACCCAGGACTTTCCACATGGGAGCCAGACACCCTACCAACTGAGCTATGTCACTAGCCCTTTTTCTCTCTTCTTAAAAGTGCTCCTCCAGGCTCCCTCAGGCATCCAGTCTGGAGCAGCAGAGCGTCCATTCCAGCTACCTGGCCCTTCTGTCAGCACCTCAGTGGCTTGAAGCTTTGTCTGTGCAGAGTTCCGGAGACACAAAGCAAGCCTGTGGGAAAGGTGACCGAGAATTTTCTTTTAGTGTCACTTAAAGCACGCCTCCTGGGCTGTAGAGAGGAGAGGAGGTCAGTGAGTCCAGTGTGGATCTAAGAGATTGGACTGAGAGGAAGATTCAGAACAAGCCAGATGTCCCTATGTTTGGGGAGGGGTGGCCAGAGACACCTTCAAAAATCTGATGAAAACCCCATATTCTCTTCCTGGAAAAGTGTACGTGTGTGGGGCTGGCAGAGGATGCACTTGGGTCTTCCCTACAGCTGTGGGACCTGGAATGGGGGTACCCTCTGCAGCTCCTCCCTTCAGTGAAGGCCCCAAACTTCACAGGAACCGGAGATCAGCCTCATAGGGGAAATGAGAATGGCTCCTTTCCTGTCCCCTAAGTGATGGGGACAGGTAGGCTGCTGTGGCCTAGGTGGGAGTCAGGTCCCTTGCAACCTTGCTTTCTTGGCCAGGAGGGTTGCCCTAAGGCCCATCACTTCAGTCTTTGAGTCCACACCTCCGAGTGCCAGAACTGGGGTGGGTGCTGGCGGTAAGACTTCCAAAGGAAAGACAAGAGGCCTCCACTCGTCCTCTTTTGTTCATGGAGTCCCTTGTGAAAGGTGAAGAATGTGAACTTTGGAGTGGGTTTGGGATTTTTCTCAGCTCTCCCTTCAAAAGTCACCTGGTCTGGCCCAGAGTAAGAATGCAGGATTCAGGAGTTTTTTTGTTTGTTTGTTTTTTGTGGGGCTGGTTGTTCATTGGTGTGCTCATTTGCTAGGGCTGCCCAATGAAGTGGCACAAACTGGTGGACCCCTCCCCAGGATATGTGGGGACACCAGAAGTCCCTGCTCCAGGTGGTGGCCCCGTTGCTAAAACTTTCATTGGTATGACTTGAAAGAAGGCTTCAGTGGAGGCAACACCTTGGCCACACAATGATTCAGGTGTTTGAAATGTGCGGGAATGATGCACACAGGGACAGCGGGATTAGCTCTCTGGGTTACCTTGACCCTATAGAGAGGGAATGAAAGCCAAGGACTTTTAAAAACAAAAGCTGGGTGTGAAGGGGCTTTGGGGTGGCTTATAAATAAGCCCTTATCTCCTGCAGAGGGAAGAAGCTTAATGCCCAAGTCAGGAATTAATAGTATGATGCTTCGGGCTGGGGCTGTAGCTCCTTGGTAGAGTGCCTGCCTAGAATGCATGAGGCACTGGGTTTGACCCTCAGACCACATAAAAATAGTATGATGCTTCAAGGTGAGTCAGGTCTGTAATGCCAAGGTTAAGGCACTGCTTTGGAAAATGTGAGGACTGAGGATGTAGTTCAGTATTTGGTAGAGTACTTGCCCAGCATGTGTGAATCTCCTGGGGTTGATCCCTAGGACTACAAAAACAAATATAAAAACAAAACAAAAACCTGGGACCTGACACATCACACGGGGACACACGGGATGGGGGTACCTCTGTGTTTTGGTTCCTTAGACTCGTCTGTACTATCAGAATGCGCAGAGGCAGTCTACCACTCCATACCAAGAGATAGCAACCATCCACCTCCATCAGGAGATACAGGAGAATATTCTCCCCCACCAGGCTCCCCACAGGGACCCCTTTCGAGAATCAGTCCAACTCCACTTCCTCTCTTGGATGCCAGACTGATAACTACAGTTAAATTGTACCATGACTCAACCAGGGTCTTATCTGGGAGGACAGAGAATATACCTCAAGAAATAGCAGGAATTAAGCAAAGTGTAAATGCAGCAGAGTGTATTTTCAAGGTGCTAGACTAAGGGATCCAGAACATAAGACTGGAATTCAACCCTCTGTCAATGATCCAGGGAATGATGCAAACTTGCCACTCAGGAGGCTTCTAGACCCTGAAGAAAGTGATGGTCCAAGCCAAGCAAAGTTGAAATGCCCGGATTGCTTTGGCAAATGGTGGAGAAAGGATTAAAATATTCAAGGAAGTGGATATGCTAGAATGGACACATCACATTAAGCAGTAGACATGTCAGAAGATTATAGTCCATGGGGAAGGACAAAGAGAGACATCCACTTTATTAGGAGTACGTGAAAAGGACACCAGTGTCATTGAAGAGTTCAATGACAGCTGGGTGCAGTGGCACATACCCGTAATCCCAGCAGATTGGGAACTTGAGGCGAGAGGATCAAAAATTTGAAGCCAGCCTCAGCAACTTAGCAAAGCCCTAAGCAACTTAGCAAGACCCTGTCTCGAAATAAAAAGAGAGATGGTGGTAGGAGAGATAGTCACAGAGCTTGGCTTGGTAGCCATGGAGGCAATGAAACCCCCTATAAAAGTTAGAAAGTCATGATTATTGTTGTAACCAGCAACCCTGAAGGGGCAGCCAAGGAAGTTTGATCTACAAAGAGTTGTGGAGATGGTTAATATAAAAGACATGCCTGTAGGCAAAATAGATAGGCAATCAATGAGGGTACCATCAAAAGAAAAGAAGAATGTTTTAAGTAGGGGGTTTAGGATGGTTACTACAATAAAACCTCAAACCCTCTTGCTTAATTCCTGGACCTGATCTGATTTTCAGATGTTTGTGTTAATAGAAGGGGGGATCTTGTTGACTGAAGAGGTGGCCGGGTCTCCAGGAGAAAGGACTGTGATGGCCCATATGTACTATAAGATATTGTAAATATCTTCCCAGTTCTTCTTTTTTTTTTTTTTTTATTATTTTTTTTTTAAAGGAGAGAGAGAGAGAGAGAGAATTTTAATATTTATTTATTTTTTTAAATATCGGCGGACACAACATCTTTGTTTGTATGTGGTGCTGAGGATCGAACCCGGGCCGTACGCATGCCAGGCGAGCGCGCTACCGCTTGAGCCGCATCCCCAGCCCCCCCAGTTCTTCTTAAAGGGACTCAGTGTCTTGGAAAATGGTAACACTCAGATATTTCTAGGACTATTTGGCCTAGGTTCTAAGTTGGCATTGATACCCAGAGACCTGAAGTGTCACCATGGCCCTCCCATTAAAGTGGGGAGATAAATGAGGCCCAGGTAGAAAGTTCTGTGTAGAGTCCAGCTTATAGTGGGCTGACTGGGGATGTAAGACCACTTACTAGTCATTTCTCTGACTTCTTAACGTATACGGGCTTGGGTTAAAATACACCGCACCGGGTCCTTGACCTAATGAGTAAGACCTATTGGGAAGGCCAAGTAGAAACCTCTGAAATTGCCACCCTCATGATGGCAATTCCCTTCCTACCCTCTATTCTTATATTCTCACTCCCTATAAAGATATTAAGCCCCCCAAAATACTACCACAGGGAGGGAAGAGACAGATATTAATATTATTTTTAAGGATCTCAAAATGCAGCAATGGTAATCCATTTGGTTTCTTCAGGGGCCATGCCAATAAATTAAATTGGGTGGATTCTAGAATGTGACTATAGACACAAGAAAATTCTCCCACCTTCCTCGTTAGTATAGTGGTGAGTATCCCCGCCTGTCACCCGGGAGACCAGGAGACCGGGGTTCGATTCCCCGACCGGGAGGATTCAGAGCTGTTTGGGGCTGGGGATGTGGCTCAAGCGGTAGCGCACTCGCCTGGCATGCGTGCGGCCCGGGTTCGATCCTCAGCACCACATACAAACAGAGATGTTGTGTCCGCCAAAAACTAAAAAATAAATATTAAAAAATTTTTTAAAAATTCTGTTAAGAACATTGAAAAAAAAAAGAAAGAAAATTCTCCCCAGTAATAACCCCAGCCACATCCTGTCCTCATCAGCTATCATCACTAGAAAAAATTAAGATGGCTTCAGGTACCCAGTATGTGACTTGGATTTGGTGAATGTGTTATTTTTCTATCTCAATCGGGAAAGAAGATTAAAAAAAAAACACTTATATTCATATGGAATGAATAACAATATAATATACATTCATAGTTTTACCCCAGGGCTGTGTTAAATCACTTGCTCCTTGTGGAGTTCAAAAAGTGGTGGACCACCTTAACATCCCACAGAACACCACATTGATCCATGATGTCAATGACATCATGTTGACCAAGGGAGTAAGCAAAAAATAGTGAGCTCACTGGAGGCCTTGATAAAGTATGTGTGTGTGTGTGTTCCACAGTGTGGGAGATAAGCCTCACAAAAATTCACGAGACTGCCACATTGGTAAAGACTTTCAGCCTAGGAGTCAGGGACATCATAGGACACTCAATTCAAAGCAAAAGACCATTGGATGCATTGTGTTTCTGCCACCGTACAGAAGGAGGCGTTGTGCCAGTTAGATCTCTTTGAGTTCTTCAAAGCATATTTCATAACTAGGGATACTATTCCAGTCCATAAAATGGGAGACATGAAAGGCTCCTAGCTTTGAGTGGGGCCTGGATCAGGAAAGGGATCTTCAGAAGGTCCAGGCTAAAGAGCAAACAGCCCTGCCATTGGCCCCTACAATCCAGTGGACCTTGGTGTTGAAGGTGCCAGCGTGGAAATAGATGTAGTGTGGAGTGTGTGGCAAGCCCTCAACAGAAAAATCTCAATTCAGGCCCTGGGGTTCTGAGGCAAGGCCATGCCATCCAGACCAGAGAATTATATGCCTTTTGAAATACAGTTCCTGCATGCTACTAAGACATGCTAGAGACAGAACTCTTGAGCATGGGGCATTAGATGACACATCTGGAATTACCGGTATGGGCTATGTTTAGTTGGACCTGCCGAGTCATGAATTCAGGCAAGTCCAGCTGTGACCCACCATAAGATAGAAATAGTACAGCTGGAATCTATCCTGAATGGGACCGAAGGGCACAAGTAGCTGTGTGATACAGTGCTCCTGACCCCGGTGTCACCCATCATGGTTCTTCCAATGTCCCTCTATGGCTTTTTATGATGTGATTACCAGGAAAGAGGGTTTGGGTCACCCACTTGGCAGGCGCTAGCTAAGCTCTTGTAGGATTACTTGAAAGAAAAAAGAAAATCCTGAAGTTGGTTTGTGGCAAAGCTCTGTGAGATGGAGACCGTTCTCCAGGTACCATATACACACTGAATCAGAAACCTTCACATAGACTCAAAAACACTTGGGTCTGGAATCCAAGGAATGAAAACAGGAATGGCCCTGTTTACTATCATCAATTCCAGAGGACCACTGAGGGATTTGGTATTTCTTATCCTTGCAGTGCTGAGCTGTACAATGTTAGTGGTTCTGGTCCCAGGAAGGGGATTTCTTGCTACATAAACAGCAAGGGGGTGATTGAACCACAAGCTGTGGCTGCTACCAGGGCACTTAGATTCCTTGGGTTCAGAAATCACCACATAAGAAGTCACCATCTTGGCAGGGGTAACTGGTCCTGAGCTTTAGGAGGAAGTAGTTGCTCTTTCAAAATGAGGGGATTGTCTGTGGAACCAAGATGATGCACTTGGGATCTCTTGGTACTCCCCTGTCCACCTGTGGCTGAGATTGGACAATAGCAACAACCCCAAGGATGTGATTACCAGGAAAGAGGGTTTGGGCCACCCACTTGGCAGGTGCTAGTTGAGGAGGAGAGGAATTCAGCATGGATACTGGACAAGGAAGACCATGAGCTGAAGCTCCAATTGCAACTGCAGAGCTGGGGACTGTTGTTGGATCTCCCTCTTCTCAGTGTCTTTCCCTCCAGCAAAGAGGTCCATGGAAGCCTGGAGATGTGCACCCTACAGTCCAGGTAGACGGTGGAGTCATGGAGGTGCATTATTAGACCCTCCTTCAAGAAAGGACTTGTCACTCAGCTGTGAGGGGCAGTAAGTTGACAACCTCCTGTTGCAGTGCCTGCTGACCAAGGTCACACTCTCTGGGCAGCTCCAAGCAAATGATAAGGACGTGGGCCATTTCTACTCAATATGGGACTTTTTTGGAAGGCAGCTTTGCATGGTTTTGGCCAGAACTTTGGCAGTTTTTCAACAAGTTCTACAGGCTCCTCCCTGCCTGATCCTGTCTCCTTCCCCTTTGTCATCCCCATGTTACCCACAATCAACCTTCCCTGTTCCCATTCTACCTCTGCTCCTGTTTACCAGAGGACCTCAAAACAAAAGAGTTGTAAATTCTACTTCTACTACATCCTGGGTGTGTGAGCTAAACTGGTGTCTCCAGCTCTCTGAACCTGTTTCCTTACTGTGAAATAGAAGGGATAATGCGTCCTCTCTGCAGTGTTGACAGGGATAAATGAGATGTTGCACGTGAATGGCTTGGACTTGTAGATATTCCATAAATAGAGCTCACAACCTTGGCAGGCCTGCCTGGAGTAGCCAGCTTGGATGGGATGCTGATTGGACCTCCGCACTTAGCAGAGGCTCCCTCTGCCTAGATAGAGGGCCCTAAAGGGAGACAGAGCTCTTCACTTTCCAGATGGTCTCATAGCTCCAGCTCTGGAGGTATAGGACTGGGATTTGAATTCTCATTTTACCGTGTACTATCTAATGTGGCCCTGAGTAAGTGACTTCATCTTTTTGGGCCTCAATTTCAATGAGATTTTAATAGACCGGCTACTGCTAAGAATTACTGTGTTAATTCAATGAAATGATGTCTGAAAATTACAAGCTACAGTTCCTGGCCCCAAGGAAGCACTCCATAAATAGTAGCTAGGGTTATTCATTTTGTTCCCTCAATACATTCCTAAGCAGTTGCTCTGTATATGGTTCTCTTCCGTGAATTTGGGTCACAAAGAGAAAAATCAAGCTCATTCACTAAATAAAGAAGTAGACACCACGGTCTACATTTCTCCAAGGAAGAGCCTGTGGCTCAGAGAGGTGAAGTGACTCGCCTAAGTTGACAGAGCAGTTTAAATGATAGATCTGGGACTTGAACTAAGACCCAGGTGCCTTCAAAACCTTGTCCCGCATCAGGCCACATTTTGGAGTCACCAGTCCTCAGCAAATAGGAGGGGAGGATTGGGAAGATTCCCAAAACCTTGTTGCCCAGTAACTTCCTGCTTCCCCACCCCACGGACACTCATAACAGAGGGCTGGCAGACACTCAGAGCACAAGCTACTTTTGGGGCTTGGGGTCACACTAGGTAACACTGGACTTCCAGCATCCTGTTGCATAGCTCTGGAAGGAGAGAGGGTCATTTGCAGGCCCCTTTGCAAGGCCACTCCTACTGCCAGGTCACCAGGTCACCTCTATAAACTGAAAGGGCTGCTTTGGGGCCAGATATACTGGGGACCGAGTCTCAACTTTGTCACTGACTGGTCTTGGGTCTTTGGCCTCTGCTTCCTGAAAGCCCCCATCTTCTTCATTTCTTTCAATTCCTCTCTCCTCCTCTTCCCCTTCCATCCATACTACATGTGCAGCCAGAATCCTGCAAGGGCAGATTCTCTGCCAGGAGTTGCCAATGATCTGTTAAGGAAAAGTCTTCCTTTTCACGACTACCCACCCTCCCTTTGCTTCTCATTCTCTTCCTGGGGTGTCTGTTTCCTTTTATTCCCAGGAGGAGGCCAGCACTTGAACACCCAAGGTGAACGTCTACAACTTTTCTTATTTATTTTTTTAGTCATAGTTACACTCGGATACCTTTATTTATATATGGTGCTGAGGATTGAACCCAGGGCCTCGCACATGCCAGGCGAGCGCTCAACCACTGAGCCACAACCCCAGCCCCCTGCAACCTTTCTCGAGGCCCTACTTTGCACTAAGTCCCCAATGGAGTTTTTCCAAAATAACCTCCACAATAAGCCAACAAGGAGGTCCTGTTATTATATTTGTCCTGCAATTAGACAGCTGAGCAAATGGAGTCCCAGCAGAGCCAGGAGGAATAGCTGGGATTGGACTCCAGCTCATGGTCCTCCAAGCCCAGTGTATTCCCCCAAGTAACCCTTTCCCCCTTCATTTCCCTTCCCTTCCCATCCCTTCTCTTCCCTCCTCTCCTCTCCTTTCCTCTCCTCTCCTGTCTTATCCTCTGTTCTCTCTCTCTCTCTCTCAATGGAAATCAGAGAAGCTAATTTGGGTTGGAGTATAGCTCAGTGGTAGAGTACTTGCCCAGTATGCTCAAGGGTCTGTGGGTTTGATCCTCAGCATGGCAAAAAAAAAAAAAAAAAAGAGAGAGAGAGAGAGAAGCCTGACTCATAAATTGGTACCTGGGGAGTGACAGCCACAGTGAATCAGCCCGCCCCAGTTTGTGGCCTATGTGTGCTGGATTAGGAGCTTGAAGTGCCTGGGAGTGAGGGGTCAAGGCCTGAAAGCTCCCTGGAGAGTTTGGGATTACTGGATCCCTCTGGATACTAACAAAAGTCATGATAACTAGATCATTTGTAATTTGTTAAATCCTTCCTACATGCCAGATTTCATTTAATCTTCCCAGCAATCCTGAGAAGGAGGAATTGCCAGAATTTCCCACCCAGGTCTGTGTGACTCCAGAGCTTACTTGTGCCTCCCTTGATGCAGATACTCATATCTCCCTGCAGATGACTGATGGCTCCACACTGGCTTTTGCCCCACAGATCTCACCTTGACCAGGCCTCCTGGCCCTGCCCATTACCTCTCCCTTGCCCTGACTCCTTAGAGTCCTGCCCCAAATCCTAGGTTTTGGGTTTAGAGGGTTGATATTATAAGCTCTTCCTAGGTGTGGCTAGGTTGCTCTTCCCGGAAACACTGAGACCTAAAGAAAATGGAAGAGACTTCCTGAACCCTGTTTAGAGCAAAAGAGAGAGAAAAATAGAAAAACCCAAAGGACCTTGACTTCTCTATCAAGGAGAAAATACTTCAAACCAGAGAAGCAGCACCATTCTGGCTCACAGGAAACCGAAGTCCAGATTAGCCTGGTTCCAACTTCCCCAACTACCTTTGCTCCATTCAAGGCCTCTCCAGGCAGAGATGGGAGTTGGGGGGTCCCAGAAGACAAAGCCAGAAAAATGCTGCTTTCACATAAGCATGGGAAAAATATGGTACAGTAAGCTTATGACAATCCCAGGGAAAATTCCAGAAATTCCTTTTCTAAGCAGGGATTATTGGGAGTCAAGATGGGTTTACTTGGGTCAAGGCATGACTGACTGCCCAGATTTCTCTTGTAGGAAGGATAATGGGGCATGCTGTGGGAAAAGCACCACAGACTCAGAATTTAAAAATAGGATCGTGCTGTTGGAAGAACTGCATTGAGGAAGAGGGAGAGAGCTTTCTATCCAGGGTCTAGGTCTACCACACCCCAGCTCCTTATATATCAAATTATAGCCTTCCTTTAATAGCCGAGTAGATTCAAGGGCTGTCAAGAGTTGTCTCATGGTTGGCAGCGGAGGAGGGGCCTTGTTGCCTCAAGTGAGGAAGGGGAGGCATCCTGAGATGATGGACACTAATAACGTGCATTTAGAGGGTGTGACAGTATTAGTTCAATTTAGTTCCATTTAGGATCTGGAAAGGGGCTCCAGAGTTTGCCTAAGAAGAGAAAATCAAGAATCTCCTAGAATACATGACATGAAAATCTATAGGCCAGGCCAGGCATGGTGGCACATGCCTGTAATAAAAATTTTAAAAGGGTTTGGGATGTAGTTCAGTGAGTGGTAAAGCACTCTTGGGTTCAACCACTCATACAAAAAAAAAAAAAAAAAAAAAAATCAAGGAAGGGCTTGTTGCCTTGCCAATCAACACCAGCATTGTGGGCAACTTTGTTGTTGATAAGGCTTTTGGAATGTCTTTTTGATTGGAAATGGAGAATTATAGACCAAATCTTAACATAGCTAAGCCTCTGCTTGGCTGCTTGCACACCTCTCCTCAGAGTAGAAGGAATTGATGGATCCTGTTGGGGCAGGGGAAGCTTTACCTCCTTCATGACCCAGAGCATTGAGCCCTGTGATCCTTTTGCTGCATGAAAACTGACAGAGGTGATTTGGTTCCTTCATACCTGAAACAATTCACCTCAAATACTATCATCCCTCTAAGGAACAGGCTTTACGTTCTCTAATCAAATGACAGACACGTCAAATGAAAGACAGTTCCCAAATTAATTTATTACAATTCACACAAAAGCAGAATAAGGAAAAACAAAATACAGACGAAAACAAGGAAAAGAAAATCACTTGGGCGTAGAATGCTAGTAACAGACCAAGCATGTTTCAAATGATCCAGGAGTCTAGTCCTTCCAAGATGACATCTGAATGAGACTGAAATGCCATCAAGCTGTTTACTTGGGCAGAACCTCCAGAAGCCAGGGCTGTTTCAAAGTGAAAACTGGCAAAAGGTGGAGCCATAGCGAGATGGACCTCAAATGGCAGTCTGAAGGCACTGATATTTACAGTTCCAGAAGGTGTATGATCTCAGCTTCCAGATGTCAGCTTGGGAGGGAAATGTCACAGATACCAACTATCTTATTTGCACATTGGTGCACAGTCAGCCAGGTGGTTATCAGCCAGCCAGGCACTTGGCTTAGTTACAGCTATTACAAGAGAAAACTCAAAGTAGAGGTAGTACTATTGAAGTACAGTCATATCAATCATAATTAAATGCCAATTTACTTAGATCACCAAAAATCATAGCATGGCAAAACTCATCATAACATCCCTCTACTAACCCTCACTGGTATCTGTCTGGGTATGCCCTGTGTAAGAGCTGGTTGCAGAGGAGGGGGATGTGTATCTGACACACAGAGGAAAATCCTGTTGGATGCCCCCTGGCCCTGGGATTGATCTGGCACTACTTTTCACCAGCCTGCTTGGCATGGCCATTTATATCAAAGCCACAGCACACAGGTTCTAGGTTCTGGCTCTAGAGTCAGATTTCTCCCTGCTCTAGGCACAGATCTGCCATTTACTAGTTGTGTGACCTGGAGCAAGTTAATTTATCTATGCCTTTTAAAATTTGAAAATGGGATAATATTAATGCCTAATCCATAAGGTTAGAGCATTGGATTTCATTTTTTTTTTAAACTGGGCATTGAACTCAGGGACACTCAATCATTGAGCCACATCTGCAGCCCTATTTTGTATTTTATTTAGAGACAGGGACTCACTGAGTTGCTTAGCGCCTCACCCTTGCTGAGGCTGGCTTTGAACTTGTGATCCTCTTGCCTCAGCCTCTGGAGCTGCTGGGACTATAGGTGTGTGACACCAAGCCCGGCTGGATTTCAATTTTTGAACTGTGATCCACAGTTGGAAATACTTTTTACATGAAAACTTAGTGTATACTATATCTACATATATACACATGTGTATACATATGTCATATATACATATATGTATATGTATAACTGGAAAAAGTTTTCTAAACAATCCCTAACCTTTAGTGCGAGTTGATGAACTATGATCTATTCCATGCCATTCCATTCTTTAATTAAGCAAAATGCTGGTTGAGAGCCATTAAGTTGATTTTACTATGCACATAGTACATTGCCCACAGCTTGGATAACTCTGGGTTCAGTCTAGCTTAAGTAACATGTTCAGTTCCAAATGCTACAGTTTTCTTACACCTGTCACATTTAAAGAGAACCATTTTCAAATTTTAGGATGTTCAGAAGAGAATGACCAGGGTCTTCCTTTCAGTGGTTCCTTTTCTTCCTTCCTCTCCCCGCCCCGCCCCCTGCGACTCCTTCATTGATTGTGTCTTTACTCACTCACTCATCATATACCCATTTATCATTGATTCAAGTTTCGTTTCACTTGGAAAAGAGATTCCAGGGAGTTATTTGCTCTGAAAATTATGGGAAAGAGGAAATAGACCTGTTTCTTGCAGTTTTCTGTATAGAAATGGGACTTAGGGGTGAAAGTGATAGGGAGTCCAGACACATTGTGCCTATAATTCTAGTAATTCAGGAGCCTGAGGCAGGAAGATGGCAAGTTTGAGGCCAGCCTCAGCAACTTAGTGAGGCCTTATCTCAAAATAAACAATAAAAAAGAACTGGGGGTATGACTCCATGGTTAAGTGCTCTGGTACCAAACCAAACCAAACCAAACTCCCAGTCGAACATAGAACAAAACCAAACACAACCAGACTGGGTATATAGCTCAGTGGTAGAGTGCCCCTGGGTCCAATTCCTAGTACCAAAATAAATTTTAACAGAAAAGAAAGAGACAAGGAGACAAACTGGAAGTGCATTCCGGCTCTAGGTGCCATTTGATGATGGCCTAGCTGCCCTGCGAGGCCTCTCTTTTGGAAGGTCGTGAACAGAGGTGGGTGAAGGGAGGCTCTAAAGAGGTTTGGGTATTAGCTGGTCATTTGAGGTTTTGGTCCTTCACCTCCTGCTCCATTGCGTGTGGGTAGCTTCTGGGGGTGGGGGTGGAGAGGAGACCATGTAATTGGGGGTCTTTGTCCCCACCAAAGCAATTCTGTTTTACACAATGGCATTCTCCATATGGTTTATTTTGGAGGGACCTCCCTCTTGCTAAAAAAAAGACAAAAACAAAAACAAAACAAACAAACAAAAAAGAAAACCATTGGAACATTTTTCATTGCTGTTGAAAATATTTTTAATCCCTAAACTAGGAGCTCATTAGATCCCTGTGAGTCTCAGAAGCGATCCTTTCTAGGATTCTGAGAATTTTTTTTTTTCCCCTATAAAAACAAGTCCATTAAAATTACAGCATAAGCCTTTGTTTTGCACTCTTAAATCCAGATATAATTGAGAGCAAGAGTTAAAGAATGATACGTGTGGCAAGGTAGTGGGTTGAGATGTCATTTTGTGCTCTGGTTTTTGTTCTTCATTCCAAGCAGAGCAGAGAGCAGGGCCTTTGGTTGGGCCTCAGGGGATCAGAAGTCCTCTGTAGACAACTGGCTTTTCAGGCTTTTGTTGATTGAAAGCTTTGAGGTTATTGAGGGGGTTATACTACAGAAAGGTAAAGGCATGAGTGGAACTGGGTGGGTAGGTGCTGGGAAGATCTGGAAGAATCCCAGGAGGTAGTGTTTGCCTGGCTCCCCTCAGAGAGGCTGGCACCCCGGCTCCTTTGATCCACCAAAGCTGCAGATCCTGAGGTGTTTGGGGTTTACAGGGTGTGTGTGTGTGTGTGTGTGTGTGTGTGTGTGTGTGTGTGTACACACAAGTCACCTGGGAATGCTGACAGTGTGGTTCGGCAGGCCTGAATGGGGTTCTGAGATTATAAATTTCTAACAAGCTCTCATGTTTCTGGTCCTTATTCCGTACTTTGAATAGTAAAGAACCAAAAGAGTCAGTCCCTTGTTTTCTGGGCACAATGCAAGCCTTCCAGAGTCTTGCATTAAAGGACATGTCCTTCCAATAATAACAGACCTGAAATCTCCTATCGGTACAAAGTGAAGGGATGCACCATCAGATTTAATCTTATTTGGAAGAAGTTGCACGCTTGAGTTTGTGATTATAAACTCCAGTAGCTGCTGCCCAGGTTAAGTGGCATCTGTATGGGAAGGCAGGGGTTTATTCACTCACTCCCTCTTCTTGGTTGGATTTACTCAAAGGAATCCATCTGATCTCCCTTTCCAGGGTGAGGAATTCCTTGTATCCATTGTTTTGTGCTTTCTGAGAAGCTTTCGAGCTGGGAGTTACAAGAGGCCTGTGCTCCTGGTTTAAATCTTTTTAACTTGCCGCTTATCTGAATGTCTTTGGCTGGAATTTTATCTGCTCCTTATCTTGTGTTGGGTGAATGGGGGGCTGCAGGCACAAAATTGCTGCTTTACATACCTCTCCCTACCCTCACCCTTCCCTAGGATAAGAGATTAACAAAGGAGTTGTCTCTTTTGGGGGAACTGAGTTTGTGTCAGCTGGGCTTGTTTACCTGTTCATCTCCACTTCTTTTGCTTGCTTAGAGTTCTACCTGGGAGTATAAATTATTTTGTAAAGAATAGAAACAAAAGTAAACTTGTCCAGTCTAGCTCTCCTAGGAACCTCAGAAAACCAATCTATTTTCTTTTTTGCAGTGCTGGGGATCAAACACAGGGCCTTGGGCACACTACTTAGGCAAGTACTCTGCCCCTGAGCTACAAGGCAACCATTCTTGAATAGGACTTTGACTCCTTTCCACAGAATCTCTAAAAACAAATTTGTAAGTGGAGCAATCTGTAAATAGCCCTTGTCTATCCTTGTCTAGAAAGCAACAGCATCTGTATTCACACAGCACTTGACACTTTCCCAAGGGACCTAGCATTAATTAAGCATCTTCTTGCGCCAGGGTCAGCATCTCATTGAATCCTACCAGCAACCCCTATGGGGAAGAATTTAAGCAAACAAACCTTCCCAGTGTAAGTAAAAGCCGTAGAAGTAAAACTAGACATGGTGACTGCCAGAAAGAAAAAATAAAGTTTAGTGGGAGGGAAGCAAGACATTGGATCCTTGGTCCACTGGGCATGTCCTGGAGTTATTTCAGCGCTGTCATTGTCTGTGACGAAGTGACATTTGGTAGGAAAGTGCTGAGGTGCTGGTGAGGAAGGAGGCAGCTGCTAACCTCAGTGCTGCAAGCCACGGGAGACACTTCTTTCCTTGGATCTTCACTGAGTCAGTTCTCCAGCAGGTGGATGAAATGGCTCCGGAGAATTTTGGAATTGCCAGAGGCAAGAGCATGAATGTGGCCGGGCGCGGTGGGGCACGCCTGTAATCCCAGCAGCTTGGAAGGCTGAGGCAGGAGGATCGCGGGTTCAAAGCCAGCCTCAGCAAAAAAGTGGGGTGCCAAGCAACTTAGTGAGACCCTGTCTTTAAATAAAATACAACATAGGTCTGGGGATGTGGCTCAGTGGTTGAGTGCCCCTGAGTTCAACTCCTAGTACAAAAAAAAAAAAAAAAAAGAGTGTGAATGTGCTGGGTCTTTTATCTGAAGAGGTGAGGGATTTAGAGCAAGGCTTTGCCTGAGTTTGGAAACTTGGTGACAGGTCCTGTCTGGTAGCACTGGCGCCAAGAGACTCACATCTAGTACAGCTGTTCTAGTGACAAGCCTCTGCTCAGCACCTTCCAGGCTGTAAGCCTCAGTTTCCCTTTCCGGAAAATGGATGCTGTCAAGGTCTGAGAATGCTCTGATTCTCTGGGCTTGAGAAGGAAATGGCTTTCTTTCTTAGAGGTTGTGACTGACCTGTTTTCTTTATGGGAATGCGAGGTCAGTAACACACAAGCGTGAGCGCACACACAGGGACCGTTTTGTGCCTGGGCCAGGTGTTGGAGATACAACAAACAGCACAGGGCCAAGAAGATGGATGGGCAGTGACATCTTTCACATCCGAGCTTAGGGATGATAGTCCTCTTTGGAGGCAACAGACTGAACTAGGTGACCCTCTGTTTCTGCTCCCTGTGTAGGAAAGACACACACACACACACACACACACACACACACACACACACCAGCATTGGGAATCTTGGATTCAGCCAGGTGGGGACGGCTGCTCTTCAGCTAGAACTTTGTGGCAAATCATTCAAGCCAGGAAAAACTCTGTTCTTCTCCACCCCCCCCCCCCCACTCCTACTGGTGGAGGGACCTTGGGGTCTCGCCCAAGAAAGGAAGCCCTGCTTCCTGGTTTATGTTGAGATGGGAAAGACTTGCCCAAGAACAATGGCATTTTTGCAAAACACCACTTTGTTCTGGTGAGACCAGGAGGGGGTTTCCTTCGGGACCTAGCCTGGTCCCACTGCCCCTGACCTGCCAACCACAACAGCCACATGGCGTTCTCTCTCCGACCAACCTTTCATCTGAGGTACTTGCTCCCAGAGAGCCCTGGATGGCTTAACCCTTTGGGCTCCACCCTGCCCCGGGCAGCAGCATCTTGGGACTCCTGGAGGTCTCCCTGAGATCAAGGTCAGGCTGACCAGGGGAGTCAAGGCTGACGGGATGTGGGGCCATCCAGAGACAACGTTTTGTTTTCCCATCCAAAAGGACCATCTGGAAAAAGGTCTCAGACCTGTGCTGGGTGTGTCTCAGCTTCAAAAATCTTTAAAGCACCAAAGTCAGAAGGTGACCCCTCCATTATAGGTGGGGAAACAGGTGCAGAAGAGAAAGTGAGTTTCCCAAGGCCACACAGAGCGTTCGTTCCTGATAGAACCAAGGCTAGGATCCAGGGCTCTGACTCTCCGATTAGTACTCCTACTTCCTGTTCCACTCTAGAGGGGGTGAAAGTTTGGGGAGTGAAAGGGAGAAGATACACATTAGAGAGGCAGATAAATCTGCAGGTTCCCAGAATTTCTGGAGGGACTTGGGAGGGAGTAGCTGGAGCTGGGCTTCTTGATGCCACAGGTCGTAGAGGGGTGACTCCTAGGCATGCATGGCTGTTCCTCCGTGAATCACTAATCATGTTCAGAAGAGGACACTAATGGGAAGTGATTGGGCATATCATGTGTGGTCAGAACAATTTGTTAGAAGAACTTGGCTTTTCTCTAGCTGGTATGGACAGGCCCAGGTAGACAGCTAAAGTTTCTCATCCAATGAAGAGACAGTGTGGGGGTGCTGGAGAGTTCATGGTGGTGGAGGTATTGGTGACCATAGTGACAATTGGTGGTTATGGTGATGCTAGTGTTGGTTGGAGTTAAGATGACATTAGTGCTGGTTACAGATATGGCAGTAGTGACTCTTAAAGCTGTGTTAGTGTTGGTTTCATAGTGTTGATTATAGCAATGGTAAGAATACAAGCAATGAAGGTGGTGAGGTAGTGTGACTCTGATGGCCGTCTTGATTACGGTGGTGGTAATGGTGATAGTGATGGGGATGGACATAGTAATTGGTGTTGGTGACAGTGGTAATGGCGATGGTGGTGCTGGTGTTATAAATGATGGTCATTTGGGGTGATAAAATGACAATTATCTTGGATGACGGTGACAAGGATGGTGGGGTTGGGATAAAAATGGTATAGGCAGATGTTCTTGATCAAAATGTTCTTCATGATGCTTTGTCTTAGAAGTGATGGAGGTAGTACCGGTGTCAGTGCCACTGAAAATATTTTTGATGGAGTCGATGACACCTACTCATTTTAGTTTTGACTGCTAATAGTTTGGATAGGTCCCTCAAAAGTTCATGTGTTGGAACTTAATCCTCACAGTCTCATGTTAATGGTATTTGGAGCTGGCACCTTTAGGAGGTAATTAGGATTAGATGAGGTTTGAGGGTGGGGCCCCCATTATGTCATTGTGGCTTATTAAGAGAAGGATTAAGGACCTGAACTAGTGCACTTACTCTGCCTTGCCATATGATAGCCTCTGCCATATTATGATGCAACCAGAAGTCCCTCACCATATGCCAGTAGTCATCAGTGCCATACTCTTGGACTTCCCAGCCTCCAGAATTGTGAGACACATAAACCTTTATTCTTTATAATTTACATAATATCAGATATTTTGTTATAGCAACAGAAAATCAACTAAGTGACAGGCTGGGGTTGTAGCTCAGTGTTAGAGCCCTTGCCTAGCATGAGTGAGGCCTTGGGTTCGATCCCCAGAACCACATAAAACTAAATAAACAAAATAAAGCATTGTGTCCATCTACAACTGAAAATATTAAAAAAAAAAGAAAAAGAAAATCAACTAAGTGACATTGATAGAAGTGGTTGTTCTTTGGGGGCTGTTGTCAACAGTGAACTTCTTTTATTGTTGTTTAAATTTTTTTAGTTTTATATGGACACAATGTCTTTGTGTATTTTTATGTGGTGCTAAGGATTGAACCCAGTGCCTCACACATGCTAGGCAAGTGCGCTACCATTGAGCTACAACCCCAGCCCCTCAACAGTGAACATCTCAGTAGCCTTGCTAACGTGGCTGATGGTTGTAGTAACAGTGGTCATGGTCATAGCAATAGCAACAGTAATAGTGAGGGTAATGGTGAGATGTCAGTGGTGGTGGTGATGCTGGTGAAGACAGAGATGGTGCTCAGGATGGTGGTGTTTACACTGGCAGTGCTAGTGGCAGAGACTCTTAGAATCTGTGAGTTGACTACAGGCTCTGCTCTCTGGAATTCAGAGTGTGCTGAGGGTAGAGGAAATGGCCCACTACATTCCCCCAAAGCCTTCTGTTCCATTTGTTGTGATTCTGGCCAGGATTAGTTTTCTATACAGAAGGAGATGTCTGTTTTCTAGGGGTCAGTGGGGATGGTGCTGAGAAATAGGCCAGTGCCTGGGAAGGCCAACAGAGAGGGAGGCTGTGGATTGTTGGATCCGAGTGCTGTTGGGGGCAGGTCAGCAGCAAAGAGGCACGTGAGGGCATGTTGATGGTGGGGGCCTGTGCAGGGATGGTGGCGTGCAGGGGCTCACGTAGCTGGCAGAGCAAGGGCTGTGCTTCCCGCTGACTCAGCAGAGCAGGCTGGGACCGATTCTCTTGGACTAATGTGTCTTCTCCCCTAGATTAGCTCACACAGTTCTGGCTGGGGAAAGGGGAGGGAGGAGGCCTCTTCCATCTCCCCAGGCTTAGGGGTCCTTGGGAAGACCTTAGGCAGACCATGGAACCCCAGTAGGGCCAGTGACTGACTCTGTGTGCCCTGTGTGTTCTTGATCTCATTCTTAGTGGGGTCCCCATTTGATTGACAGGGAGCCAGGATCTCCAAGAATCAGGGGATGTAGCTGCATTCACATTGGGGCTCTGCTTTGTAAAAGGCAGCATATCCCTGGGGTGGAGAGAGTGAACCCTAGTGAGACTGCTGAACCACAGTTTCCAGGTCTCCCACAGGTTAGCTGTGGGACTCTGATCTTGCGTCTTCATTTGTGGAATGGGGACAGTAACTGCTGCTCATAGGTAGCTGTGAGGATAGAGGAGCTAATGCACACAAAGGGCTTGAAGAGGGTCTGGCACGGAGCAGACTTTCAAAGAGCGCTGGTGATCTGGTTACTACTGAGAGCTGAATAAGTACAACTCTCAAGCTCTCTGAGCCTCAGTTTCCTCACCAATAAAGTGTGGATAATTCTTGTGTGCACACTTGAAATGAGAGCTAAAAGAGACAAAATGGGTAAAAGTGCCCTGTTTAAAGGAACACATTAGGAGTTACTGTCCCTGTTTTTAGCATGAGGGCCAGCCCTGTGTCCTTCCTGGCAGGAGGCTCACGTGCCATGCAGGGGTTTGGGTCCCTAGCGTGCTGTTTATCTTGTGCATCCAGGATCTTGTGACAACCCTGGCTGCCTCTTGATAAGAGAGGCAACTCCTCATGAGTAGGAGGATTTGACATTAGCAGTTCTGGTTCTAGCCCCTTGCTCCCTCCCCTCTGTTCCAACCTGGCACTCGTGAACAGGTGTAGAGAAAAGAAGAGGGTGTTCTGGGGAGCCCTTTTTTGTCCCATTTCTTTATCCCTAGATCCCTGGCTCCCTCTTCTTCCATTCCCTTTCTTCCTTTCTTTGTTCACTCCTTCATTTACTCCTCCAAGGACACAAAAATCATGGGTTCTGCCTGGGGGAAGCTCCTAAATTCCCAATCTCAGAGAGCGTGTAGTTCAGGTCTCAATCAGGCTTCACTGAATGACCATACACATGTGCTACAGAGAGGCTGGGACCCCATCAAATGAAAATCCAACTTGTCTTTGCATTAAGGACAGCCATCTGCAATGATGCTGTTTGGATACCTTAAAACCAACTTCTAAATGAGAGAATGACCGTATAACCAGTTGACGTCCTCAACTGTAAAAGAGATCAAAATGAAACCCTTCCATAAATCTGATCATGTTTGTTTCCATTTGTTTGGTTTTCAGTCGCAGAGTTGAGACTCTCATATTCCTCTTTGCTGATGTACTTTTCCTCTTCTTCCCTGTTTCTTATACCTTGCTGCCTCTTGATAAGAGTCACCTCTCTTATCAAGAGGCAGCCAGGGTTGTCACAAGATCCTGGATGCACAAGATAAGCAGCACGCTGGGGACCCAAACCCCTGTATGGCACATGAGCCTCCTGTCAGGAAGGACTAGGAATCCATTCTGATATGTTTTTAAATATGTTCTTAAAATGTGTTTGTCTGTATAAAATGAGCCTTTGGGGGTTAATTAATAAAAATGGGATTATGCTGTAAGCCTTACTAGTCCATACTTTCCAATCTGTTTCTTACCTGCTGCTGCAGTGTTTTACTGGAGCATCCAGCATGATTCGCATGTGTGTGTTCCCCAATGATGGGACCATCTCTAGCAGAGCCTGGTGGAGTTACTGAGAGCATTACACAGAGACGGCAATCTGAGTCTGCCCAAAGTTTCCATTCAATAAAATTTCCTCGCATAACTGGTGTAGTATTATTGTTTTTAGTAGCACTTTGTACCCCATCATGATCAGCACAATTTTATTCTTTCACAGACCACGGATGCTCACTGTGATCTGTGTCCAGGGGTTGGGTACAGAATTCAGGAGATGGATTTCACAAAGCTCATGTCCTGGATGAGCTCACCGTCTACAGAAATAGACAATTCAGGACGGGATGGGACACGAAAGAGGCAGTGACCGGTTCTGCTGGTAGGGGGCAAGGGCAGGTTTCCACTGGGTAAAGCCACCTGAGCTGGGTTTTTAAAAGGTGAATAGGAGCTCATCAGGTGATAGCAGAGAAAGAAACAGGGAAGCCGTGTGCTCCAAATAGAAGGCACGCCATATGCAAAGGATCAGAGGCATGGAGCAGATCAGCATGTTTAGGAAATAATGGTTTTGCTATGGCTGAAGCGAAGGGCAGGAAGGGGAATGGGCAACAGACAATAGTCAGCATTCGGTGAGATCTTATCAGAAGCCAGGCGTTGTTCGTTTCGTTGTTCTATGTGCCTCAGTACAGAACCTCTTTGAAGCCACCCAACAACCCTAGGAGGGTCCCGTCATTCCCATCCTGCAGGTCAGGCCACAGAGGTCTGGAAAGGTTAGTGACTTGCACAGAGCCACACATCTTATAAATGAAGGGCTCCAGAACCGAATCAGGCTGCCTGGGTTCATAATCACAAAGCTATGATAGATGGCCAAAAGACATGGAAGGTGAGGAGGTCGGAAGAACTTAAAAGTCCCTGGAGTGGAAAGAAAAGGAATAAGGGAATAGGAGGTTCCATGTAAGGGACTGGCTGCCATGGAGTGAGCGTGTGACAGCCTGAGGGTGCATATGAGGATATGTGTGCTGCCACAGTTGTATGTGAGTGTGTGTAGGGGTTTGCCTGAGTACATATGAGTGTGCCAGGGTGCACTGTCGATGCTATAGCATACCACCCTTGTGTATCGTGGGACTGGATGAGTGTGTGTATGTGTGTGTGTGTGTGTGTGTGTGTGAGAGAGAGAGAGAGAGAGAGAATATCATATCTTTGGCTGTGCACAGCCTTGAGCATGTGTCCTGTGGCTCTGTGAGCCTTGGTATTTCTGCCACCACAGGGCCCCAGGATGCTGTCAGAACCCATCAGCTTGGCCTTGTGTGAGGGGCCTGGTCTTGGCCTCTGAAGCTAGATGGGCATACATCAAAGGCAGCCTGAGCCCGAGACCAGTGGGGCAGAATAATTTAATGAGGATCCAGGAGAGAGGCTGCGGCTGTCTGGGGCTGGGAAGGGGTGCCAGTTTGTGCCCAGGGCAGCTCCCAGGCTCCAGAGCTCAGCATCTGGAGGCTGTCTATGTGCTGGGGAGGGGAGAAGGTTGACTGTGCTGGGTGCCTGCCTGGCTGTGATTTCTCCCACGCAAAGGAAGAACTTCATCTGAACCCAGGGGGCGCTGCACCCTACCTGGAACTTCAGGAGAACCAGGAGTTCCTATCTAAGGCTTTCCCAACATTTCCACATGATGGAACTCACAGAAAATCATTCCTAGACCAACTAGCCTAACTCCCTGCACTTAGAGGAGAAACTGAAACTATTTCTCCCCTAATAGAAGAGAGGGACAGGGAGTTCCCCACGGTTATCTAGCAAAATGGAGCCTGGACCAGGATTAGAATCCAAAGTTCCTGAGTCCAAGCCCACACTTTAGGCCAGTCTTGTACTGCATAAACATGAGCAAACTGCAAGGTTGTGTATTTGGTGGCCTCCACTTCTACGACCTGGTCACTTCCCCGCTGCCAAGTTCCCCATCTCTGCAGAATGGAGGCTGCTTCCCTAGTGTCCAAACCTGGAAGGGCCTTGAAAGGAAGAGAGGCTAACAGAGCTCCTACTTATCTCCCCCGGACAGAAATGTGTATGTGTGGGTGGTGTACGTGTGTGTAATGTCCTTTTGTAAAATCCTTAGATCAGATAGGAAAATGTATGTGTGTGTGTATGTGTGTGTGTGTGTGTGTTGCGGAGGGGCGGGCAATCTAGTCAATTTTTCTACCCAACATAAGTGTAGAAAAAGGATAATTTAGGGTGTGGGTAGGAATAGCAGAAGGGGAATAAAGATGAGGAATTATGTTGAAGACACAATGGCTCTTGCCAGACACAGTTGTGATGGGGCCAGGAAAAGTCCCATCATCTCCAATGACCATAGTATGAGAGCTTTCTCCTGGGAGGCCCCCGTGAGCAATGTCCAGTCATGGCAGGAACCTTCCCTTGGTCTCAGGTACACCTAGAGGGTCAGGCCCAGACTTTTTAGCTCTCTAAGCAATCTGGTTTCCTCCACATTCTAGGGTCTTGTTCTGGAGTCCAGAACCTGGGTTGCAAAGTCAGGGGCTACAATCTGAACCCAGTGCCAGGTTGAAGGGATTTCTTGGCTGCCACAGGATGAACAGCTATTCTTGAACATAAAAGCTTTAGATAGGGCAAGAAATCTCCCATTAGACATAAAACTCTCTATTGGCTTTCACCCTCCCTCTCACTCATCAGCACCTGTCTGGCACCTGAAGCATTTGAATTTGAAACCCTTGAACCTGAGCCCCTTGAGAGACAGGCTTGGGTATTTTATGTGTCATAATCCAGCATAGTATGTACCCAACGGTGTT
Organism: Callospermophilus lateralis; assembly: GCF_048772815.1. Classification (NCBI taxonomy): domain Eukaryota; kingdom Metazoa; phylum Chordata; class Mammalia; order Rodentia; family Sciuridae; genus Callospermophilus; species Callospermophilus lateralis. Next base: position 112,215,795 of record NC_135311.1, on the reverse strand, counting down.
GGGTGGATGACAGACTCCACTGGCCTCCTTCCACATCAGGCCATGCAGCTGTTCCCTGGAACAATTTTCCCTGTGCCTAGAAAGCTATTCACTACTCAAACCCAGGTTGAGCAGCCTCACCTCTGGTCCAGCGTGGCTGCTCTCTGCCCTGTGTTCATCTGTTCCAAGTCTGACAGCTGTCACCATTTGGGGTTAGGTGTCACGATTAATTTGTATTTGATATGCACATAGTGTTTGAGTCACTGAGAAAAACTACTGACCCATCTCACAGTGGCTTTCAGAAGCCTGAGTTAGCCGGCTCACCAACTTTGGTAAATCCTGTTGGCAGCTCTGGGTGCTTTGCCCCCAAATCCAAACTCTTGACCTTTATCTTCAGAGGGTGTAGGAAGAAGTCTCATGACTCACCATCTGGCCCATGGAGGGGGAAGAGTCCCCATCAGGGCTCCAGGCAGAAGACAATAGTGAACAAGCTGGGACCAGCTCTGCTGCCATCCTGGCCTGGCCACCCATGGCCCATGACTTGGCACTTTCTGGGGCTACCTGCTGGGCTTGGCCAAGACAATGTGAGGCAAGTTGCCTGGGCCTGTGGGGAACTGCTGGCAATACCAGGGAGTACCCACGCGATGCCATGCCAGTCCTAGGCCACCCCCTCTTAAAGGCTCAGTGTGTAGCCTTCTGTACTGGGTCTGGCCTTAGCTGTGCAGGGTCCCTGATTAAGACCAGATTATCTCTTCAGCTTCAGCAGAGGGGTACATGAGAGTGTGACCATAAGAGAACACGAGTGTGCTGGGCATGTGTGGGAGAGTAGGCACATGAGTGCAGGGATCTGGTGTGAATGAACATACATAAATGGGCATTATATGTGAATACATGTGCCCACGTATATGTTTATGTCCATAGTATGTGTTCAGGGGCATGTGTGCAGCACAAAGACACCAGCAGGGATGTGTGAATGTGGATGACAGCTGGCAAATACAAATGTGTATGCTTGCAGGTTTTGTGTAACAGTCTACGGGTGAACTGTGGTATGTGGGTGAATATACATGTGATCACGGGACAACAGAAACATGAATTCACTTGTATATATGAACGCTCGCTTTGGTTCTACCACTTTGTAACTGTTGAAAACCTGAATACATCCCTTCCCCTCTCTCTTTCTGTAACATGGAATGGATAGGATGAGGTCATCTCTTAGGTTCCCTTCTAACTTTGATATTTAATGACTGGTTTAGGAACAGAGTGCGAGTCTGTGAATGTCGTGCATGCCCCTGTGCGTGTGCCTGTGTGTGAGCACCAGGGTGTGACTTTTGAATTCTGATTCCACACTTAACAGTGGTGTGGTCTATTAGCTCCTTCTTCTCTTTGAGTTTTAGTTCGCTTTTATTTTTCTGTCAGATGTGGCTAATGATTCCTCCAAGGCTGATTTGAGGGTTTGTAAAGTGCCCAGCCCAGAATCTGGATAGGTTCCTTCTCTGTGAGAGGTGCATGTGTGCGTGTGCTCATGTGTATCCATGTATGTAGGCACTCAAGCTCACACAGGGAGTGGTCTATAGAACAGGGTGATTGATTGCTCTAGATCATTCCTGCCATGAGGGGCTTCTGATTTCTGTTGGTGCTGGATACTAGGAGAGAGAAAATTGGGCAGACAGTCTTCCAGCTATCAGCTTAGGCCCACGTGGTTCTGAAGACTCCCTGCTGCCCCAGACTTGCTGTCACATGGGTGCAACAGCCTGGAAAGGAGGATTGGTGTGGCCAGGAGACAGGCTCCCAAATCCGATTAGTGCCCACCCCACCATCCGGGGTTTTTGAGACTAAAGAGATTCTTCTTATTAAAGGGTCACCTGCCAGCATGGAGTGGTGGCTGAGCCAAGTTTGGGACCCCGTGCCCATCCAGAATGAGGCCTCTGAGTCGCAGCCAGGGGAAGACTGATCTCAGAGCACTCCCAGCCAGATGGAGAAAACCAGGAAAGTCAGGCTGAATCTGTGGCTGCATGTGGTCTCAGGGCAGGAATAGCTCAAGCCCTGGCCTGGAGAAGGGTGGGGGACTTGAGCAAGGACTAGTACAGACTGCGAAGGGAGAGGAGAGACAAGGGCATTTTAGGCATTTTGTCGGCAAAAGTGGGAGGGCTGGAAGGAGTAGTGTGTGTACCAGGAAGAGAGAGGTATAAGGGCCTTGGTGAACATCCAACCCTTTCATTTTATTGGTGAGGAAATTGAGGCTAGAAAAGGGAAGGAATTATCACTGCTCTGAGTGAGGTCGTGACTGATCTAACCCCAATTCCTGGCATGAAGAGGAGCATCAAGTGAGCTGCCATGGGCCCTCCCTTTACTAGTCCCAGATGGTGAGCTAGGGCAGGGGCTTAGCAGTGATGTCTGTCTTCAGGCCAATGATAGGGGCTGGGCCTGGATACCACAGCCCTGTTCAGGGATCCCAAACCATTCTAGAGTGGCTGCTCATACCTTAACCTGATCTACCAACACAGATCCCAAATCCATACTCTGGACACCTAGAGAAGGTCGTAATACAGGACCATGTACACTGGAGGGGCTCCAACACCCACCTTTCAGACTACCCCAACAACTTGGCCCAGAGAAGAACACAACTCCTGAACTCTGAACATGGAGAAAAGATGGCAACACCTGGACCAGATACATCCGGATGGGCTTCCATTGCAAACCTATAGCAGATTCCTATTACTGGATCCAGAAACTCAGTGAAGATCCCAACATCCAGATGAGACTACCCAACCCCCAAAACCTGAATACTAGAGACCACGTCAACATCTGTACCAGAAACACCTGCATCAGTTTCTAACACAGATCCGGAGTACCTTAATTGGTTTGCTGCCACCTGACCTAGAACGCCCAGAGGCCTTACCCCGGGGAATGGACCCTGGGCCTTCCTCACTCCCACCTATCCTCATAGGAGCTCAGGCTCAGAGGTTTCCTAAGTTCCAAGGCTTTTTATGGAGAAATCTGTCATCCATCAGGATATCCAAGATGAGGGAAGGGGCCAGAGGGCGGGAGAGCCTGGGGGCGCTGGGGTGGCATTGGGCAGGGGAGCACGGAGGGGCTGGGGCAGAAACTGTGCGCCCTCCCAGGCCCTGCAGTCCCCACGCGTGCGCCCCCACAGCTTGCGGGTCACTGGGCGCGGGGCCAGGAAATCCGGCGCCCGCCCTAGAAGCTGCCGGGGGTGGGGTGGGGTGGAGTGGGCGCTGGCACCAGTGCTGCCCGCCCAGCAACGTGACCGCGGGGCCCCACTGGGACAAGGCGGCCTCTGTGCCGACCGAGCTGATCCCCCCCTCGGGCTGCAAATCCTTTCCGGCTGACAGCCCCGCAGTCTGGGGCTGGCAGCAGCGTGGGAACGGGTAGCGCCCAGGGCCGGGGGTGAGGAGCCCCCGCTAAAGACTATCTGCTCCGTACAAGGTGTTTCACTCTTCCAAGGCTGTGATATGGGGAAGCTGAGACTAGTGAAGACCAACTCACCAGCCTGAAGTCACCAGCCTATTGCTTGGTTGAGGCCAGGTTTCTAAATGAGGCCTTGCAGGGGACTCTTCCTATATGTGTTGTTGCTAGTAGGTGGCATTATTATCCCCAATTTGTAAAGGAGAGAACTGAGGCTTCAACACAGGTTGAAGCCACCTGTGCAAGAGGGAGGGAGGCTGGGACTGGAACCCAGCACTGCCCACTCCAAATATAGGAGCCCTGTGCATGCAGCCACCTGGCTAGACCTACCTACCACCAGGTGCTCACTAAACATCTAGTGGGAGCCTTTGGCAGTTGAAGTCGTGGTTCTCTCTGCTCACTGTCTTGTGTCTGTTGTTTTCAGTGCGGTGGATCCAGTAAACATGTTGGGTCAACCTTTTGGAGGACAGTTGTAAGGCTGAAGGGAGTGATGGGGTGAGGGTGAAGGGCCCAGGTGGGGTGTAAAGGGGATTGGAGGGATCAGGAGTTAAAGGAATGACTTGCTAATGCCCCTCTGCTCTGCCCATAAGACTGGGGACAAAGTTGGAGTTAGAAAAAGTTCCTGCTCTCCTAAGGAGGTACCTAGAGGCTGTGGAGGGTGGGATATGCCGGGATCTGGCCTTCTGGAAACAGAGTGAGGATTGTCCGGTGAACTCTTTAGAATTAAAAAATGGTACCTCCTTAGGAGAGCAGGAGGTTGGCTGGCTCCTGGTCTTGTCTAACTCCTGTCCTGCCTCCCAGGACAAGGCCAACTCAAGACTTGACCAATGTTTGGAGTACACATCCAATATAGGAATTCAGGGGCAGGAGGGAGGATGGCAGGGGCCCAGCAGGTGGTCTGCTGGGGCTAGGGGAGACCTGGGATGTGAATGTGCCTGTGCATGTCTCTGCATGGGACAGCTATCTCTGTGATGGTCTTGTTTGCACGTGCCTCTGAGGAATGGGTCTGTGATATCTCTGGAGGGGTGGGTACTGGATCTCTGTCCTTTGTGCCTGGGAACCTTCATCTTATCTGGATCTGTGTAATCTCTCTGGGTCTGTGTTTGTGGCTTATCTGTACCCTTAACTGGAGTCTTTGTGTGTATCTGGGTTTCTGCCCCTATTCCCCTTTCTTCCCCAGCCCCCAGCAAAGCCCTGAATGCTGCTTTGCTGCCTGAATGTGCAGAGGAATGTGGAGGGCCAGGGGAGAGGGGAGCACATGTCCTGGGCTGCTGGCCTGCTGGTTATGGAAAACTACTGAGGCCTCTGAGCTGAGCAGGCCAAGCCCGGCCCAGAGCCAGGCTCTTAGCTTTTGCCCTTCCAGGCTCCTCCTACCCTTTTCTCTGCAGGGAGTTGGGGACCTGCTGAGATGGGTCCTCCACTAGGCAGAAAGCAGGGCCTCCTCCTACCACTCTCAGGATAGTTAGGCAGGTCTCTGCTCCTCCCTGGGGGAAAGTGAGGGGGTGGGATTATTATTCTCCGAAGTCCTTCCCAGGCCCGACATTCTCTTCATTCTATGAATGTTAAAGAGATGCAAAAACTCAGGCAACTTCACCTCCATTTCAGGGCCTCTTGAAGATACATGAGCAAGAAGGGCTCCTACAGATGAGCTGGACCTACTTCCTCCATCCTAGTGCAGGTGGGAAAATTGAGGCCCAGAGTGAGGGATCCCCGCCCCCAATCACTTTCCAGAAGGACAGGGAACCAGGTGTGCTGCCTCCCAGTTGCAGGCCTGTCCCCACCGTGGCTTCATTTTAGCACAGCCTGCTCCATATGGAGGAAAAAGCATTTGAGATGGTTTGAAGGATGGGAGCACTATGACATAAGGAGGTGGGCTTGAGTCGACAGGTGACAGGATGGAGAGGTGGGAGGGTACCAGTTGGGTGCATTGAATGATAGGACTGAAAATGTGAACATGAGCTATCCATGAGGGTCCTCAGAGGCCAAATGGAATGGTGGGGACTTTGTCCTTGAGAAAATTGTGCTAAAAGAGATGAAACAGCAATGTAGCAGAGCAGGTGCCTTGGAGCCAGAGCAGGCTCTCTGTATGCAAATCCTAGCTCCTAGACCGTGGTGACTGTGTAGTTAACTGTAGTTAACTCATGAGGCACTTAAACTTTCTCCATCTCAGGTTTCTCCATTTTGACATGGAGATAGGAATAGTTCTTCTCTCGCATGGTGATTGTGAGAAATAAATGAATAAGTGAGGACCTAGTACATAGTAAGTGCTCAGTCTTCATTCTGCTGATCCTACCCACGCAAACTATGTTTTAGGATAGTCCAGAGGGAAAGAGCAAAGTCAGGGAGACCAGTAAAGAGTCCATGGAAGTCACATGAGGTCAGGAGGCCCCTAGTTAAACAGGGGAGATGGTGGAGTCTTCAGAAGGGTTTGGGTGGCACAGAAAGATGGGCAGGGGCTTCTTCCTGAGTGGCCATGGGTTTTGGCCTTGAACCATTATTTGGCCCTGGGAATCCATGTTTGGAGCAAACGCTGGAGGGAGATTGGTGGGATGTGGGCCGGGACTGAGGAGAGAAAGGGCTCACTTCCCACGGTTCTTATTGAAGGCCTCATCCAGACTCCTAACAGGCCCAAAGCTCTGGAGCCATTTGGGCCACTCTTATGCTTCTGGTGCCAGAGGTGGTCTGGCTGAGGTCATCCAGCTGAGCCTAAAGAGAGAGGAAAGGTCCCTTCTACAAAGCCAGAGTCCTGGAGGAGTAGCTGTCAGAAGGGCTGAGGAGACGAGGTGAGCTGTGACCTCGGAGGGCCAGGGAAGAGTGCACTAAAAGGAGGGAACACTCAGAAATCCCCACGCTGGGGGCCGCAAAGGAGAGGAAGAAGAGAGAGAGAGAGACAGAGGGAAGACAGTGCAGAGGCCACTAATGGACCTCATGGTGGAAGAGGCCACCAGTGACCTCTGTGGAACCCAGGTTGCATAAGAGGGGCAAACCCCAAGCTGGGACAGGCTGGGGCCTCAAGCACTTCCCACGGCTGCCCAGAAGCTCGGCTGAGGTAAGGGGGACCCACCTACCCCCACCACATACACGGGTTATTTGTTGTCATCATATAAACAAACCATGTTCATTGGAGAAATGTAGAAACACATAAAAGTGTTAAGGGAAAAATATAAAAATATAAAATATAAAAGTATAAAAATATAAAAAAAAAATTCACCTACTATTTCCCCAAACAGAGAAAAGCTTTTTGTGTATGTTCTGGGACTCAAACCCAGGGGTGCTCTACCACTGAGCTACATCTTCAGCACCACCCCACCTCCTCCTGCTTCTTAAGACTTTGAGACAGGATCTAGCTAAGTTGCTGAGGCTGGCCTTGAACATGCAATCCTCCTGCCTCTGCCTCCTGAGTTGTTGGGCTTACAACTGTGTACCACTGTGCCCAGCTAGAGATAAGTTTTTTTTTTTTTTTTTTTTTTTAACCATTGTGGGTCATGAGCTTCTACTTTTTTCCCTGTCAATATATATATAAACACACACTGGGATCATGTTGTACCTGCTTCTTTGTAAATCCCTTGTTTCATTTAGAAACATATTTCAAATGCTTTTCATAGTAGTAAATATTCCTTGAGAATTTTCCCCTTTTCAGCTCGTACCTTGGCTGGGGATATAGGATTTTCAGGTGGGATCCAAGGGCAAACAGTCAAGAGCAGAATACTGGGGCAGTGGGGGCAGTGGTTAGATCACTGGGCAGTGCACTTTTCAGGTCCTGAGCTGGTCACTGACTTGTTGTGTGAGGTTGGGTAAGATATATGCCCTCTCTGGGTCTTGGAATCCCAGAATCTCAAAAGGGTTACCAGTGACTTTCTCAAGGTCAGTTGCCATCACCATGAAGTGTTGAGGGAGAGACTAAGAAAGTGAAACTGCTATTCCCATCATAATTCTGTAAATCTCATGGAACTTCTTTGTGCCTCAGTTTAAACAGGAATCATGCCGGATTGGTGAGAATCAAGTTAGATTCATTATTTTGACGTCTAAGAACAACTACTAGTTGGAAAATGTTTTGCTGTTTATTCGCATTATCTCACTTCATCCTTCTAACAGCCCTGTGCTGTGGGTTCTATTTTTGTGTCCTAGCTTCCAGATAAGGAAAGCAGAGCTCTTTATCTCGAAAGAGAGATGCACTCACTTATTCAAGGTCATAGGTGGTAGGTGGTGGATGCAAGCTCAGGTCTCGCTCTTACAAAAGCCATGGGTTTTACGCCAATGCCCGAGGAGGGGAGAGAGGGAAATGAGGAGGACTGGGGACTGGCTCATTTCAACCTAGGCGTAGTTGTCCTCCATGGCACTGTCATCTGTGGGGAGTTGCCACCCTCTGGTGTTCTGTGTGCTACATCCCAGAAGGGAGGAGAGTAATGATCTTCCTGCTCCAGTAGAGAAGGAGACTGAGAGGAGCTCAGAATAACCCAGTCGGTCCTTTGAGAGTCAGGGGTAATTCTGTACTTTGAGAGTCATATGTACCTAGGATACAACTTAAGAGGATAAAAACAATGACAGAACTTTTGGCAATCCTTATTATGGGGCGATTTTTACTTAGGGCTATTATTGGAAATGGCATCAGATTGCAGAATGCTGCAGATAACTCCTGAAGATGTATGCTTTCAAGAGCTGTATCACCTATGAGGTCATTTTGTAGTCATGGTATCCTGAAGAAAGTATTTATTTTTATTTTATGCGTGAGAAAATAGGCTCAAGGTCACCCCTGGCCTACTTGAAACCAGGGAACTTTCCAAGGGACCACACTGCCCCCCTGTGGCAGCCTTATTAGTTACTCAGTAAGTAAGCCTTTGGCACATGCCAGATGCAAAAACTGTCTTACAAGGGGCTGGAGGGGGAAGAGACAAGGAGGAGGAAGAGGAGAAGGAAATTCATGTGTGTGTGTGTGTGTGTGTATTTTGTTAATGGAGATCAAATATAGGACTTCATATCACTGTACCACTGAGCTACATCTTCAAAAACTTTTTTTTTTTTTTGTTTTGAAACAGGATCTCACTAAGTTGCCCAGGCTGGCCTTGAACTTGCAATCCTCCTGCCTCAGAGTAGCTGGGCTTACAGGAATGCACCACCATGTATGGCTTGATGTTTTTTTTTTTTTTTTTGTGATGCTGGGGATTGAACCTAGAGCCTTGCACATGCTAGGTAAGTCTTTTACACTGAGCTACACTCCAAGTCTTGCATGCTTATTTAATAGTTTAATGCATTATAATAGTTTTTTATGTTCTGCATAGTCCTAAGTTTTAATTTTAGTTATTGCTTCATATTCAACTGAATGGACATTTCTTTGCAGTTGTTCATCTAGGTGGCTTTCAAAAAAACTTCTTGTTTCAGAGACTGGGCATGAAACATCTTTGTGCAGATATCTTTTATTATTATTATTATTATTGGCTATGCTGTGGATCAAACCTGGAGCCTTGCACATGCTAATATTTCAGGATTTTACTTGACAGAGGGTGCCTAATTGTTCTCCAAAAGAAAGGGTCAATGCAGTCTCCAACTCGCTAGAAAAAAACAACTGTTATTGTCATTCACTTTCCCTTGATTGCCACTGGTAATGCTTTCCCATGTCTATTTATTTATTTGTACTTCTTTTGAGAAGTGTCCATTTAGTTCTTTTGCTCATAAATGGGATGAGCTATTTTTTATTGGTGTTTTTTTGAGTTCTTTAGAAATTCTGGATATTAATCCTCTGTCAAAAGAGTACTGGCAAATACTTTTTTCCTATTTTGTAGGTTCTTCCTAGAATGATGGTACATGCTTGTAATCCCAGTGATTAAGAAGTCTGAGGCAGGAGGATGACAAGTTCAAGGCCAGCCTCAACAGCTTAGGTCCTAAGCAACTTAGCAAGACCCTGTCTCAAAATAAAAAATAAAAGGGGCTGGGGATGTGATTAGGTGATTAAGCAACCCTCGGTTCAATCCCTTCTACCAAAAACCAAAAACCATCCTGTAGGTTCTCTTTTTGTGCTGTTGCTTCCTCTGCTGTGCAGAAGGGTTTTAGTTTGATGCCATCCCATTTATTGATTCTTGGTATTATTATTTCTTGAGCTTAGGAGTCCCATAGAAGTCACTGCCTATGCCTATATGTTAGGGTATTTCTCCATGTTCTCTTCTAGCAGTGCAAGCATTATTATTATTAGCATTACAAGTTAAACTATTAGGTTAGAGTTACAATTAAATTTGAATTACTCTTTTTAAAAAATTTTTTTTAGATGTATGGACCTTTATTTTATTTGTTTATTTATATATGGTGCTGAGAATCGAACCCAGTGCCTCACACATGCTAGGCAAGCACTCTACCACTGAGCCACAGCCTCAGCCTCTAAGTTTGAATTAGAATTGTAATATTAGGACTGGGGATGTGGCTCAAGTGGTAGCGCGCTCGCCTGGCATGCGTGCAACCTGGGTTCGATCCTCAGCACCACATACAAACAAAGATGTTGTGTCCGCCGAAAAGTAAGAAATAAATATTAAAAAATTCTCTCTCTCTCTAAAAAAAAAAAGAATTGTAATATTATTAATAATAAACCCTGATATTCACAAACTTTAGAAAAAATCTAGAAAATTATACATCTACAGCATCAATATTAAGAAAAAAATCTGATAAAGGAGGGTGAGGAAAATCATATTGTCTACATTATAGTCAAAGAAGTGCTCTTCGTGCATATTGCATGCATTTTGTGTGGTAAATGGCTAGGTTTTGGGTTATAGGTTCCTATGTGATTTTTTTTTTTTTTTTTTTTTTTTTTTAGTATTGATTGTACCAAGCCAATTGGATAACTTTTTATAAATATGTTCACATAGTTGTAGGTGTTTATAATAATATCAAAATACATAGGAATAACTCACCAAAATTTGATATTAATAGTTGAATTCCTTGATGCTGAGAATTTTGGCTTTGGTGTTATACAGTTGTATCATCTCCCCAGGAGGTTTCTGTCAATGACTCTCAAATACAGATAGGATGAAATCTTAGTTCTTCATCATCTGACCCCACACACATTTAGCAAAGCGGGAAATGGCAGTAAGCAAGGTCAGATGATAAAAGGTTTTATACACCACTAGGAAATTTGACTTTATCCTGTAGAGAAGATCCATAGGCTTTTAAAGAGATAATCAGATTCTAGAAACATTGGTAATAGTGTGGAATATCAAGTAGGAAGTGAATGTGTATACACAGAAGTCAATTAGAAGGTTATTTCAGTAGTCCAGGAGAGTGAGAAAGTATAGACCTGAAGATGTCTTTTATTGTCAGGTGTTATCTAAGTACTTTGTGAACGTTATCTTGTTTATTGCTCTCAACAACCTTTTATGAGACCGGAGTTACTGTCATTTTATAGGTGAAGAAATGGAGGCTTAAATCATGTGTGTAATTTGCTCAAGGCTACAGATTATGATTCCGGAATTGGGTTTCTTACCCCGCCTGATTTCAAAGCCTATGCTATTGGCCAATAATCTATATTATTATTCTACAGGCATGCATTAGAATAGGGGATAGAAAGGATAGAGCTATTAGGAGGGAGTGTCTGCATCCTCCCATCTGATGACTGATGAGATGAGGGGGAGGGGGAGATGGGGGGCACTGAAGCTGACATCAGGGGGCCAGGCACCAGTCTGCTCCTAATGGTGTCTATGTAAAGGAACTTTTGAAGACAAAACCTTCTCTCACCTCCTCACTTTCTCCTTCAAGGAGAGAAAATATGGCTAACCTGGTGTGTCTGGGAAAAGAGTCAAGCTTTGCAGCTCAGCTCCTCCATCTTTCCTCTTTGGGGCTGTCCATTCTTTCATATTGTAAGTCTTAAGCCACCAAGGGGAGGCTTGGAGTTGCCCACTGGCTGTGCTTGGGTGGATCCATTAAGACAAACTTTGCTGAAAGTAGTAAAAAGCCAACATAACAGCCATTTAGGTGGATTAGCATGTTTCTCTTTCTGCATGACGTCCAGACGTAGGTAATACAAGGCTCCCCCCACCCAGAGTCCTGGAGGCCCCAAGGCTTCCTGCTGATTGCTCAGTCATGCCCAGAGCATGGGGTGCTATGAGAACATGAATGACAGATCCCAGACCGCATCTGCCTCAGGCAGCAGGATGGAGGAGGGGTGAAGGAAGGTGGGACATGGTGTAAAGTGGATTTTAGGGAAGTTTTCTTTCTGTATTTCATTGACTTGAATCCCCTGCTACAAGGGAAATGGGAAGACTTTATTCTAGCAGCTACTTCCTCAATTCCAACTTCAGTCTGTTAGAGTGAAGGAGAAAACAGACATTAGCAAATAATCAGCAGCCTCTACTGCAGTTGGCTTGTGTCTGCCTGATTCAGGGAATCAACCTAAATAACAAAACAGAGATTCTCCAAAGAATACTGGTGTTTAGATGGGAATAGCAGAAGCACTGTAAAGGGAATATGGGTGCCCTGGTAAACTCTGGGTATATTCAAGACAGGCAAACCAAGGGGAATTTTTAAAAAAAATTTTTAGTTTTTTTGGCACCGAGGATTTAATCCAGGAGGGCTTTATCACTGAGCCACATACCCAGCCCTTTTTAATCTTTTATTTAGAGATAGGGTCTCACTGAGTTGCTTAGAGACTTGCTAAATTGCTGAGGCTGGCTTTGAACTTGAAATCCTTCTGCCTCAGCCTCCTGGGCAGCTGGGATTACAGGTGTGTCTGATCACGCGCAGGCATGGGAACAGTTTTAAAGGACAGAAGTGAGGAGGATTACACCAAACACATTAAAACAATAATCCTCCACCACAATGATTAATAACAGGAGAGGTGTCAGTCTGAGGTTGAGAGGACAGTTGCCGGGCAGATGTCCTTGTATAAGAACTTTTTGTGTAAGGTTGCAGTGGCCTCTGTGTAAAACTTGTGGTTTGGAAGAGTCTTTTGTGACACCCTCAGGCAATCATGCATAAGAATCCTTCCTTTATAGCCTCCTGACTTTATTTTCTATTTCTTGTTATGATTGATACAGCAACTCCGTGACCCATGTTGAAGTGATTGACAACCAGGAGTCAGTGTTGAAACTCTTTTAACAACATTTGAGCAACAAAGAGGTCCAGAGGGAATGGCTCCCAGGCCAAGTTTATCTGAAGTCCATGGTTTCATTTGATTTTATCTGTTCTGTTGGCCATGGATATCATTAAAGCTCTGGACCAGATTATTCACATTTCCATCTACTAATCTTGCCAAGTAGGTGCTATTCAGATTTTACAAACAAGAAAGTGGATTGAGGCAAGATACTTGCTTTGGGTCCTGTGGCTGGTGAGTGATTGTGAGGCTAGGAATCAAATCCAGGACTTTGTAGCTCCAGAGCCTTTTGCAGTATGTCACAAAGACCACTTCGACCAGGTTTCCCTTATCATCCTATTTCCCCATGACTATGTCCAGGGACAATTAGACCTTTTCCTGGATGAAAGCTTAGCTGCTTCTCCAGGGGAATGTGTCAAGTAAGCAGCAACAAAAGATAGCTGATTTTCCCTTTCAATGTTTTCTGAAGTTGTTTGATAAGTCTGGCTCTCAAATTTCTATCTTTAATTAGTATCTGAATTTTCTTATATTGTAAGTCAGTGTCTGTCTCTGGACAAAATGTGCCATGAGAGGTATTCACTGTTAGGTTTGCAGCTTGCTTCTTCTTCTTCTCCTTCCCCTCCTCCTCCTCCTCCCTTCTTTCTTTCTTTTTTTAAAAAATATATATCAGAGGTTGAACCAGGAGCACTTTACCACCAAACTACACCCCGACTCCTTTTTATTTTGTATTTTGAGACAGGGTCTCACTAAGCTCCTGGGGGTCTTGCTAATTGTTGAGACTGGCCTTGAACTTGTGATCCTCCTGGTCTCAGCCTCCAGAGTCTCTGTGATGACAGACATGCAACACCACACCCTGGCCTGCTGTTTACATTTTAAGAGCCTTCTAAAATTTGTGCGGTGGAGGTCAGCTACCACCAGGTGTCATCAAAGGGCTTTGGGTTGGGTGTGGTGTCACAAGCCTGCAATCCCAGTGATTTAGGAGGCTGAGACAGGATTGCACATTGAAGATTATTCTCAGCAATTTAGTGAGACCCTGTTTCAGAATAAAAAATAAAAAGGACTAAGGTTGTAGCTTAGTGGTAAAGCTCTCTGGGTTCAATTGCCAGTATCCACGCGCTTCTCCCCAAACAAACAAACAAACTGCAAATCTAACATTCTATACATCTCATGGCACATTCTCCACCTCTAGTTCTTCAACTTTTTATTGATCTTGTAAACCCCTGAAAATTCCCTTTCTGTAGAATTGGGTTTTTAAAACCAAGACCCCTGATGGATAGAATGATTGATGGTAGATAAAACAACTGTTGACTTTTTTCTTTTTAATTGACACATTCATTGTACATATTTATGGGGTACATTGTGATCATACATGTATACATGGTGCACTGATAAAATAGGGTAATTAGCACTTTTAAGACATTTGAAATTCTTATCATTTATTTGTGTTTGGATTATTTGAACTTTGCTAGTTCTTTATAAAATATTTAATAGTTTGTTTTAAACTATAGTTTCCCTACTGTGCTGAAGAACATTAGAACTTATTCCTTCTACCTAAATGTATTTTGTTATCTATTATCCAACCCCCTTTTACCCACTTCCTCCTCTTCTTCCTAATCTCTAATGATTACTGTTCTGCTCACTTCTTTGAGATCAAGTTTTTTAGCTTCCACATATGCCTGAGAATGTGCAATATTTGTCTAGATCTGACTTATTTCACATAACATAATATCCTCCAGTTCTATCCATTTTGATGTGACAGAATTTCATTCATTTTCATGGCAGAGTAATATTCCAGCATGTGTGTGTGTGTGTGTGTGTGTGTGTGTGTGTGTAGTATGTGGTTTGTAAGCTGTAAACCTAACAGTGGATACATGGCACACTTTGTCCAGAGACAGACACTGACTTACAATATCAGAAAATTTGGTTACTAATTAAAGATTGAAATTTGAGAATCAAACACACACACACACACACACACACACATTCTCTTTACCATTTATCTCCCAGTGGACACCTCAGTTGATTACATAGCTTGGCTATTATGCATAGTGTTGAAATAAACATGGGAGAGTATAGGCATTTCTTTGACATGCTGGTTTCATTTCTTTTGCCCAGAAGTAGGATAGATGGATGATACGATGGTTCTAGGGTTTTTTTGTTTTGTTTTGTTTTTGGTACCAGGATTGAACCTACAAGGGGCCACATCCCCAGCCCTAGTTTTATTTTTTATTTTGAGACAGGGTTTTGCTAAGTTGCTTAGGGCCTCACTAAGTTGCTGAGGCTGGCTTTGAACTTGTGATCCTCTTGCCTCAACCTGCTGAGTCACCAAGATTACTGGCATGCACTACCACACCCAGCAGCATTTCTTCTTTTTAATTCTATTGTAAATGGGATTTTTCCCCCCTTAACTTGCTTTTCGGATTGTTCATTGTTAGTGCGTAGAAGTACAACTGATTAACAACTTTGCTTAATTCATTATGATATGTAACCCATGCTTGTGGATTCTTTAGGGTCTCCTATGTAGAAGATCTTGTTATTGGTGAACAGAGAGAATTTTATCTTTTTGTTTCCAATTTAGATGCCTTTCATTCATTTTTATTTCTAATTGTCCTGGCTAGGACTTCCAGTTCTATGTCGAACACTGGTGAAAACAGGCATCCTTGTCTATTTCTTAACCTTAGAGGAAAAATCTTTCACCATTTAGTATGACGTTAGCTGTGGATTTCTCATAGATTATTATAGTTGTTTTAAAGTGTCTCAATTTAGCTAAGGGTCTCGCCCCTGCTTTTCCTACATGTCCCGTTTTTTCCTTTGCCTGTAATCTCTGGTCCCTGGGATGCTCTTGGTCTTCAGGGCATGTTCCACTGTGGCAGCAGCCTTCATTCAGATATCCAAGCTACGCTGCTGTCTGGGTTCTGAGTTGGACAGAAGGACAGAAGTCAGTCCCTTGGACACTGAGTCAAAACACTGCAGACAAGTTTCATTCTTTGCCTTTTGTCTTGAGGGAGGAACGGGAAGGAAATTGAGTGATTTCCTTCTGACCATGCTATGCTGAGGAGGGGGTAGGCAAAGGCATGCACAAAGGTCATGAAATTTACTAATGTTTTAAAAAACATTGCTCTTTTTCTTTTTTGGCTCATTTGGTTGCTTCAGATCCTTAACAAGCTTCTAGACCTTCCACCAGGCCATTTTCATCAGGCTGCTATGTACTGGATGTTTCTGGAGGGAATGAGGATCTGGAGTCTCTGTTCATCTTGTTCAGTTCACTGTCAAAAATTCTGAAAGGCTTATCTTTATATATGTCCCCAGGTAGGTCTGTGATCCAATTTGGATTGGATTTTATAATCAACTACCTGGCTTTGAATGATAACTTCACCTGATTTCTTGCTATGTAGGCTTGGAAAATGATTTAATTTTTCTGTGCTTCAGTTTTTTAATCAGTTGGATGAGGGGCAAAATAAGTATCTTCTTCCTAGAAGAATCACGAACATTACTAATATGTACGTAAAGGACTTAGAAGAGTGACAGGAAAAATAGTGCACTCTCAATAAATGTCACTTGCTATAAATATTTTTATACATGCTTTTGATCTGGGGATCCATTTTGTGCTCTGGAAACTCTGACCTAATTAAGTCTGAGACAAAGGCTCAACTTCATCATGCAGCATAACTCAGAGACCTTGATGGCAGGTGGGAGTACTGAGAAAAGCAGGCCGAGTTTGGACAGTGGACTCTTTTGTGCTAAATGAATGTGAGTTTTCTTTCTCTTCTATTTCCTTATTTGTACTCGTATGCCTGTGTAAATACACAGTGTTTCCCTTGAGTGTTTTTCTTGATTTAATGATTAACTAGTTATTAGAAACTTCCAGAGTCTTCCTTGTTTATGTGTTTCCTGGGGGAAAGGCGCCATTGTTTTGTGGAACATTTCCTAGAACCTAGATGGGCCTTCTGTACTCCGTCCCCCACTACCCCCTTCGAGGATTCTGATAAAAATATGACCCAGGGGCTGGGATGGTGGCTCAGTGGTAGAGCGCTCGCCTAGCTCATGGGAGGCCCTGGGTTCCATCCTCAGCAACACCTAAAAATAAATAAATAAAATAAAGATATTAAAAAAAATATGACCCAGGCTCTGGGATTAAATTTTGGAAAGTTAGAGGCTGGAAATGAGTTTGTTAATTCACTTCATTTTGTGCAGTTCTTCCTTTTCCCCTCCCGTGTGTATGTTTAATTAAAAACTTTTCTAGAATATTTTGAAAATATTGAAAAAAATACAGAATTGAATATAACAATCATGCTGGTGCCTGTCAGGCAGATTGAACACTTTGTAATTTAATGCTCTTTAGGTCTCAACCCATTCTTCCCAAGAATTAAACACTATTTTGAAGTTAGTATGAATCTGTCTGCATATATATTTTTTAAAAAATATGAATATATTAAAATAATATGCAAGCCAAGTGGGGTGGTGCACCCCTGTAATCCCAGAGGCTCTGGAGGCTGATTCAGGAGTTCAAGCCAGCCTCAGCAATGGCGAGGCACTCAGCAACTCAGTGAGACCCTGTCTCTAAATGAAATACAAAATAAGGCTGGGAATGTGGCTCAGTGGTTGAGTGCCCCTGAGTTCAATCCCCGGTGCCAAACAAACAAACAAACAAATAACAAAATAAAACAACAACAAAACAGTATTGATTTGTTCTTAAATTTAATATATAACAAAGCATACTTCATTTTTTTCTATTTTTTCTTTGCTCACTATTTTTGTGTCTATGTGTATGTGCATATGTGTATAAGGTTATGGGATGTAACCCAGGGCCCCAAACATGTTCCACCACTGAGCTTCATCCCTAGTCTAATATTTAAAGATTTTATTTTTTATTTTGAGGCAAGTTCTCACTAAATTGCTGAGGCTGGCATGGAACTTGTGATCCTCCTGCCCCAGTCTCCTGAATTGCTGGGATTAGAGGATGAGCCAAGGCACCTATCTTCAGTGCTTACTTTTGTTGTATTGATATTCCACACATGTGTCTCTGGATCTTTATTCTATTTCATTGGCCCAATACTAAATAGTTTTAATCATCACAATTTAAAAATAAATGTCAATGTCTCTAAAAAGTGTTTTGGTTCTTTTAGACATTTCTGTTCTTTCATGAAACTGATGAACTCTCACTTGAATTTACGTCATATTCGTATTTTCTCTTGGGGATTTCTGTGTAGACAGTGATATTATCTGTGAATGTTTAGCAGTTTGTTTCCTTCTTACCAATTCTCACACTATTTTTTTTTCTTGTGTTATTGCACAACCTAGGAAAAAACAGTAGTGTGAAGAGATGTGGTAATTGTGAACAACTTTGTTTTATTCCTGATTTTGAGGGAAATATATTTAACATTTCACTATGAAGCTTGATGTTTGCGCTAGGTTTTGAGGAGATACCCTTCATTGGCTTAAGGAGGTTTCTTTTAATTTTTTTTTTTTAGGTGCATACAGGATATAATTTGCTAATATATCAAGGGTCTTTATATCTTTCATAGGTAAAATTTGTCTATATATTTCTTTTTTATATTAGAAGTATTTAGAAGGAAAAGACTTTGTCTATTTATTTAATTTATTTAAATTTTTTTCTTTGTATAGTTGTAGATGGACAGCATGCCTTTATTTTATTTATTTATGTGGTACTGAGGATTGAACCAAGTGCCTCACACATGCTAGGCAAGTGCTCTGTCACTGAGCTTCAGCCCCAGCCTTGAAAAAACTTTATTTATATTTTCTTTCTTTAACTTTCTCCTTCTGGCTTTGGTATTATATCATACTAGTCATCTAAAATAAATTCGAGAACATTCCCTGTTTTCAATTATTTGGAACACTTGGTATAAAATTAGGATTATATGTCACTTGAACAGTTGCTAAAACTTGCTTTTGAAACTTTTAAGGCCATTTTTGTGGAGGAAGAGGTAAGTTATTACAAACTTTTAATTCTATGTGTTCAAAAACTATTAACCAATGTATGTTCAAATTCTTTAAAAGTCAGTTTTGATAAATTATATTCTTTTTTTCTGTTTAATTAAAATTTATTTTAAAATCTTTTTCTACTATAAAAAGTTTTCAACAAATAGGATGGAAATAATTCGATTTTTTAAAAGAGTTGAATATACAGTTTTGATACATTTGCAACATCTCTGTTTTATCACTAAGAAATCATGAAGCCTACTAAATCTGCTTGGAATTTCCTGTAAGAGTCAAAGAAAAGATAATAAAAGATAAAAAAAGATAACTAAGTCTGACCCTTAGTGATACACATAGTTATTAGTATGCTTTGTTGTAATTAGACCTTAATCAAATAGTTCACACAAATGACTTAAAATCACTCTATTCATCTAAATTATATTTTTATATAAAATTTCCCTTTTCATCAATTTAAAATTATTCATTGCCATAAAGTGATTCAAAAATTCTTTTATGATTTTAAAGACACCCTATTGTTTCTGTAGGTATTACTTCTTTTTAAATCCTATTTTTGCTTATTTTTCCTGTGAAAAAGTTTTTCTAGCACTGACATTATCTCCTTCTATCCTGTGTGGCTTTTATTTTCTTTTGAGATATTATATACCTGGGACTCAAAATATTTTTTGCCCAATCACCTTCCTTCTGACTAATCCTGTTCAGGATTTTGGTACTATCTTTAACACTAAAAATTGGTCATAATTATTCTTGCTTTGCACAGTTGGCATTTGACTAGATTTTACCACGTTTACAATATTATTTGTTCACCCTCTTTTTTTCTATCTCAGAATTTCCTTCTGGTATTTTGTTCTTCCTGAAGTCTACACTTCAGAAGATCCTTTAGTGCGAGCATGTTCATGGTAAAACCTGTCATTTTTTCTTGTCTGAAAATGTCTTTGTTTCATCCTTATTGTGAAAGATAGTTTCACTGGGTCTTCAAGTGTAGGCTGTCTGTTGTTTTTGCTCAGCATTTTGAAAATATTATTCCCATTTCTTCTGGCCTGTATTGTTGCCAGCCCTCCACAGGTAAAAGACATCCCTCCACAGGTAAAAGACATCCCTCCACAGGTAAAAGACATCCCTCCACAGGTAATCTCTTCTTCGTGACTGCTGCTGTTAAGATCTTGTTTTTCTGTGATCATCAGTTTTCACAATGATACATCTAGGTGTGGATTACTTTTTGTTGATCAAGCTTTTTACCCTGTTGTACTTTTGTCTGCTATTTTATGTCTTTAATTCCCCCCCCTCTGTCTGTCTCTCTCTCTCTACTTAACAAATATGGAATAATTTCTAATATGGTAAGTAAAATGTCAAGCACAAGAAATACAGGAATAAACAAAATAAGGTTCCTTTCTAGTCCAGCAGAGAGAAAACAAGTCAATAACACATATAAAGATATGTCACATAGTAATTATTTTTGTCACTAGTAATTTTAAGTGTTAAAAAATATAGATTAAAGCACACTGATTAAAAGAACCCTACTCAAAAGAGTTCATACTAATTCCATTTATGATAAGTTCTAGAACAGGGAATAACTAACCAATAACAGAGAGGGAAAAAGAAAAGCCGGAATAGTGATTACCTCAAAAGGGAGCTTGGATAACTTTCTGAAGTGACGGTCATGTTCTCTATCTTCATAAGGGTTTGAGTTAACAGAGTTTACAGTCATTAAAGTTCATCAGAACAGAGCTGGGGATATAGCTCGGTTGGTAGAGTGCTTGCCTTGCATGCAAAAAACCCTGGGTTTAATCCCCAGCACTACCAAAAAAAAAAAAAAAAAAAAAAAAAAATCATCAGAACAGTGCATTTGAGACTTGTGCTTGTCCTTCTATGTAAACTTTACCTAAAGTTTCTAAGCAAATGCTGAATCCTAGCATTAATGATATGCATGCTGAAGTGTTGAGGAGTAAACCACACTGATATGTATGATTTAATAGACATGCATTTTGAAACTAGATGGATATACTGGGCCTGATGGTGTCATCCTGTAGTCCCAGATACTTGGGAGGCTGAGGCAGGAGGAATTCTAGTTCTGAGGCTCTCCTGGGCAACTGAGTGAGACCCTATCTCAAAATAAAAATAGAAAGGGCTGGGGAGGTAGCTCAGTGGCAGAGCCCTTGCCTAGAATGCGTGAGACCCTGGATTTGATCCCTAGTGTTATTAAAAAAAAAAAAAAAAGGAAAGAAAGAAGAGAAAAAACTAGATGGAAAGATGAAGCAATATGAGATAAAGCAAGTACAGTCAAATACCAGTTGTATAAACTTGTAGTAAGTATATGGGTTTTCACGGTGAAATTCTTTACTTTTCCTTTAAGCTTGTACATTTTCATCAGAAAATGTTGGGGAATAATGAGGCAAGGTAAGGAGACAGAGGAGAGGGGTTTGGTTTGGATGGAAGTCAGGAAAGGCCTTCGGAATGAGGTAGCATTTTGGCAGAGACCCGAGTGGGAGTCATGCAGATATGTGAGGAGTAACAATAGCCGGACAAATGCAGAGGTCTCTGGACAAGGTCATGCCTGGCAAAAACGACCAGATGTCATCACGGGCTAGAATACTCTTCTTCACAAGACCTCCTGGGTGTATGTCATGTGGAAACAGACAACTGGATGTCCTACAAACACACGGCACTGCCTCTTCATTCTCCTGCCCAAGTCCAATGCTCCATCCATTATTTCAGCCAAATATAAATTTCCCAGCTGCCTAAATACTATTCAGGGGCAGGGAAAGATCGAGAGCCTATATTTAATCTCTCTGGAAAAGCAACCCAGCAATAATACACTTGTCTGCTTTTCCAGACACATTCTCTAAATAAGATTTGGAGTGGGCTGGGTCTATATCTCAGTTGGGAGAGTGCCTGCCTTGTGTGTGCAAGGCCCTGGGTTCAATCCCCAGCACTACAAATATTGGAAACATGGAATTTTTCATTTCACCTATATGCCCCTATATAAAGGGAACCAAAATTAAGACTGTGGGCTGTAAAGAGTTATTTAAACAAAAGCAATTGAAGCAGCAGTTTTCAAGCTGGCTATACATTAATATCACTAAGTCTTAAGTGCCTGTGATTCTAGTGTGTAGCTAATTAAATAACTTGGCAAATTACCAGTGAGGAAACACAAGAGCTAAGATATTTAAGCAAAAGGGGAGTTGAAAATTTCTGTCTCAGGGGTTACGCAGCCAAGTATTGTTTATGCCAGAAGAATATACCTTGTTCCACTCTTTATCTACTCTTTATCTTTTTTTGTTTTTGTACCAGGGATTAAACCCAGGGGCACTTAATCACTAAGCCACATCTCCAGCCCCTTTTTGTATTTTATTTAGAGATGGGGTCTCAGTGAGTTGCTTAGGGCCTTACTAAGTTGCTGAGGCTGGCTTTGAACTTGATATCCTTCTGCCTCAGCCTCCTGAGTAGCTGGGATTACAGGCATGTGCCACTGCACCCGGGTGAAAAGAGATTTTTAGGCGGGGGTGGGGGGAGGGGGGCAGAGTGAATGGAAAATAATGTCCAGTCAGCAGTCAGTAATGTTTGCAGGAAACCCAAGATGTAAATCTCCAGAAAGCAGCTGAAAATAAACTCAGAGATAGCTCTGGTTTGGACATACAAATTTAATAAAGTATCACCGGAATGCAAGACCTAGTGGGGAAGCACGGGTGCTTCAGTTGTCACACATTGTCAAAATGTTAGTACTTAAATGGAAGTCAAACACTAAAAAATGTTTTAACATACCAGGATGGCAAAAATTCTGTTGGCATTTCCAGACTGCTGCCACACCTGCCTTAATTTGTCAAAAGCAGAACTATTTCCAGAACTAGAAGAGACAGGGTCTAATATGTCTCGCTTCACATCCCAATTCTGCATTGACAGAGGAGTACATTCACTGTGTTCTGAGGAAGTCTGTATCTCCTGTATCTCTTGATTAGGAGGATCTTCAATGGTAGTGCTAGTGTAATTTGAAGCGAAGGTGGTTTCTTTAGATGTTAGTGGAGTTCCCATGGCAGAAGCATTATTAGTTGGTACAGGGGAGAATAATTCTTGATTGACAGTGTCATTGGTAGGCTTAGATGTGAGTGGTTTTGGAGCTAGTGAATTTTTGGGTCTGGTAGCAACCTGAGATGGATTGAAGGTGTATTGTCTCCATTAACTACACGTGAACAGGGTAAGTTTTGGACAACAGGGTTTGTAGATATGTGATTATCTATTCCTTTACTACTTTCAACAGCCAACCTGGTAGTTATCTCTGCTGAAGTCTCTCCATGTTCATAAAAGACATCACCACTCTGCTATGTTTCTATAGCTGAAGATGAGCTGCAGTTTTATGGCTTTTTCTATCAACAATACATCAAGCACAAAATGTCAATTCACCAGTTTGCACTAGGCCATTCTTGTTTTCCAAGGAAAGTTTCGAATCGTTCTTTTGTTCTTTCCAATTTTCTATTGTGCATTGACAGAGCTTTTTCAAATCTGTCATTGCTCCTCCTAATAAAACATCTGCTTTTAAAGTGTGATGGCTCCAAACCTGAAATTCCAAATGTACTCGGTGGGATCACATTTTTTTATTAATTTTTAATTTATATATGACAGCAGAATGCATTACAATTCATATTACACATATAGAGCACAATTTTTCATATCTCTGGTTGTATACAAAGTATATCCACAACAATTCGTGTCTTCATACATATACTTTGGATAATAATATCCATCATATTTCACCATAGTTTCTAACCCCATGCCCCTTCCCTTCCCATCCCACCCCTCTGCCCTATCTAGAGTTTATCTGTTCTTCCATGCTCCCCACTCCCTACTCCACTATGAATCAGCCTCCTTATATCAGAGAAAACATTTAGCATTTGGTTTTTTGAAATTGACTAACTTCACTTAGCATTATCTTCTCTAACTCCATCCATTTACCTGCAAATGCCATGATTTTATTCTCTTTTATTGCTGAATAATATTCCATTGTGTATATATGCCACCTTTTTTTTTTTAATCCATTCCTCTACTGAAGGGCATCTAGGTTGGTTCCACAGTTTAGCTATTGTGAATTGTGCTGCTATAAACATTGATGTGGCTGTGTTCCTGTAGTATGCTGCTTTTAAGTCCTTTGGGTATAGACCGAGGAGAGGGATAGCTAGGTCAAATGGTAGTTCCATTCCCAATTTTCCAAGAAATTTCCAGAATAGAGGACACGGAGACTAACCCACAAAATTACAATTATCTTATATTAGACAAAAATGGTGTCACATTTACAGTTAGCTGTTCATCCCATTTTGGATTAGAAGAACTAGTGGATTTTTGCTGTTTTTAAAAATTTCTCCATATGCAACTACATCTGCATATGTTGCTGTTCCAAAGCAGTTCATTTTTCTTTTTAGTTTGGCACTAGAAATAGTTACCTGTAACTATAACCTTCCACTATGGTTATCTAATACCAGACTTTGGTGAAGCAGTGGCCATATCCCAAAATTCAGCTAAAACAATGTATCTGGAACTGCACCAGACACTGGGGATGCAAAGACGAGTAAGATGCAATTCCTTCTTTCAAGAAGCTTATAATCTGGTGAGGAGACAGCCCCCAAGTGAAGCTGTCAGCTCCCAGTGGCCCACACAGCAGCACCTCCTCCTGTGGCAGGTGCCCTCACCCTTCTGTGCCCAGAGCCCAAGCTCTCCATCTTGAAGGAGGCATCCAGGTGTTGCCCAGCAGCCCAGGCCACCTGCAGCCACCAGCAGCCCTTTCGTTAATTCTTAATGATTGTTGTTTTAAGTGAGTAAAGTTGGAACATTTAGAATTATTATTTGAAGTCACAACTACAGGGTCATATCCTTGAAGTCTAGAATTGTGGTAGGTGCGTTAGAGCTTCCTCACCAGCATTCTGTAGCCTAACCAAACAGCATTGCACAATGCAACAGTAACTTCTCAATAAATGTTTGTTGAGTGATTTTACCTCCACCTTCATCTTTGATCTAAAATTTCCCCAACTCTTCTTTCAGATCTTCTTTACTTTCATGGGCCCCTCTCCTATTTCCATCATCTCTACCCCAACTGTAGCTTCCAGGTATCCAGACTTGTATTTACAAAGAGAGTATCTTGGTTTCCACAACTGACTTACCCTTAAATTTTCTCTGCCACCAGAGAGACCATGAGGACAGCAGGAAGAAGACTGGGTCTCAGTGTTAGCTTAATTTCTCGAGATCTTGGTAAAACCACTATATATGTTTGGAGTTTGGTCCTCTCGTATGTAAAATGGAGATAAGGTCCACATTTAACTGACCGTATCATAGAAGTATTTTGAACTTAAATGGGAACAGGACTTAAAACTTAAGTAGTAGTATATTGCCTTCAAAACTAAGTAGCTTAGAAAATGTTCATTAAGTTCAAGGCCAGCCTGGGCAACTTAGTGAGATCCCACCTCACAATAAAAAATAAAGGGGCTTATGACTGGGGATATAGCTCAGTTGGTAGAGTGCTTGCCTTACATGCACAAGGTCCTGGGTTCAATCCCCAGTACCCCCCACCCCCACAAAATAAATAAATAAAAATAAAGGGGGTTAGGATGCAGTTCAGCAGTAGAAAGCCCCTGGGTTCAAGTCCTAGTACTGCAAAAAGAAAAAGAAAGAAAGAAAAAAGCTTGTGGAATGCAGCAAAAGCAGTGCTTACAGGAAAATTTAAATGTTTATATTTTAAAAAGAAGATCTCAACTCAAGTCACCTTAAGAAAGTAGATATAATAGTTTTGTTTGTCAACTTCAAATGTTAAGATCATGTTTATTGTGAAGTCAGGAAGTTTGGGTTAGATAGTTACGGTGGCAATTAATGTATATCCAGAGCACATGCGCACAAACATGCACACCCCCAAATTAGTGGGAAATAATTGATATGGTCCAGGCTATATGAGCAATGACCAAATCGTTTTACCCTGAGGCTCCATGTCATGTTAGACATGCTTCTCCCGGGGGGAAACCCCACCTGTGAACCCAACAAGGATTACTTAGCTTAGCATACTGGCAACACAAAATGGCAAACTTTTTCTTCTATTCTTATACACTGTACTCATGCATTGTATCCTAATGACACAGAATGTCAGAGAATGTTTGTCTAGATGTTAGTAACCATTCTTTAACTTATATCAACTAGGGTCATCTTGACCCCCCTCCCTTTCTGCTTATGATTTCAGATCTCAAGATTTTTGTTTATGGTTTTGAGTCAGCAAAAGCTACTTATGATTAATGTACTGACATGCTTTACTTGTGGTTTTGGAATATAAGTGATTCACTCTAAGCCCTGGAGGGAGTTGAGGAGTGCAGACTTGCAGTTTGCTTCGTGGCCCACCAGCTGGTGAATAAAGGTGGCTCCATCTCCTGCTTTGAGATAGACTCGGTGATTTATTACATTCTTGCCATAACACAATCACAGCCTCAGCTGTCACATAAACCAGGAACCAAACTATTTCTAGCATTATCAAAGCCAATCAATTTTTTATCACTCCAGTTTCAGACAAATATTAAGTTGTTTTGCAAATGGTCACACACAATGAATCTTTTAAATCAGGTACCCTTTACATGTTTTTCTGATAAGATTCAATTAGTAAAACATTCCAACTGCTCCTAATTACTTTGAAAGAAGTTTAATCTGTAAACCAAGAATCATCTAAATGTTAGAAAATCTAAAAGACGAATAAATGTTAAGAGTGTGCTTTGCTCAATAGTAACTTTGTCCAGAATATGCTTAGTATTCACTCCCTGAGCATTAAATAAATGCAAGTGCTAAGAATGATGTGGACTGGGCACAGTGGCATATACCTTTAATCCCAGTGCTTCGGGAGGCTAAGGCAGGAGGATCACAGGTCCAAACCTAGTAAGTCCCTATTTAGAGAATTTGTCTAAAAATTAAAAAAAAAAAAAAAAAAAAGAATGATGTGGAACTATGAGAGGGAAAAGTCCCCAGGGCCATGGTTACTACCTGAAGGTCACAGACTAAAAGGATGTAAGCCCCGAGGAAAGAGGAGCTTTGATTTTCTAAAGACAGAAAAATAATTGTCAGAAATACTGATTCCTGGGGCCTTGTTAAGAAATTGCTCTGGGGCCATTAGAGGGGGCTGAGGATCAGCTGCTGGAACTAAAGGGGCTGTCCTCTAAGTGATCTCAGAGTAAACACCCACAGCAGCCACCCAATGCCCCGCCTCTACTGCAGCCAGTCCTGACTTCTAGGTGTTGGCATAGGCTGTTCCACTTGGAAGGCCCCTTCTCCCCTTCCCCTGTGCCTCCTTTTCATTCATTCACTCAGGTCTCTTCTTCAGGAAGTGAAGAGCTACTTCAGCAAAGGTGAAAGTTTTTACTTCCTCATGAACTCTTAGCACCACTAAGGAAGCACTCCACTCTGGCCTCAGAAGCAGAGTATCCAGCTGGGTGAGGTCTTAAAGGGTACAGCCTGCATCTTGGCCTTGAATTCCTTTAATGAAACAACTGCCAAAATGTATTCAAATATAGGAACATGTATTCAAATATAAATTTTAAATGCAAATGGTTTGGACTCTCCTTTCTTCCATTTGTGGTAAAAATAAAAACAAATGCCCAGAGGAACTCAGCAAAAATTGGGAGCAGAAGGAAACTTCCTCACTCTAATAAAAGTCATCCACCAAAACTTACAGCTAACATCACACATAATGACAAAAGACTAAGTGCTTTCCCATTAAAATCAGTACAAGACAAGGAAGTTGACCCTCCCTACCCGTATTCAAAGCAGTCCTGGAAGTCCTAGACAATACAAGAAGGCAAGAAAGGAGAAGAAGAGAAAGAAGAAAACTGTCTCCATTTGCTGATAACCTAATTGTCTATGTAAAACTGAAACACAAACCCACAAGGATTCTACATAAGAAATCCTTAATAAGTATAGCAATGTTGCATGGTACCAAGAAAATTTATGGGATGCAAGCCAGAGGCGATGGCGTACACCTGTAATCCCAGCAACTCTGGAAATTGAGGCAGGAGGATTACAAATTTAACTCCACTCTGGGAAATTTAGGGATACCTTCTCCCACAGTAAAAATAAAAGGGGCGGGAATTAGCTTGGTGGTAGAACACCCCTGGACTCAGTTCCTAGTACTGTAAAAAGAAAAGGAAAGAAAAAATTTTGGAATACAGAAAAAGCAATGCTTAGAGGAAAAGCTGTAGTTGTAAATGCTTATATTTTTTAAAAAGAAGAAAGACCTCAATTCAGTCAACTGAAAGCAATCTGAAGGAAGGAAATAAAGATTGGAATACAGATAAAATAGGGAATAGAAAAAAATTTGAGAAAATGAATGAAACAAAGAATTGCTTTCTTTAAAAGATTCTCAAAATCACAAAACTTTGGGCTGGGGTTGTGGCTCAGTGGTAAAGTGCTTGCCTAGCATGCATGAGGCACTGGGTTCGATTCTTAGCACCACATACAAATAAATAAAATAAAAGTTCATTAACAACTAAAAAAAAAAGCTATGTTAATAAAAAAACCACAAACCTTTAACTAGACTGATTAAGGGGAAAAAAGGGAAAAGACATAAATTACTAAAATTTGGAGTAAAAGAGAGAACATCTTATAAAAAAAGAAAAGAGTATAAACAATTGTAAGCCAACAAGTTAAATAATCTATAAAATATGGGCTTATATTTAGAAAGATATAAACTACTCAAAAGGAAATTAACTCAAAAGGAAACAGAGAATCTACCAAGACCTATGGCAGGTTAAATGATTTAATTAATAATTTCTAAATTCCTCAAAAGAAACATCCAGGACCAGATGGCTTCACTGGTGAATTTTTTCAAACATGTAGAGACTCAACACCAAACCTTTCAAATTCTTTTAAAAAAAGAACAAAAAGGTAGGACTTCCAAATAAATTCCACAAGGCCAACATTCCTTTAATACCAAATGAATACATCACAAGAGAAGACAACCACAAATCAATCTTTTATTTTATACATATGTAAACTGTTATAGATTAGATGTGAGATGTCCTCCAAAAGCTCATGTGTAAGAAAATGAAAAAAAAAAATTTTAGAGGCAAAATGCTTGAGTTAGGAGACCCTAACCTAATCACTGAATTAATCTGCTGATAGGGATTAGCTGGGTGGTAACTGTAGGAGGGTAGGGTGTGGCTGGAGGAGGTGGGTTCCTGGGAGTGTGCCTTTGGGGTTTATATCTGTCCATGGTGAGGAAAGTCTCACTCTCTTCCTGTGCCCCCTTCCTGGTTTCTTCACCACACTGAGCTGTTTTCCTCACCACACTCTTCCACCATGGTGTCCTGCCTCACCTCAAGTCCAGAGCAATGGAGTTGACCTTCTCTGAACTGAGACCTCTGAAACCATGAGCCCCAGCTGATTTGCATAGAGTTGAGACACTTGTAACCCCTGATAATGAGGTCTACATAGCAGGGGACCAAGTTTCTCCAAAACCACAAAACCAAATCACAGTAAAGCAAGTAAACTTCAGACTCCCTTCAGAACTGTGAATTTCGTCTATTGGTTGGCTTCACAGGTCCTGGTTTCCCAGGACCTTCATGTTCTTTGTTGGCATAAAGCCATCTTGGTTTGCTGTGAAGCTGTATCTATGCAACTGGAGGCAACCGTGTAGGTGGAGAGCTTATCAGGAGGACCGCAGGAAGAGGACATGGAGAAGGCTGAGTGGATGGTGGTGAGCCCCTTGCCTGTGACTGGCAGTGGAGAATAGCAGTTGTGGTTCACACCTGCACTTTTGTGATGACCTCTCATGAACTCTTACTTTCCAAGGTCTGGTTCATGGGTAGAAGTGACCATGAGGCCGACTAGCAGACCCTTGGCTTTGGCTGTAGCTTTCAGGTATAGAATTCTCTATCTTGGAGGGTTGCATGTTGTGGTCTCAGATTCTCTTTCCACTAATTAATGCTTGTTTATCTCGAATACAGGTTGTCTACACAGCAGGTCATTTATCAGGTATGGATGTAAGTTGCCCAGCTTGTAATATGAATCAGCAGCGCCTCATTGTGTGGGGCTGTGTGGAGTTGGCTCCACTTTCTGTATTACATTAACCTTGGCTCACACATGTAACTACCTGCTGCTGATGAATTTCTCTGTTTTAAGGATTGAGACTGGGTTAAACAGGTCATTTTGTCTTCATTTAATAACAAGCACTACTGAAGAGTGACTGTGCATAGGTGTAGGTTGGGTGTCACAATTTTTTAAAAATGTTATGTGTTTGGGGCTGGGGATGAGGCTCAAGCAGTAGCGCACTCGCCTGGCATGCATGCGGCCCGGGGTTCGATCCTCAGCACCACATACATACAAAGATGTTTTGTCCACCGAAAACTAAAGAATGAATATTAAAAAAATTCTCTCTCTTAAAAAAATTTTTTAAAAAAATGATATATGTGTTGTGGGTGGTAGTATTAGAAGTTCACTGTTCAGGAATTTTCTATACCTGTGCAGAAGAGCAGACAACTTGCACTGCTCTGGCAGTGGACCCCCAGCAGTAGTGGGTCCCCCAATCTAACGTGAGCACAGGTGCTTCATTATGAACATGACTAGCATGCTCAACTGCATAATGTTATGGCACTGTTTTTTGAAAGGCATTAATTTATCAAATAAATTGTTTATATTCAAAAAGAAAATAGCCTGCTTCAAGACTGCTTCTTCAAACTCTTCCTAGCCCCTGTTCATTGCCAGTTCCAAAGTTTCTTTCACATTTTTGAATAGAAAACAGTCCCACTTCAATTTTCTGTCTTGTTTGTTTTGTTTTTTGTGTTCAGACAATAGCACAGACTGAGTAATTGATCATAAACAAATATTTATTGGCTTGTGGTTCTGGCGTCTGGAAAATCCAAATTCAGGTGCCAATATCTGGCGAGGACCTTCTTGCTGTCATCTCATACCAGAAGGAAGAAGCACAGAAAGGAGAAGGGGGGGAGGTGTGCGCAAAAGGGAGCAAACCCATCCCTTTATAAAGAACCTGTTCCCACAATAATG
Source organism: Callospermophilus lateralis (assembly GCF_048772815.1). Taxonomy (NCBI): domain Eukaryota; kingdom Metazoa; phylum Chordata; class Mammalia; order Rodentia; family Sciuridae; genus Callospermophilus; species Callospermophilus lateralis. The sequence goes on along the minus strand of NC_135311.1, from coordinate 112,185,356 downwards.
ACTCCCCCCTCCCCCGCCATGGAACAGCATCATTAGTCCTTTCATGAGAGCTGAGCTCTCACGGCCTAATTACCTTCTAGGTCTTTGGTGGTGATGGCAATTGAACCCAGAGCCCAGCACACATGCCCTAATATTTGATTCAAATCAAAGCCTACATCAGAATTCCCACATTATGTCACCCAAAGGGCTATCTCCCATCTATGCTGGGGATTGATTCCGACTGATCACAGTTATGAAGTACTTGTCATACGCCCCGACCCATTTAAGAAGCAGAAGGGGTGGCTGAACAGGAAATGTTGTAGCCCCTCATCACTCTGAATCTATGGAAACATACGTTTGTAGGACAAGCAGAAGACCCACCACCTGACATACACTGGGGAGTCAGGTCAAGCACGCATATCTTACTCTGTTTCATGCCTGATCATACTTAACCCCGTCACTACCCTATTCTGTCAGTGCCCCATTTTGCTCATGAGGAAACTGAGGGGCGTTTGGCTTCTTGTCCAGAATTTTACACCATGAGTAAATGGCAGAGCTAGGATTTGATCCCAAGTCTGCTGACTGTCCAGGGTTTGGCTCCATGTAGAATATTTGTCACTAGCTTCATCTTGATCAGGTTCTAGGAGGGTCCCACAATTGCTAGGAGCACATTTCTTTCCCTGCAGGAAGTCACGGTCTTTGGGGGCCACACTATGCAGGACACAGTGCAGCCTGGTACTCAGCCAAGTGTGGTAGGGAGGGTGGAGTGGGGCACTCTGTGGCGACTGAGAACAGCCAGAAGCCCGACCTTGGCCCCAGCCCATGGGAAACCCCGATTCATTCTTTAGGGCCCATGGAAGGCTTCCCTCACATCCTGCCCAGCCCTGGGCCCCTGCACTCCTCAAGCCATGCACCTACTCCAGTGGATGCTCACACTGTGTTCCCACTGGACTGTCAGGCAGAACGCAGAGAGGCTGTGGGGAGCAGGGAGAGTTGGGGGCTGGTGCAGAGACCTTGGTGCCAGGCTGAGGGGACTAAATGTGTGCTCAGGGCTTTGGGGGCCTGCAGTGGGGCCTGGAGTGTCCCAAGGCACAGAGGCTCATTAAGAAGCTGCCTGACTTGTCCTCCCTGAGGATCAGGAGCAGAAGGTTAAAAGACCCAGCAGGCTCCTGACTCAGCCTTCACACACAGCCAGGTAAGGAGGGAGGGGCGGAGGAGGGGACCTGAGGCACAGAGTCCTCACACCTGGACCAACCCTTCCTGATCTCCCGCCTGTCCTTGTCCCTGTCTCTCCCTGACCGGGCACCTGCCTGCCTTACCTCCTTCCAATTTGCATCTGGCCCCTCAGACCTGGCATCTCTCTTCCCCCACCCCCTGGACGGCTCTGTGCATGGATTTCCTTCTGTCTCACTGTCTACTTATGGCTCTGACCTTCTCTCTATTTGCTTTTGGGAGTGTTCTGAGGAAGGAAGGAGGAAGGAGGTGAAGACGGTGACTGTGGAGCTAAGGCAGTTGGCTCTCCCCTGCATCCCAGCCAGGTTGGGACCTTGGATTGAGGATACAGGACAAGGGACTGGTAAGCGAGGGAGAGGTCAGGGTAGCTATTTCCAGGAGTGCAGAAAGGGCTGTTTGAGGCTTCAGGAGAGTCGGGGAGCTGGGGGAGATGCTGAAACGGGGAAGAACTAGGACACTCAGGGAGAAGGGGAGGAGGTAACCAACCAGATATTGCTACCCCGGCCTTTCTTTCTCCTGGATGGAAGTCATAAAGGTGCTAGAACCCCCTACCCCACCCACCTTTCACTGCTCTCTCTTTTCCATATTCTCCTCTCCTCATTTTCTCCATTTTGCTTCCTTTTCTGGTCAGTTTGTAGCAGAGACTGGGAGAGGGATGCCTATTGAGACACTACTGCAATGGCCCAGGCCTCGGGTCCAGGTGAAACAGGCAGGTGAGAGGAGAGAGGATGGCAAAGTCCTCAACTCTTTCAGTTGGAGTGTACCAGAGACCCTCCTGTGGAACCTTTCCCAAGATCTAAACGCTCACTACCTTCCAGGATGGTTGACTCTGTCTGCACTGCTTCCAAGTGTAGCTTTCCATCACTGTGACAAAATACCAGAGTCAATCAACTTAAAAGTGAGGAAAAGTTAATTTTGGCTCATGGTTTCAGAGGTTTTAGTCCATTGACCCTATAGCTTTGGGCCTGTACTCATCATGGCAAGAGTTCGTGGTGGAGGAGAACGTTACACTTCATGGTGGCCGGGAAGCAAAAGAGAGAAAGAGGAAGGGCTTAGGTTCCAATATCTCTTCAAGGGCACACCCCCCAGGGACCTAACTTTCTCACACTAGGCCCCACTTACACTTCCTGAAGGTTCCACCACCTTCCAGTAGCATCATGGGCTTAGGCCCAAGCCTTTAACACATGGGCCTCTGGGGAACATTCTAGATTCAAATTATAACGAATGTAAGTCAATATACTACCACTAATATAAGTTGGTCTAATTAAATTGAAATCCTTTTGGGGACCACCTAGAACAAGACACATGTGTCGTCCACATGGAAGGACTCACCTATGTTTCCACTTTCTGACAGTTTTCAGTCCTCTTTCTTCTCTGCGTTTGACACCACTGGAACTCAAGCTCCCTGGGTTCCTGCATCAAACATCTTTGTGACTTGCAAAGAGTTGGTGCTCAGCTCCAGAACATCTCTCACCTTTCAAATCAGTAGAAGCATCCTATTTGCTTTAACTCTTTCTCACACAATGTGGTTTCCAAATCTTTCTCCATAGCCTGTTTCAACTTGTCCATAGTCAGCTAAAAATATGGCCCAGGAGTGAGAACAATGTTCTAAATGTGGTCTGGCTACTGCAGACACAGCTCCAAGCTACCTCCTATGATCTGCTAGGATTCCTTCCTAATGATGCAGACTCATGTTGACTTTTTGGAAGTTTCTTTATGTAAATCTAGTTTAAGTTCTCAGTTATTTCCCAACAAAGTGCTTCCCCATCTGAGCTTTGCACAACTGGCTTTTGAGTTAAAGAGAAGGGACAGGACACCTGACATTTGGGCTGTGTCTTTTTTGTTGTTGTTATTTTGTTACTGGCATCAGCCTCGTTCTATTCAGTTGAGACTGGATGTCTGATTTTCAACCTCTGGGTCACATCCTCACTGTCTACTCAACCTATTATCAAGAAGAACCTATGACACGGGCTGGTCCATGGGAATGTTAGCTGTATCTGTAGCCACCTTGCTCTCACCTCCTCCCCTTCCATTTTGACTCTGTTGGATGTTCCTGGTCCAATTGCTCCCTACTTCCTCAGAGCGTTTTCTCTTCTCTCCCCCTACCGCCTCCCCTTATGTGTGGGTTTCTCAGAACCCACCACAATCTGACATCTGCCTTCATCACAGAGATGCCTCATCTCTGAGCCACTGACAACTTCCATGTTATTCCATTTTTGACAGTTTTCAGTCCTCTTTGCGTTTGACACCCCTGGCACTCAAGCTCCCTGGGTTCCTGCATCAAGCCCTCCTGCCTCCCTGGAGCTCTTTGCAAGCCTGTCTCGTCCTCTGCCCATCTCTCCAGTGTTCCTCTCTGGTGCTCCCAGGTGCCATCTCGGCCCCTCTGCTCTCTCACTGAGAATTCCCATCATTCTCTGTCCTCATTACCCTCCAAATGCTGGTGCAGCGGAGATTTGATCTTCCACTTAGATCTCCCTCCTGAACTCTCAGGCCACACAGCTCAGCCTCTGACCTCCCGATCCTCAAGCATGTGTTCCAAACTCTGTGTGTCTGTGAGAGAATTAATTAGCCCTCTGCCTTTTCCTGCCCCACCCCACCTGTCCTTCCTTCATCTCCCTCTCATTTCTGGGTTGTTGAATGGTGCTGAAGACAATTTATGTTCCCAGTTCCCAATCTCAAGCTCATCTTCCTTCCTCCCTTTCTTACTTTCTGCAGGCCTCAGTTGCCCTGCGCTGTTGGGTCATCTCCACCCCTCCCTCTACCCTCCCCTCTTCCTGGGTGGAACATGAGCCTTCTGTGTCTTTTTCCTTTACCTCTCACCTGGTCTTCTTCCAATGCCTTCTCTTAACTTCCAGCCTCACGACATGTTTCTGAACCCGAAGCCCAAACAAATTATTTCTCGGCTTGAAACCCATCAGTGACTCCCACAGCCTAAAGGATTAAGTCTGTGCCTCTTAGCAGGATACACAAGACCATTTAGACCCAGTTTCCTTCTTAATTTCAGGCCTATCTTCCAGGAATCCCCTTTCCTAATACCCCCGTGCAGACTTCATCCCTGGGCTCCCTGTTTGCACAAAGCTCTCCCTGAGGCCCTGGGCACCTGCTGCTCCCTCTATTTGAGTTCTTGGCTTGGCTAACCCTGCTCACCCTCTAAGATTCACACCAGGTGTTCTGTTCTCCAACACAGCACTCCTCACTTGGTGGCTGTTCATCATCTGCCTGTCTCTTCACTGTGTGCCCTTTGAGAGCAGAGGTTTTTATTTCTCCACCCTTAGGGCTTAGCACAGAGCCATGGCAGACAGCACGCATTCCCCTCATGATGCTAAACACATTGGGAATGTTTTGTATATTTATTCCTCGATTTTCCCAACTAGACTGTAAGCTCTTTAGGATTAGGAATATACCCTGTCCTTGTCCTTGTTTATCCTTGTCTTTCCAGCTCCTATACCTGCATACGACCATTCATTGAATGACACCATGAGCAGGAGCACTTGATGGGCACTGGCATTATTGAGCTCCCGCTCTGTGGCAGTCACAGTGCTGGTGGCCTCATGAATAACCTACCACTACTCACAGGCTATCTCCCTGGTGAACATCATATCCATTCCACGAGGAAGAACACTGAGGCTCAGGAAGATTAAATTACATGTACAAGGTCACAGTAAAAGCATCAGGACTTGCCCTCAAGTATTCCATTCCAAACCCCATTCTTCTCCACCAGAAAATTCCACCTCTTGTGACTCCATGAACAAGAGAATCACCTTTAAGCTCTAAAGGTATAAACTAAACCCAAACCCAGTCTTTATCCCAGGCTACCTGCCAATCATCAATCTCAAGGGGAGAAAGGGATCCTAAGGGGTTTATTAAAATTGGGAGGGGTATCCCCACCAGGCTGGAGAGCTTGAGATGTCAAAACTGTCTCTTTTTTTTTGGTACTAGGGATTGAACCCAGGGCCTTGTGCATCCTGGGCTAGTTCTCTCCCAGTGAACTACATCCCCAGCCTCCAAAGCCATTTTTTTTAAAAAAATATTTTATTTGTTTATTTTATTTTTTTAAATGTGGTGCTGAGGATTGAACCCAATGCCTTATGCACATGAGGCAAGTGCTCAACCAGTGAGCTACAACCCCAGACCTTCCAAAGTTATCTTTAAGCAAACAAAACAGCTGTTATTCTGCCTCAAGTCTATCCAAGTTTTAGAGTCAAGTAGGAAGACCCTTCCCTTCAGAATTAGGAGAGGATAGATAAGAAGAAACAGAATTGCTGAGTAACCCCATCTGAAATAAAATCTTAGAAAGCTTCCAGGGACTTGAAAGAATCAGAAATGCAGGCTCAATATAAGTTATCAAGGAACCTCTCATGTTTGTGGAGCCACATATCTACATCCACATTTCTGATTCCCTTGGTTTTCTAGAGTGATCAAAAGTTAAGCTGGGCATGGTGGTGCATGCCTGTAATACCAGCAGCATGGGAGGGTGAGGCAGGAAAATCATAAGTTCAAAGCCAGCCTCAGCAACTTAGCAAGGACCCTATGCAACTCAGTGAGACCCTGCCTCTAAATAAAATACAAAAGAAGGGCTGGGGTGTGGCTCAGTAGTTAAATGCCCCTTGCATTCACTCCCCAGTACAAAAAAAAAAAAAAAAGTTGGAGGCACCAAATAGAAAGAATTCTAAATATGTATTTTGAGACAAGGGGAAGAATAGAGTTTGAAATCGTCACCATCTCACTGTGCAGCCAGGTCTAGGGAGAAGAGCCCCCAAGCAATGCACTATGTGATAATAGCTCCTGAAGGAGAGAAAGGGAGGTGGCCTTTAGCGGGCAGATAGAATGGAAGGAAATGAGACTGGAGTTTTTCAGAAAAGATTTTGGCCAGAGAAGTTAAATATTGACAATTTCCTTTCCTTCCCCCAAAGTAACCTAATTGACATTAATCCCAACTAGTACCCAATGGCTACTGACCTTGGCAGCAATAGAATGGCCATGGCACCTGAATGTGGCTTCAAAACTGGGCCAGTAGGTCCATTTCTCTTTCTGCAGCTGAAGAATAATGCAGGCGTTTCCCTGGGAGAACCGCAGCTCTGTGACTGAGTTCATCCTTCTGGGCTTCTCCAGGAATTCCCAAACTAATGTCATCCTCTTCAGTCTCTTCCTCTCCCTCTACCTCTCCACACTCCTGGGCAATGGACTCATTGTCACCTTGATCCACCTGACTCCTGCCTCCACACAACCATGTACTTCCTCAATGTCCCTTCCCTGCTGGACATGAGCTATGTCACCACCACTGTGCCCCAGATATTGGTGTATCTGGTCTGCCAGAAGAAGACCATTTCCTATGTTGGGTGTGTGGCCCAGATGTATGTCTTTGGGCATCACTGAGGGATGGCTGTTCTCTGTCATGGCCTATGATAGGTATGTGGCCATCTGCTCTCCACTCAGGTACAAGGTTATCATGAGCCCATGGCTGTGTGGGGCAATGGTCATCTTTTGTGGACTATGGGGTGTCAGCTTTTCCCTAGTCTACACTGTCTTCACCATGCGCCTGCCCTACTGTGGCCCCAATGAGATCAACCACTTCTTCTGTGAGGTGCCTGCTGTTCTGAAGTTGGCCTGTGCAGACACATCCCTCAATGACAGAGTAGATTTCATCATATATCTATATCTTCATTGCTATTCTAAGGATTGGTTCCACCCAAGGCCTTCTCCACCTGTGCATCCCATATCACTGTGGTCACCATGTTCTGTGGACCTACCATGTTTATGTACTTGAACCCTGGGGCTAATACTTCCCCAGAACAGGACAAGAAACTGGCTCTGTTCTACAATGTCATCTCTGCCTTTCTCAACCCCATAATCTACAGCCTCAGAAACAAGATGTAAAGAGGGATTTCCTCAAAGTAACAGGTTGAAGCAGGGTCTCTGAGTAAGTCCACTGGAACACAGATGGCTATATCCGGGCCTGAAAGAAGAGGGTCTATGGCCCTTCTACCATATCCAAAAAGCAGACAGGCAAGAATCATTCACAAGTGGTTAGAAATTGAGGTGCAGAGGTAGGTACAAGTTATGGTCATGTTGATGGCTCTAGACACTAGGCTACCCTCAAACATTAAGGGACACAACTCCAGAACTCTGCAAAGCATGACACGTGATTGATTCTTTTCTAGTTTCCTGGGAGCATCAAAGGGTCTGGCACAAATGAAGCATCATTATTTAAGTAAACTCAGGATGGCTGGGACAAGATGACTCAGAGGACCCCAGATCAGTAACTTTCTTTCTCAGTCAGGAGAAAGACTAGATCTAAAGAAACATAGAAGAAAGGAAAAGTAACCTTAGGAATAGGACTGAAGGGTTGGTCACTGTTCATTCAGCACTGTCTAGGGGAGTGTGGGCCCCAGGATACAGGATTCATCCTGTCCCTGGGGAGGTGAGCCACTGCTGTGGGCAAGAGATATTTTGAGGGATCTCTCAGTACGCAGATGAAACATTACCCAAACTACATCACAGTGTTTAAGAGCCAGACTCTTTGGTATCTGTAGAATTGGAATGACGATAACAATAGCAGACTAACACCTTATAGGATTATCGTGACAGGTAAAGTTCTTACACATTGAATGCTTCATATAAACATGGCAACTCTTTTTTAAAATTTTTTAAATTTTTTATTTATTTTTTTTTACATTTTTAATTAATTTTTATTGTTGGTTGTTCAAAACATTACATAGTTCTTGATATATCATATTTCACACTTTGATTCAAGTGGGATATGAACTCCCATTTTTACCCCGTATACAGATTGCAGAATCACATCAGTTGCACATCCATTGATTTACATATTGCCATTCTGGTGTCTGTTGTATTCTGCTGCCTTTCCTATCCTCCACTATCTCCCCTCCCCCCCTCCCCTCCCCTCTTCTCTCTCTACCCCCTCTACTGTAATTCATTTCTCCCCCTTATATTTTTTCCCCCTTTCCCCTCACTTCCTCTTGTATGTAATTTTGTATACCCCTGAGGGTCTCCTTCCATTTACATGCAATTTCCCTTCTCTCTCCCTTTCCCTCCCACCTCTCATCCCTGTTTAATGTTAATCTTCTTCTCATGCTCTTCGTCCCTACTCTGTTCTTAGTTATTCTCCTTATATCAAAGAAGACATTTGGCATTTGTTTTTAAGGGATTGGCTAGCTTCACTTAGCATAATCTGCTCTAATGCCATCCATTTCCCTCCAAATTCTATGATTTTGTCCTTTTTTAATGCAGAGTAATACTCCATTGTGTATAAATGCCACATTTTTTTTATTCATTCGTCTATTGAAGGGCATCTAGGTTGGTTCCACAGTCTTGCTATTGTGAATTGTGCTGCTATGAACATGGATGTAGCAGTGTCCCTATAGTGTGCTCTTTTTAGGTCTTTAGGGAATAGACCGAGTAGGGGAATAGCTGGGTCAAATGGTGGTTCCATTCCGAGCTTTCCAAGAAGTCTCCATACTGCTTTCCAAATTGGCCGCACCAATTTGCAGTCTAAACATGGCAACTCTTTTTATTCTAATTTCCTTTCCTAACACCACAGTTACCAAGCAGACATCTGAGACCCTTTCATTGGAGAGTAAATGGCTATTCTGCTCTTGGAGAAGGGCTAGCTAACGCCAACATTACGAATGACAGAGCTGGCATTTGTTTACACTCCAGTCTGCTGTGGATTCGGTTAGCTTGGGTCTGGCCCCCCCAAAAGCTCATGAACTTGGTCAGCAAAACTATGAGAAAATTACAACAGGCCCTCAAGATATAGCTTAAAGAGGTTCTGATGGCAACCAGCCAGCACCCTGGGAGATATCATCATTAATATTCCACTTTAAAGCTTTTAATAAACCTTTATTCAAATGTGAGCTGGGTGATCACTGGAGTACTTGAGTCAAGAGGTTGCGGAGAGGATGGTAGCTGGTGGTGGTCATGATGGTGGTGGCTTCCCTTCCCAATGCCAAAACCATTCACCCATGGCCTCAGCCCTCAGGGTCCCGTGCACCTTGGACAAGGCACATAGAATCTTAGGAAATTTTACTGACCACACAGTTAATCATTCCTTCCATGGTAGGCAACACTCCAGTGAAGATTAACTTGAAAAGAGGAGCTTTCTCAAGGGGCTCTCCCCACCTTTATAGAATCCCCTCCAAATTTTACCCTCACATTTTCTATTGGTAGAGGAAAAAAAGAGACGGAAGTTCCTAGCTAATCCTAGTTGGCATTCCCACATCCTTAGGACTAGCCTAGACATTTTCTGCTCCAAACTTGGCTGTGACTTTTCAAAGTTCAGATCACCCAATGGACACAAATGACAGGTCATCCAAGGAAATACTGCTGTGGAGAAACTCTGTCAGTCTCTGGCTTTGAACACAAAGGAAACTTAAAAACCCTTCATAGTTCACCTCTTTAAGGTCAGAATTATTGAACCTTTATCAACCAACAGTCTTCAGTCTTCAATGAAACTGTGATGGATCCAATGAAGGTGATAGAGATTCAGTACAAGCAGAGGTCAGTGAAGGTAGTTTGAATTCAGTAAGAAAAGTAAAGATGATTGTGTGTGTTGGTGAGAGTTACGATAGTTATTCTTGGTATAAGATGAATATTTGACTTTGCATTTCACAGATAGGTATAGAGCAATTTCTGAATACACTTGAGGAAGTAGTGAGGAAGAGGGCCTCAGGGAGATGCTAGGGGCAGGGGGAGAGAGAGAGAGAGAGAGAGAGAGAGAGAGAGAGAGAGAGAGAGAGAGAGAGAGAGAAAGACCTGGAAGGCCCCATGTAGAAATACAGTTTAATTCAACCAGCCCCCAAGTCATAAGAGAAAGAGTAGTGGAAATATTTAGGGGTTGATGTGCTATCCTGCTACATCAAGATTGGACCAGGTGGTACACTGGGAAGACATAGCAGGATAAAGGTATGTAATTAAGCCAGAGAAAGATACAATGGGAGTTGAGGATGAATGGGAACTGGGGGAATTGCTAGTGAGACACAGAAAATTTATACTTCAGAGCAGGAAGTGTTCTAGTTCATTAGGAAAAGGGCCACCCAAGGATGCTGCACCTGGGGGAAATTCAGATTTGGGTAAAGAGATAAAGAAATCATTCAGTGCAGAAGTTTTGAATGTGCCTTAATTTTAGGAAAGGGATTTCTTTTTTTCAGCTGTGCAAATATTATAACTTTATTTTTATATCCATAATTTTTCTTGAGACTCCCTCCACAAACATAAGTCAGTGCACAATGTACTCAGTCCAACCAGATCGTGCTCAACCAACCAGATTGTTCTCAGTCAATTCATGGTTTCTCATGTCTTTCCTTTAGCCTAAGTTCCAAAGGAAGGAAGAAGATGGGAGGTGAGGTGTGGGCTAAGGCTGTTGTGTGCCCAGGATGGTCTCCACATAGTGTCCTTCCTGCAGTCCATCTTGGGTCATGGCACCTCTTCTCTACGGCTTCTATGTAAATGCCCAGATTACAGGAAAGGGATTTCATAGAGAACCTTCAAGAAAAGGAGACCAAGCTCAACTTGTGAAAGAATATATGGGATGGAGCCCTAGCGAGGACATGCTGAGTGATAATGGTAAGAGATGAGCAGAGGTGACAATCTGGAGTCCCAGCTCCCTGTTTCTGGTCATAGGACTTTGAATATGACCTCTAATTCCCGTGAGCATTCGTTTACTCAGTTTCTGGTTTTTTAGTAAAATCCAGATAATGATACTTTGAAACATTAGAGAAACTGCATCCCTTTGGGTCCAATCAGGAGACACAAAGGACCGAGAGGCGAAAAAAGGAAAAGGTAACATAATCAAGTATCAACTATGAATGAATGGGACCCAAGGGACAAGAGAGAGGGGCTGAGGAAGGACAGACTTGGGAGGGGTTAGACCTCATTAGAGGAGGTGTGGATGAAGCACTGAATTGCAGAGGAATTAGCTGGTTAGCCAGCCCAGAGCTGACAGGCAAACTAACCAGGGGGCAGGCCATCAGCAAGCAGGGCTAGGGACAAACAGCTGGGTGCTGGCTGCCACAGGGAGCAAAGGTCTTCACAGCATGTGGGGCTTACAGGAAGAATGACGACTATGTGGGACACTACACGCTTCAGTCCCCGTGGGAGGGCTTGCTGAATGAGTCCACCAAGGAGCGGCACCCAGGCCACTCTGGGACTAGCTGAGGGGCCAGGCAGGTGCCTGGCTGGGGTGGAGCTCCGGTTTCCATGTTGAGAGGGTGGCCAAGCCCTGAGGGGGCAAGGTTGCTGGGCATTCTGAGCCTGTGGCCCAGGCTGGAAATGGACAGAGTCTCCCTGGCAATTCATTATCCCTGACTTCCTTTCCTCATGGTCACTCTGCTCATCCCCTCATGAGCTGACCCTCCCACTTGCCCGCCTTTCCCCAATTCTCCCCTGTTTGTCATCTAAACCTTCACGTGCTCTGCTGCTCTCCCCACCCACACTCCTGCACTCTCCCCTGTTTCTCCCACCTCCTTTCCAGCCATGGGCTCCCAAAGCCACTCCCACAAGGAGGTTATCACCCCTAAATCTGCACCACTTCTCTAACCAGAATCTCACACTCTCACTGCATTGAGCACAAAGTACACCATTCCCAGAGGGCTTTTGGGACCTGGCCTCTGCCTGACTCCCGAATTTGTCTCTCCTGTCCTGCTCAGTGCCAGGACCTCACGAACCTTCCTCCTGTTCACCAGACCATGCAACTCCTTTCCTAAGGTGAGGCCTCTGAACCTGGCTTCCCTTCACTGAGAGTGCCTCCTCCTGCTCCTTCCTCGCCTGGCTCCTCACCCACAGGCATCAGCTGAATCTTAACTCCAAGCCCTTACTTGTCTACTCTGGGCGAGTAGGTTTCTGTCCTCCATTTTCTCTACCACAGAAAGCTGTTTGTTTTCTAAAGAATTCTGCAACCTCATTTTCCAGTAACTGACCTTGATTTCTCTATTAAGTTTTTGCTCCACTGGTAGAAATAATATGAATCTTCTTGGGGCAACCCTCTGTTATTAGTCAACTCAGGCTAATAACACCATAACGAGCTGGGCTTAAATAACAGAGATTCATTTTCTGGAAGCTGAAAATCTGAGTTCAGGGTTCCAGCCCTGTCAGGTTCTGGTGGGGCTCTCTTTCTGGACTGTTGATGGCCTCGTTCTCACTGTGTTCCCCTGTGACAGGCGGACAGAGAGGAGGGCGAGGAGGGAGGGTGAGAGAGAAAGCATTCTCTGGTGTCTCCTCTTATAAGGACACAGATCCTATCAAATTTGGGCTCCACCCTATGAGTTCATTTAACCTTAATTATTTCCTTAGTCCAGATCCAGTCCCATGGGGTGTGAGAGCTTCACCATATGAATTTAGGGGGAGACAGTTCAGTCTCCAGCATCCTCCCTCTCTCCTGGACTCCAGGTCCTGGAGAACTTATCAGGTGCTGAGGTCCACAGTGTTGGATGGCTGTGGAATGGTGGGGAACCTGGCACTTTGTGTCTATCAGCCGCCGAGAGAACCTCATTCCCCTGAGATCATCAGTCCTCACCGGCCATTGTGGCCTCTTCTTGGTTTGCAGAAATAAAATTTCATGACTATAATTCTCTCCATATCTTTCCTTGGGTCTTCAAAGTTCTGAACCTATTCATGTCTGCCCATTGCCATGTAATTTTGTTACTTCTCTGTAGGGAAAACACTTACCATCCCTTTGCCATCAGCCTTGATCACATGACTTGCTTGGGATGTGTGCAGTCATTTCTGAGAAGCTTTAACAGTCATCACATGCTTTGTCCCTTATGTCTTCCCCTCTGTCTTGGAATAGCATGTTCCACAATAAGGGCTCCTCCTTATAAGGTGATCTTAGACTGCAGAGAGCTGCAGCCAGCCTACAACTAACGTGGAACATGAGCAAGAAATGAATATTTGCTGTTGTAAACCAGAGATTATTGAGCTGTTTGTTACTGCATCACAAAGTAGAAAATTAATCAAGACACCCACGTTGGTTTCATGAACATTTGTTCCACTAACCAAGTTCTATACTTATTCAAATGCACAAAGTGGGTTGCAGGTATTATAGATGCTCTCTCTTTCCAGCATTGGACATTCTATCCCAATCTTCTCCTGGGTCACCAGGCCACCCTACCACGTCCCATTACCTTAAGAAAAGCCCTCTTAATGTCCTTATTTCTCAGACTATAGACCATGGGGTTGAGCAGGGCTGTGAAGACATTGTAGAGGAGGGAGATTTGCTTGTCTTGCTCTGGAGAGTAGCTGGAGTTGGGCCTCGTGTAGATGTAAGTCCCTGGAGCATAGAAGAGTGTGACCACAGTCAGGTGGGAGGCACAGGTGGAAAAAGCCTTGCAGCGGCCCTGGGTGGACTTGATCTTGAGAATGGCCAGGGTGATACGAATGTAGGAGGCCAGAATGAGGGAGAGTGGGGTGACAACCACAAAGACACTGATGATCAGGTCCACCATGTCAATGAGCCGGGTGTCCGTGCAAGCCAAGTTCCGCACGGAGGGCCCTTCACAGAAGTAGTGGTTGATCCTATTAGGCCCACAGTATGGCAGCCTCATAGTGAGGAAGGTATGGACTAGAGAAAAGAGGAAACCACAGGCCCATGTCCCAGCTGCCAACTGCGTGCACAGTCTCCAGTTGAGAATGATGGTATAACGCAGAGGATAGCAAATGGCCACATAGCGGTCATAAGCCATGACTACAAAGAAGATGCACTCGGTCAGTCCCAGAGCACAAAACACATACATCTGCAGCCAACAGCCAGCAAAGGAGATGGTCCGAGAGTGAGCCAGAAGATGCACCAACATCTGGGGCACGGTGGTGGTGATGTAGCTCGTATCCAGCACCGAGAGGACACAGAGGAAGAAGTACATGGGAGTGTGGAGATGAGTGTCCAGGCAGATCAGAGCAACGATGAGCCCATTGCCCAGCACTGAGCTCAGGTAGAGGAGAAGGAAGACAAAGAAAAGGACCCTGTTGGACATGGGGTCACTGGAGAAGCCAAGCAGCACAAATTCAGAAACCCAGCTTTGGTTTTTCTCTGGAAGCATCCCCATGGTGGGGCCTGTAAGAAAATCACATTCATCGACATGTCATCTAAAGTACGGAAGCTCACAAGAATGCCACCTATAAAACCAGACAACAAAGATTTTAATCCTGCCTGCGATGCAGTTTCTGGGTAATTTTGGACAAGTTACTGAACCTCTCAGAGCCTCAGTCTCTTCATCTATAAGATGTGGCTAATAAACATCTCTCATGGATTTTATCAAGAGTAGGGATCATGTATATGAAGCAACTAAAGACTTAAAACACTGAATAAGGGCTGATATTGTGGCTCAGCGGTAGACTGCTTGCCTAGCATGTGCGAGGCCCTGGGTTCGATCCTCAGTACCACATAAAAATTAAGATGTTGTGTCCATCTACAACTAAAAATAAAATAAAATATTAAAAAAAGAAACACTGAATAAGACATAAAATGTTCATATGCACTCTTCCACTTCCTTCCCCACCCCTCAGTACACAGTTGGTCACTCATGTCTAACAAACCAGTTGGCCCCAGGTCAGCCCCAGCTCCCAGACTCCTTAGAGAGGAAGTTCTGCTGTGCCTTGGAGAACACTGTCAGGGTGTGAGGAAGCAGGCCCCTCCTCCTCACACCCTGGAAACATGCTCCTTGGCCAGCTGGCACAGTGTGAGCTCCAGAATAGTGGGCGCTGGAGGGCACTGGCCGCAAGAGCAGCAGGAAGGTCCGTCTGCTGCTGGCTGGGGTCCGCCTTCCTTATTCAGCTTGAGAGCCGGTGGAGTGGCCTGTGGAAGGGCCAGCAGTGCTCTCCTCACCTGGCCTTATTGGCCGACTCCAGGCAGGCTCTAGGGCCATACTCGCCCCACCCAGTGGCTGCATCTTGGCAGCTCCAGCAGCGGCTTTCCTGGCCATACTCTGTTGTCCCACCTGGCAGCCGTGTCTACAAACCAGCCCTGACTCACCCAGCAGCACTGTCCCCACCCGTGGGCTCCTGCTCTGCAAACTCTGCCTGTGTCCACTGGAAGGTCATGTATTCCTGCGAGCAAGTCACACCAATCTGAAACTTCTTGGTTTTTCTCTCTAGCCCCCATCACTTTTTTTGGTCAGGAGCAAGGGAAAGTAAAGAGGTACCTCCTAATTTTTTAAAAAAATTGTTCTTTTTCGATATACATGCCTGTAGAGTGAACTTTGACATATAACCTCTCATTTTTGTGGTTGAACGTTGAAAGACCAAGGTTCGTCGTCGGAGATTAAAATGCACACACACAGACAGCAGTGACAAAGATGAAGCACTTTACTGCAAGCTGATTCTAGCTTATATAGAAAGTGAGAGTCAGTTATCTTAAACCAGGAAGCTCCCGGGGCCAATCATAGTAAAGGTCAGTTCATCACCTACGGTGCATGCATGTCCGCCCTGCATAAGATTCATGGGAGGCCCGAACTGTCCACGTGTACGGAAGACGGGAGGGTCAATTAGAAGGTTTTCAAAACAACTTGTTATCTGCCCACTGGCAACTTGCCCGTCGCCATGTTGCATTAGGGGTTCCTTATCTGAAAGGCCCGGGGAGTTCTCAGGGAGACTCCCAACAAACGTGATTTGGAGTTACACTGTGTGTGTTCATATATGGACGTGGGAAAGTTATGTCTGATTCATTCCACTGTCTTTCCTATTCCCTTTCCCCCTCCCTTCCCTTCATTACCCTTTGTCTAATCCAATGAACTTCTATTCTTTCCACCCTGCCCCACCACTTATTGGGTGTTAGGATCCACATATCATTCAGCTTTTGGTTTTTGGGGACTGTGGTATATATTCTCAATGCAGTATTACTCAACTATAAAGAAGAATGAAATTATGGCATTTGCCAGTATGGATGCATATGGAGACTATTATGCTAAGTGAAACAAACTAATCCCTTCTAGATCTTTATTTCCTTCAATATGTACTCTCCTTCAGCCTAGAGATAACAGCTGTTTTCATTTATTTAAAATTTTTTTTCCACTTCCCAGTTCTGCATTCTCAGGGTTCTCTTTTATCCCTTTCAGTATCCAGCTTTTACTAGTTGACAATTTGTTATACTGAATTTTCATGGTTCAAATTACTGGTGTGTTCTGTCTCTACTGACCAACAAAGATGCTGAATCTACAGGAAACACATTTAATAAGGAACAGAATATTTATATAGTTGCAAGTTACCTGTCTACGAAGTATTTATTAGTTACAAAAATAAAAACAAATAAGCTACACAGTTGGGAAACTGGATAACGTCTCAATCACCAATGAAGAGCATGTAGACATAATAGACATCTCCAGATGTAAAATCCTAAAAATTAACCACCTATACATTATTATTAAATCTGAATCCAATTATGAAGAAACATCAAAAAACCCAGATTGAGGAACATTCCAATATAAAAATTGCTTTTTTTTTTTTTTGGTACCAGGGATATACTGAAAAATATCAATAGTGAAAAATAGCATTTGGAGAAAAAAAATAATTTTCTTTTTGTAACTTAAAAAGAAATATCAAAGAAATCATTTAAAAGTAATATGTAAATGCTGATAATCTATAATAGATGCAAAGAGAATGAAGAAAATAATGAAATGTATAATCCTGAGGAGGAGAACTGCTATAAATTACATTATTATGACAATTGATAAGGCTGGGAAATTCCTTGGATTTACATAGATGATAATAAAGTATCATGTAAAGGATAAATTTCCTAGGTGTGAAAACTCCTATATAAGAGAATATCCTTATTCTTGGGAAATAGTTGCTGAAGTCCTAAGGGGTAAAGGAACATGATATTTACATATTACTTTTAAATGATTCTAAAATTATAACTACAACAATATATTTATATACAGAGAAAGAAACATGAAGTGTATGTGATCAAATGTTTAAAATTAATAAATGCAAGCAGGGAGCACACAGGATTTCTTTGTGTTGTTCTTTCAACTTTTTTACAAGTTCAAAATTATTTTGAAATGAAAAGTTTTTTAAAGTTAAAAATATTTTAAATGTAAAATAAAAACTTTTTCAGACAAAAACTTAGATAAGTTAAAGGGAGTTATTTAGGCGGAAAGAAAGTGAAGAAACAAAAATGCAAGGAATGAAGAGAACCTCAAGGAAAGGGCAAATCAATGGATAAATATAAGTTATTAATGAGCATAACCCAATCATGAGGTTTTATGAGACTTAAAACAGAAAAATTAAAAGTCATGATAACAACAATGCAAGAACGTTAGTGAGTAATGGAGTTAGAGTGGTCTAAATATTAGCATAATTGGAAAAGTGGTAAAACTAATCATGTTTGTAGACTTTGAAAAGTCAAAGATTCATGTTTTGATATGTAGAGAAATCATTAAAGAATAAATAATGGGTATCTCACTAATAAGCTATAGTTTTAAAAAAATGGATTGATAAAAATGTCTTTAGAGGCTGGATATAGCTCAGTAGGTAGAGTGCTTGCCTGGCATTCACAAAGCCCTGGGTTCAATCCCTAGCACCACCAAAAAAAAAAAAAAAAAGTCTTTAATCCAAAACAATAGTAACTTGATATAGAGAGGTAAAACATTTAACAGAAAATGGAGCGCTGTTAAATATGACTTAAGAAAGTATGTAAGGCCAGGCATGGTGGCACATGCCTGTAATCCCAACACTTGGGAGGCTAAGGCAGGAGGATTGCTAGTACAAGGCCATCCTCAGCAATTTAGTGAGGCTCTGACAACTTAGCTGGACCCTGTCTCAAAATAAACAAACAAAAGAGGGTTGGGGTTGTAGCTCAGTGATAGAGTGCTTTCCAGGTATGGATCAGGCACTAGATTCGATCCTCAGCACCACATAAAAATAAATAAATAATATAGAAGCTGAAGCAGGAGGATCTCAAGTTCAAAGCCAGGCTCAGCAATGGTGAGGCACTCAGCAACTCAGTAAGACTCTGTCTCTAAATAAAATACAAAATAGGGCTGGGGATGTGACTCAGTGGTTGAGTGCCCCTGAGTTCAATCCTTGGTAGCAAAATAAACAAACAAACAAACAAATAAAATATAGGTATTGTGTCCAACTACAACTATAAAAACACTTTTTAAATTTGTTTTACTTAGTTACATGACAGTATAATGATCTTGACATATTATACATTTGAATCAGATGGGATATAATTTCTCATTTTTCTGAGTATACAGGTTATAGAAGAGCTGGGAATATGGCTCAGTGGTTAAGCACCCCTGGGTTCAATTTTTTGGTACCAAAAATGTATGTAATTAATTTAAATGCAAATTGACTAAGTATTTTAATTAAGACATATGTTTAGAGTAAGTTAAAAAAACAACAACCTACATATTGCTTATAAGAACCACTTTTTTTTCTTCCCAGTGCTGGGGAACAAGCTCAGGGCCTCATGCACACTAGGAGGAACCTCATGCACACTAGGAGGAACCATGCACACTAGGAGGAACCATGCACACTAGGAGGAACCTCATGCACATTAGGAGGAACCATGCACACTAGGAGGAACCATGCACACTAGGAGGAACCTCATGCACACTAGGAGGAACCTTTATGTCATATACGGACAAAAACACACTAGGAGGACAGAGGGAAAGAAAATATACCATGAGAATATCAACTAAAAGAAATGTTAACTTCATGGAACATTTGCCAAATTTGATCATATGCATCATAAACATAAACTCTAAAAAATACAAAGCATGGAAATCCCTTGGAGCATATTCTCTTGATGGCAATGAAATTAGCTAGAAATCACTATTAAAATAAATATAATATGTATGTACCTAATTCCTTTAATTAGCAATATACTTCTAAATAATGTCTGGGGCAAAGAAAGATAAATATGAAATTAGTATACATTGAACTAAATTATGATGAAAATAATACATTATTGGTGCTTAGGGAAATTCATAGCCCTAAGTGCAGATGTTACAATAGAAGAAAGGCTGCAAATTAATCAGCTTATGTCCACTTCAAAAAGCCAGAAAGTAGAACTTTAAATCAAGTCCAAAGAGAAATTAATAAAGGAAATAATGAAGATTAAAGCAGAAAATGAAATAGCAAACTTGCAGTAGAGAACACTCAGCAAAACCAAAAATGTACTCTTTGAAACAATTAATAAATCTTTAGCAAGCCTCATGAAGAAAAAGAAATAAAACACACATTTCCAACACCAAGAATGAAACAGGAAACATTCCTATAGAGTCATTTAAAGATCATTCAGATCATTACTAAACATTTCTGTCTGCAAGTTTGACAAGTTAAATGAAGTAGACAAATGTCTTTTAAAAACACAAATTATCAAAACTGACACAAAAGAATAAAAGTCAGAAAAGTCCAATGTCTTTGAAAAAATTGACTCTATAATTTAATTTAAAATTTTTCTAGACAGGAACCAGGTCAAGGGAGGAGGGAAAGAAAAGGGAAGATACTGGGGAACAATATTGACCCGATTGTATTGTTATATTTGTGAAGGTGTGAATATGTAACAGTGAATTCCACTATTCTATATAATTATCATGCACTAATAAAAATATGGAAAAATAAATAAATAAAACTTTTCTAAAAACAAAATTCCCAGGTAGTTTAAATGGTGAATTTGTCCAATATTTAAGATTAGAAAAATGCTACTCACAACAAACTTTCCCCCAAAAAACATTTAAAAAAGTGAAAATAGCTCATTCTATTAGACAAGCGCAAGCTTGATATCAGAAAATAACAAGGACATTACAAGAAAGAAAACTTACAGACCAATCTCTCTCATGAGCATTGTTGCAGGGCTACTAAACAAAGTATTAGCAAGGTAATTTCTGCAATATATAAAAAAGATACATCACAATCAAATTGGGTTTCTTACATGACTTTAAAGTTGGTTTAGCACTCAATAATCAAATAATATAATTCACCATATAAATATAAAAAGGAGAAAATTATAATATCTCAATAGATAGGCAGAAAAAGCAACTGAGAAAATTCAACAATCACTTGTGATCAGAAACAAACCTCTTAACCAACTAGAAACACTTCTTAAGGTGATAACAGTTATCTCCAATAAAAGAAGAAGAAGGAAAAAAAACCCTACAGCAATGTCATTCCTAATGGCAAATATTGACAAATTACCCCCTGACATTGGGAGTGAAACCACGTTTCCTGTTACCAGCTCTCTGCCATTGTCCTGGTGGTCTTAGCCAGTGAAATAAGTCAATCCAAAGAAATAAAAGGTCAAGTGATTGGAAAGAAAGAAATAAAGCTGTCAACATCAGCAGGCTACATGATTGGGTAGGTAACAAAATCCAAAAGAATCCAAACTAATGCACAAGTGTACACAAACAATAATAATGTATGATAATATTTTTAAATAAAATAATAGAAATAAATCTAGTAGGAAAATAATCTATATGTAGAAGAATACTATTTAGAGAAATGATTGAAGACCTAAGTAAGTGGAGGGATATGCTGTGTGCAGGGCTTGAACATGAGGATGCAAGGTGACTAAAGATTCTATCATTCCAGTCAAAATCCTAGACCTATTGTTTGGGGGTTTTGCAGAAATTGACACCCTGGTCATAAAATTGATCTAAAAATTTTGAAGAATCTTGAAAAAGAAGAGGAAGAAGAAGAAGAAGAAGAAGAAGAAGAAGAAGAAGAAGAAGAAGAAGAAGAAGAAGAAGGAGGAGGCAAAGTTGAAGGGGTTACTAGATATCAAGGGTTACTAGAAAGCTATGATAATTAAGCAAACACAAAGTGGGTACAAGAATAAATGAATAGACCAGTGCAGCAAAACAAACTCCCAAACAGACCAGGGCGCATGCACTCACCTGATACAAGACAAGATGGAGCCTACAATGCAGTGAGGACAAAGATGTTCTTTTCCATAAATGTTGCTGGACCCTGTAGAGATTCATACAGGTAAAAAGATGTTTGTTTATCCTACCTCACATGGCATCCAAAAGTCAATTCCAGACACACTATAGGCTTAAGAGATAATGCAAACTTTTAGAATCAAACACAGGAAAATATCTTTATCCTCTTGGCATAAGCAAAGATTTCTTAAACAGAACAGAAAAATGTTCTAGCCATAGAGAGAAAAGTAATAAACCAGGATGTATTAAAGGGAAGCACACATCTAAAGATGTATGTTCAGTGTGAAGAACTCCTACTATTCAACAAGAAAACACACTACCTAATGGAATAATGGGCAAGAGATTTTAAAAGACAGTTCTGAAGTGAGGCTATCAAAATAACCTTTAATTAAAAGCAAAGGTTAAAAAGACTCAGCCGAGAATTACAGACAAGACACAGTGTGACCCTATTACACATGCACCAGATTGGCTGCAGTGAAATGCCTCGGGTGCTGGGTGCCGTGGTGCACACCTGTCATCCCAGAGGCTCAGGAGGCTGAGGCAGGAGGATCACAAGTTTACGGCCACCTGGGCAATTTAGGAAGACCCTGACTCAAAATTTAAATTAAAAAAAAAAATGGGTCTGGGCATGTAGCTCAGTGGTAGAGGCCCTGAGTTCAATCCCCAGTGCAGAGGAAAAAAAATCCTAAATAACCACTGCCTGAAGACTTCTTCAGCTGCAGCACCTGACTATCTCCTCCCATATCATCTCCTTCGACACAGTCACAAATCTCCAGGCAAGTCCTCCTGGTATCCTGCATATCTGTATTCCTCTCCCACCTTCAGGCCCCTGCAGACATCCTCAGCATGCAGGAGGATCACCACCTACAGCCCTGTCATCCACAAACACTCTGTGGCATGTCTCATCCTGTTCCCACATCCAAGAAGCCTTCCCTGACCTGTCCTCCTCCTACTCCCAAACCCAGACTAGATACAGCCTCAATTTCTTGCCTACCCAAAGTTATAGTCATAAGAATCCTAGAGGGTTCTCATATCAATTTTGAGACTTATCCACTTGGTAAAACTTTTTTCCCTTCCTGTTAACTGAATTGCCAGATAACTGAGATGGAAGAGCTGTAATAAAGATGGATATGGGGGTGGAGTCACAATCTCCTTTTCAATAATAATGACAGCTAAAGTTCATGAGCAATTTACTTGTGCCCGGCATTTTACACTAACTTTAGCTCAACCTCACAACAACTCGTTGAGAGAAGTATTTTACCTACATTTTATAGGTGAAAAAACTAAGGCATAGAGAGAACAAGTGATTTGCTCCAGATTACCAGCTGGTTTGGTAGACCTGAGATTTGAATGGAGTCCATCTGACTTCAGAGCTACTCTTAAATCCTTAACCTACTTCCAGCAAACAGGCTGGTAGATGGGAGAGGTGAAGAATGTGAATATCTCCCATCTGCACTTCAATTTGAGCTTAAGGTTTGTCATGGGGTACCATAGAATTATGGCCTTGTGGAATTCAGAAGAAGAAGGTAAGGTCACCGTACAAGACAGGACCAGAAATGTTCTAGGACAAAGGGCTGAAGTGGAAGGCCTGAATTATTTATCATAATAATCAAGTTTCCTCCAGCTGCCCCCGGACTTGACCATGGGAATCCATGATGTTGTATTGAAAGGCAGAGGAAATGAATGGGCCATCACGGTCCTTGCATGGCTAAGACTCTCAGTCTTACTCAAAAATCCTTGAGCTCAGACATTGTGTGACTCATTTCCCTGTTTCTAATATCTAAACACGGCTTGACACAGAGAAACTATCAGTAAAAATGTATTAAATGAACAAAGAAGAAAGGAAGAACTAGGAAAGAGAAATGAATAAAAGGGGATTGAGATGCAAGGTGGTGAGGAAAGAACACAGTGCAATGGGGCAGGGGCTAGAGGAGAGCTGGGTGGAGGCACAGAGAGGGCCTGGGGATGGGTGGGTGGCCCAGCTGCTTCTGACCTCCAGCCCCACAGGTGCCTGGGATCCCACCCACAACCCCAGGCCCAGAGACCATCTCACCCCTCATGAATCCACAGAAATGTATCACTGAGGTGCTGCCCCTTGCTCTGAAGAGGAAGACACTAAGCAGGAAGGCCCCTGGGCGACTAAATCCAGGGAGCCAAGATTCCAGGCAGCTGAGTCTCCCGAAAATCCCCAGGTTTCTGAGAGGTCTGGGGCCGCACACCTTCTCTCCATGGTGCAGATCTCTGTACCTAGCCAGGCCAACCTGGGCTCCTGAAAACCTTTCCTGGACCGGTTCTGGGGTGCAGATGAAGCTCAGTTATCCAAGGCCCTTCCCAGTGGGACAAGCTGTTGAGATTTTATGGTTTGGCCTCCTCAGCTGGCTCCTCTGGGAGAACTGGGGAAGGGCCATCCCTGTCCCCAAGGGGGGATGCCAAGATGGAATTCCATGAATGTTGTCAACAAGAACCTTACAAGGAAGAGTCCCTTGGGTCCCGAGCAAGAGGAAGCAACCTCTAGGGGGAGAGGTAGTGACCTATTTTCTCTTCCAGCCTTTAGAGATATGGCAGCTTGATAGACATGTCAAGAACTGAAATCTTCATTCTGATTCCTCTTTTACTATCCAAACCCCTGAGCCCAGACTTGTCAACTAAGCCATATTTGAGTCACATCTCTCTTCCTTCCTTTTGATTTACCTTGGGCAAATCAATGTCCTCCTTCTTTCTCTAGCCGCACCATACCATGGATAAGCTTCCCAAACTCTGTGATGATAAATAAGATTTTAGCATCTGAAAGGATGGGGGAAAAACATACCACTCATACGGATGTCATAGACAAGTTTCCATCCTCATATCGGACAGAGTGGACTTCAAGCCCAAGTTAATCAGAAGGCAAAAAGAAGACATTTCACACTGCTTAAGGGAATTATAAATCAGCAAGATATAGCAATTGTAAATATTTATGCCCCAAGCAATGGAACATCTATGTATAGCAAACAAACCCTTCTCAATTTCAAGAATCACATAGACCACAACACATTAATACTGGGTGATTTTAACACATTTCTGTCACTACTGGATAGATCTTCCAAACAAAAACAAAACAAAGAAACTATAGAACTAAATGATACAATCAGTAACTTAGACTTAACAGACATACATAAAATATTCCATCCATCAGTGAGTGAATACACTTTCTTCTCAGAAGCACAGGGATCCTTCTCTAATATCAGCAATATCTTATGCCACAGAGCAACTCTCAGCAAATACAAAAAAATAAAGATATTACCCTGCATTCTATCAGATCATAATGGCATGAAATTAGAAACCAATGATAAAATAAAAATAGAAGCTACTCTAACACCTAAAGACTAAATAATACACTATTGAATGATGAATGGATAGCACAATAAATCAGGAATGAAATAAAAGATATTTAGAGGTAAATATGAAAACCAATACATATATCACAATCTCAGGGATGCTATGAAGGCAGTGCTAAGAGGACAGCTCATTGCATTGACTTCGTTCATTAAAAGAATAGAAAGTCAACAAATAAATGACCTAACATTACATCTCTAAGCCCTAGAGAAAAGAGAACAAATCAACACCAAAAGCTCTAGAAGAAATGAAATAATTAAAATCAGAGCTAAGATCAGTGAATTGCAACAAAAGAAACAATTAAAAAAATGGCAAAACAAAAAGTTGGTTCTTTAAAAAAATAAATAAAATTGATAAACCCTTAATTGCTAAAATTCATGATAAAAAGGAAATATCACGATAGACACTACTGAAATATAGAAGATAATCAGAAACTATTTTGAAAATTTATACTCCAATAAAACAGAAAATATTGAAGACATGAACAAATTTCTAGAGATACATGACCTACTCAAACTGAATCAGGAGGACAAACACACTTTAAACAGAACAGTTTCAAACAATGAAATAGAAGATACCATCAAAAGTCTACCAATCAAGAGAAGCCCAGGACCAGATGGATTCTCAGCCAAGTCCTACAAGACCTTCAAAGAAGAATTAACACCAATCACCTCAAATTATCCCATGAAATAGAAAAGGAGGGAACCCTTCCAAACTCATTCTATGAGACTTGTATCACTCTGATCATCAAAACCAGACAAAGAAACATCAAGGAAAGAAAATCATACCAATATCTCTGATGAACATAGATGCAAAAATTCTCAATAAAATTCTGGCAAATTGCATACAAAAACGTATTAAAAAGATAGTGCACCCTGATCAAGTGGGGTTCATCCCAGGGATGCAAGGTTGGTTCAACATACAGAAATCAATAAACATAATATCACATTAATAGACTTAAAGACAAGAATCATATGATCATCACAATAGATGCAGAAAAAGCATTTGACAAAATATAGCATCTCTTCATGTTCAAAACACTAGAAAAATTAGGGATAGTAGGAACATACCTCAAACTGTAAAAGCTATCTTTGCTAAGCCCAAGGCCAACATCATTCTAAATAGAGAAAAAAATGAAAGCATTCCCCCTAAAAACTGGAAGAAGACAGGGATGCCCTCTTTCACCACCTCTATTCAACATAGTCCTTGAAACTCTAGCAAGAGCAATCAGACAGACAAAAGAAATTTAAAGAATATGAATAGGAAAAGAAGAACTCAAACTACCACTGTTCGAGGATGACATGATTCTATATTTAGAATACCCAAAAAATTGCACCAGAAAACTTCTAGAACTAATAAATAAATTCAGTGAAGTAGAAGGATATAAAATCAACACCATAAATCAAAGGTATTTCTATACATAAGCAAGGAATCTGCTGTAAGAGAAATTAGGAAAACCACACTGTTCACAATAGCCTAGGAAAAAAAACCCCTGGGAATCAATCTAACAAAAGAGATGAAAAACCTCTACAATAAAAACTACAGAACACTAAATAAAGAAATTATAGAAGATCTTAGAAAATGGAAAACCTCCTATGCTCTTGGATAGGAAAAATTAACACAGTCAAAATGGCCATACTACCAAAACTGTTATACAGATTTAATGTAATTCCTATTAAAGTCCCAATGAAATTCTTCATAAAACTGGAAAAAGCATCATGAAATTCTTTTGGAAAAATAAGAGACCCAGGGATAGACAAAGGAATCCTCAGCAGAAAGAATGAAGCAGGAGGCATCACAATACCAGACCTTAAATGATACTACAGAGCAACAGTAACAAAAATGACATGGTATTGGTACCAAAATAGACATGTAGACCATTGATACAGAAGTAGAAGACACAGAGACAAACCCACATAAATATGGTTATCTCATATTAGATAATGGTGCCAAAAACATACATTAGAGAAAAGATAGCCTATTGAACAAATGGTGTTGGAAAAACTGGAAATCCATATATAGCAAAATGAAGTTAAATGTCTACCTCTCACCCCTCACCCAAATCAGCTCAAAGTGGATCAAAGACAGATACTAGAAGAGAGATCATGCACCTAATAAAAGAAAAAGTAGGCTCAAATCCTCATCATGTTGGCTTAGGACCTGATTTCCTTAACAAGACTCCTAAAGTGCAAGAAGTAAAATCAAGAATCAATAAATGTGTTAGATTCAAACTAAAAAGCTTCTTCTCAGCAAAGGATACAATCAATGACATGATGAGAGAGCCTACAGAATAGGAAAAAATCTTTACCACATGCACCTCAGATAGAGCACTAATCTCTAGGATATATAAACAACTCAAAAAACTTAACACCAAAACAAAACAAAACAAAAATAACCCAATCAATAAATGGGCTAAGGAACTGAACAGACACTTCACAGGAGAAGAAATATAATCAATAAACAAACATATGAAAAATGTTCATCAGCTCTAGCAATTAAAGAAATGCAAATCAAAACTACTCTAAGATTTCATCTCACTCCAGTCAGTATGGCAATTATCAAGAATACAAGCAATACTAAGTGTTGGCAAGGACATGGGGGGAAAAGTACACTCATACATTGCTGGTGGGACTGCAAATTTGTGCAACCTCTATGGAAAGCAGTATGGAGATACCTCAGAAAACTTGGAATGGAACCACCATTTGACCCAGCCCTCGCACTCCTCAGTTTATACCCAAAGGGCTTAAAAACAGCATACTGCAATGATGCAGCCACGTCAATGTTTATAGCAGCTCAATTCACAACTGCTAAACTGTGGAACCAACCCAGGTGGTCTTCAACTGATAAACAGATAAAGAAAATGTGGAGTAGATACACAATGGAATATTACTCAGCCTTAAAGAGAAATCAAATTATGGCATTAGCCAGTAAATGGATGGAGCTGGAGAATATCATGCTAAACAAAATAAGCCAGTCCCAAAATACCAGAGGCTAAATGTTTTCTCTGTTATGTGGATGCTAATTCACAATAGGGGCAGGGGTGATTAGGGAAGAATAGAGGTACTTTGGACTAGACAGAGAAGAGTGAAGGGAGGGGAGCGGGTATTAGGGAAGGAAGGATAATAGAATGAATTGGACATTATTACTCTATGTGAGTATATGGTTACATGAGCAGTGTGATTCTACATCACTGTACAACCAGAAGAATGAGAAGTTATATATCTTTATGTTTGACGTGTCAAAATGCATTCTACTGTCATGTATAACTAATTAGAACAAATACAAAATAAAATAAATGATTTCTACTTAAAAAAAAGAGTTAACTATGATACCTACTCTATACCAGATCTTGAAGGTCCTGGTAAAGAGCATCAGAAAGTAAGCAGTGTCAACCCCGGGACACACAGAAGGATGTGGAGGGAAGATGCCCAGCAGCTTCACATCTTACAGGTACAGAACCAGAATTTGGGTCCAGATCTACCAAGTTCTAGTATTTGTTCTCTTAATCTTGCTGTTGTTTCTGCCTCCGTTGTCTCCTCTGTAAAATGCTAATACACCAACCTCTTCCCTTCTAAAGTTGCTGGGAGAATTAAGTGAGATTTTGTAAAAATTCCTGGCCCAAGTCATGACTGTGGGTGACTGTTCCTACCTTCTGTCTGGGCTTTGGTCTCCCAGCCATTCAAAAGGAGAAGATTGGACTCTGAAATCCTTCCTAGTCAGCTACAGGTCACCAGAGCTGATTGTTAAAATGTTTAGGTATATTGTGAGCTGATTGTTAAACATAGCCATTTAAATTTTTTAAAAAATTTTAATTTATCATATATAATAGCAGAATGCATTACAATTCATATTACACATATAGAGCACAAATTTTCATATTTCTGGTTGTATGCAAAGTAGAGTCACATCCTTCCAAACGCAGCCATTTTAAAAGCTAAATTATATGACCATAAATAAATAAATTTCATTAAAAGCAAAGGTAATAAATATTCAAAAGTCTCCACATCCTAATTTTTCGACTACGTTTTACTGCCCTCTGTGTTCTAGCGGTGGCTTAATGATGTGCTACTGTGCACTCCCAATCCTAGTGCAAGGATACCATGTTTCTTGCTTGACATTGACCTTTTTTTTTTTTTTGGTACTCTATTTCTTTTTTTTTTATTGATTGTTCAAAACATTAAAGAGCTCATGATATATCATCTTTCATACATTTGACTCGATTTATGAATTCCCATTTTTTCCCCAAATACAAATTGCAGAATCAAATTGGTTACACACTCACATTTTTACATAATGGCATATTAGTGACTGTTGTGTTCTGCTACCATTCCTATCCCCTATTATCCCCCCCTCCCCTCCCCTCCCCTCCCATCTTC
This sequence comes from Callospermophilus lateralis, assembly GCF_048772815.1. Lineage (NCBI taxonomy): Eukaryota > Metazoa > Chordata > Mammalia > Rodentia > Sciuridae > Callospermophilus > Callospermophilus lateralis. The sequence goes on along the minus strand of NC_135311.1, from coordinate 112,156,498 downwards.
CCTCTCTACCTCCTCTGCTGTTGTTTAATTCTCTCCCTTTTTTCCCTCCTCCTTAACCCTCACAACCTCTTATAATATTGTGTAACATTGAAGGTCTCCTACTTTTTCCATATGCTTTCCCTTCTCTCTCCCTTTCTCTCCCCCCTCTCGTCTTTGTTTAATGTTAGTCTTTTCCTCATGCTCATCCTTCCTGTTCTTCTTAGTTGCTCTCTTTATATCAAAGAAGACATTTGGCATTTGTTTTTTAAGGATTGGCTAGCTTCGCTTAGCATAATCTGCTCTAATACCATCCATTTCCCTGCAAATTCTATGATTTTGTCATTTTTAGTGCTGCATAATATTCCATTGTGTATAGATGCCACATTTTTTTTATCCATTCATCTATTGAAGGGCATCTAGGTTGGTTCCACAGTCTAGCTATTGTGAATTGTGCCACTATAATCATTGATGTGGCAGTATCCCTATAGTACGCTCTTTTAAGATCCTCAGGGAATAGTCCGAGAAGGGCGATAGCTGGGTCAAATGGTGGATCCATTCCCAGCTTTCCCAGGAATCTCCATACTGCTTTCCAAATTGGCCTCACGAATTTGCAGTCCCACCAGCAGTGTACAAGTGTACCCTTTTCCCCACATCCTCGCCAACACTTATTGTTGTTTGACTTCATAATGGCTGCCAATCTTACTGGAGTGAGATGGTATCTTAGGATGGTTTTGATTTGCATTTCTCTGACTGCTAGAGATGGTGAGCATTTTTTCATGTACTTGTTGATTGATTGTATGTCCTCCTCTGAGAAGTGTCTGTTCAGGTCCTTGGCCCATTTGTTGATTGGGTTATTTGTTATCTTATTGTTTAATTTCTTGAGTTCTTTGTATATTCTGGATATTAGGGCTCTATCTGAGGTGTGAGGAGTAAAGATTTGTTCCCAGGATGTAGGCTCCCTATTTACCTCTCTTATTGTTTCTTTTGCTGAGAAAAAACTTTTTAGTTTAAGTAAGACCCATTTGTTTATTCTTGTAATTAACTCTTGGGCTATGGGCATCCTATTAAGGAATTTGGAGCCCGACCCCACAGTATGTAGATCATAACCAACTTTTTCTTCTATCAGACGCAGTGTTTCCGATTTGATATCTAGCTCCTTGATCCATTTTGAGTTAACTTTTGTGCATGACGAGAGAAAGGGATTCAGTTTCATTTTGTTGCATATGGATTTCCAATTTTCCCAGCACCATTTGTTGAAGATGCTATCCTTCCTCCATTGCATGTTTTTAGCCCCTTTATCAAATATAAGATAGTTGTAACTTTGTGGATTAGTCTCTGTGTCCTCTATTCTGTACCATTGGTCCACCAGCCTGTTTTGGTACCAGTACCACGCTGTTTTTGTTACTATTGCTTTGTAGTACAGTTTTAACTCTGGTGTTGCTATACCTCCAGATTCACACTTCCTGCTTAAAATTGCTTTTGCTATTCTGGGTCTTTTGTTTTTCCATATGAATTTCATGATTGCTTTATCTATTTCTACAAGAAATGCCGTTGGGATTTTGATTGGCATAGCATTAAACCTGTAGAGAACTTTGGGTAATATCGCCATTTTGATGATGTTAGTTCTGCCTATCCATGAACAGGGTACATTTTTCCATCTTCTGAGATCTTCTTCTATTTCTCTCTTTAGGGTTCTGTAGTTTTCATTGTATAAATCTTTCACCTCTTTTGTTAGGTTGATTCCCAAGTATCTTATTTTCTTTGAGGATATTGTGAATGGGGTGGTTTTCCTCATTTCCATTTCAGAAGTTTTGTTGCTGATATACAGGAATGCCTTTGATTTATGCGTGTTGATTTTATATCCTGCCACTTTGCTGAATTCATTTATTAACTCTAGCAGTTTCTTTGTAGACCCTTTTGGGTCTGTTAAATATATTATCATGTCATCCGCAAATAGTGGTAATTTAAGTTCTTCTTTTCCTATTTTTATGCCTTTAATTTCTTTCGTCTGCCTAATTGCTCTGGCTAGTATTTCAGAACTAAATTGAATAGAAGTGGTGATAGAGGGCATCCCTGTCTTGTTCCAGATTTTAGAGGGAATGCCTTCAATTTTTCTCCGTTTAGGATGATGCTAGCCTGAGGTTTAGCATATATAGCTTTTACAATGTTGAGGTAAGTTCCTGTTATCCCTAGTTTTTCTAGTGTTTTGAACATAAAGGGATGCTGTACTTTGTCAAATGCTTTTTCTGCATCTATCGATATGATCATATGGTTTTTGTCTTTAAGTCTATTGATGTGGTGAATAGCATTTATTGATTTCCATATATTGAACCAGCCCTGCATCCCAGGGATGAATCCTACTTGATCATGGTGCACAAGCTTTTTGATATGCTTTTGTATTCGATTCGCCAGAATTTTATTGAGAATTTTTGCATCCAAGTTCATTAGAGATATTGGTCTGTAGTTTTCTTTCTTTGAAGTGTCTTTGTCTGGTTTTGGGATCAGGGTGATGTTGGCCTCATAGAATGAATTTGGAAGAGCTCCTTCTTTTTCTATTTCTTGAAATAGCTTGAAAAGTATTGGTATTAATTCTTCTTTGAAGGTTTTGTAAAACTCCGCTGTATACCCATCCGGTCCAGGGCTTTTCTTGGTTGGTAGTCTGACATTGACCTTGATGAGTATATTTACACATTGAAATTGCTGAACAATACAAATCAGAATTGTCTCCTACCTTGGCTCCCTCCAGAATGGAGTCTTAAGTTTTTATTCACAACACTGTCACTGACCCTTATTTCAGCTGACGATGTAATCTACTTCAGAAGGGATTCATCTCCCCATAGAATGGATGAGGAAACCGAGGTCCAGGCAGGTTCAGTGAGACTTGATATTGTCAAGATGTTAATTCACCCTAAATTGATACAATGCAAATCTGCCACAATCCTGATATTTTTGCAGAAATTGACAAACTGATCCTAAAATCCATGAGGAAGTTCAAAGGACCCAGAATAGGCAAAACAATTTGGAAGAAGAAGAAGTTGGAGGAAATATGCTTCCCAGTTTTAAAACCTACTAAAAAACCTATAGTAACCAAAACAGGGTGATACTGGCATAAGGATTAGCATGCAATTTAATAGCCTAAAATTGACAGTCCAGACTTAAACCCTCAAATTCTCACTGATGACCTTCAATGGGGGAAAGAAGGTCATTTCAATAAATGTTGCCAGGACAAGTTGATATCCACATGCAGAAAGATGAAATCAGGCCCCTACCACATATCAGATACAAATTACTTCAGAATGGATCAAAAACCTAAATAAAGCCTTTAAAATATAGCATAGGAGTAAATTTTTATGACCTTGGATCAGGCGATCACTTCTTAGATGTTACACCAAAAGTAAAAAGAGAAAAAAGAATAGATAAATTGTATTTCATCAAAGTTAAAACATCTGCACTAAAAAGGACACCATCAAGAAAGTGAAAATACGGCTGGACACAGTGGCACACACCTGTAATCCCAGTGTTCCAGGAGGCTGAGGCAGGAGGATCACAAGTTCAAAGCCAGACTCAGCAACTTAGTGTGGTTCTAAGCAACTTAGAGAGACCTTGTTTCAAAATAAAATATAAAAAGGGTTGGTGATGTGGCTCCGTGGTTAAGCACCCCTGAGTTCAATCCCCAGTACCAAAACAACAAAAAATATAAAAATACAATTCATAAGAGACAATATTTGCAAAACAAAAATCTGATAAAGAACTTGTATCTATATCATGAAGTACTCTTCCAACTCAATAATTAAGAGAGAAATCAGCAGTTGAAAAACTTGACAAAGGATCTGAATAGACAGTTCTCCAAAGAAAATATAGAAATGGCCAATAAACACATGAAAAGATCTTCAACATCAACAGCCATCAGTGAAATGCAAATCAAAACCACAGTGAGGTATGTTTTCACACTCATAAGGATGAATGTAATAGAAACAACAGATAATAGTAACTGCTGGTGGAGATGAAGAAAAATTGAAACTCTCATTCATTGCTGTGGGGATGCAAGATGGTGCAGACACTTTCAATCCCAGTTCTTCAAAAGGTTAAATATGGAGTTATATAACCCCACAATTCCATCCCTAACTATATACCTAAGAGAAATGAAAGCCTTTGTCCACATGAAATCTTTAATGGGAGTGTTCAGATCAGCATTGTCCATTGTAAAAAAGAAAAATAGAAAAAAGAAAAATTACCATCAACTAATTAATGAATAAACAAAATATGGTATATCCATAAAATAGGATATATTTTTTAGTATTAAAGAGGAATGCATACTGACACATTCTGTGACAGCAATGAACCTCAAAGACATTGTGCTAAGTGAATAGAGCTATTTACAAAATATCACATTTTACTATTTCATTTACATGAAAATTTCAGAATAGGGAGATCCATAAAGACAGAAAGTAGATTAGCCATAACCTAAGGCTGGGGTGGGTTGGGAAGAATTTCTTTTTATTTTGTTTTGTTTGTGTTTGTGTTATTTTTGGTGCCAGGGACTGAACTCAAGGGTGCTTAACAACTGAGCCATATTCCTAGCCCCTTTTATTTTTTATTTTGAGATACAGGCTTGCTAAGTTATACAGAGCCTCACTAAGTTGCTGAGGCTGACCTTGAACTTGCAATCCTCCTGCCTCAGCTCCCATATTGCCAGGATTACAGGCATGCACCACCATACCACCTGGCTCTCCTATTTCTTTTTGGCATGATGAAAATATTCTAAAATTGACTGTGGTAATGATTGCACAATTCTGTAAATACACTAAAAATGTTGAGTTTTGCCCTTTAAATGGGTGAGTTAATTGTATCTCAATAAAGCCATTACAAAAGTAAAAGGAAGTTGGGCACAGTGACACACACCTATAATTCCAGGAACTCTGGAGCCTGAGGCAGGAGGATCACAAGTTCAAGGCCAGCCTCAGCAACTTAGTGAGACCCTGTCTAAAAAAAAAAAAAAAGGTAAAAGGAAGCAGTCAAAGAGAAACAGGGAGAAAGAACCCAACCTCTGTCCAAAGCCCTGCAGTTCACATCGTAGGTCTCATGTGTTATCCCACTGCATCCTCCCAGAAGCCCTGTGGTGGAGACATCACCTCCATTTCAAAGATACGATGGCTTCATGCAGCCTGGTCTCAACCCAAACAAGAAAGAAGGGAACCAGCTTAGGTAACTACCAAGAGCAAAGTGTTATGTTAGACTCTTCAGGTACGTCATCTCAGTTCGTCCTTAGAATACCCTAGGAAAGAGCTATTACTGGCCCCATATTACACAGAAGAAACCCAGGCTCAGGGAGGTATGGACATAAACGCTTTGTCCCAAAGCCCACAGCTACAATGGGTCAAAGCAGGATCTGAATCCAGTTCTGTCGAATTCCAGCTAAGGTCCTTTCCTCTGTGCCCCTCCTGATACCAGGATCCAAGTCCTGGGCCCCTGCTCCTGAGTGCTCCTACCTGCTCCCCGCCCTGGCCTCTGCCCAGTCCCATGCAGCTGACTTGGTGCATGCTTTCTGCCGTCTTCTTTTGCTGGCCAACCTGCTACCACCTGCACTAGGCACAGAGAACAAAAGGTAGACGTGGCACCATAATCAGCTGGCCCTATTCCTTAGGGGGAGAAGTTTCAGTGCCGGAGAAGCTCACCTGTGCTTAAGGAAGACCTGCAGGACCCAGAAGAAGGGGCAAAACCCACACTCCGGTGCAAATGAATCAGAACCGAGACCTCTGTCCTATCTGCCAGGGAGCCCCTGAGAGGGGCAAGAGGTCATGGTCCTTCCACAGAAGCTCCTGGCCAGAATCCCCACCCTGGACAACCCCACAGCAGAGCAGAAGGCACCACAGTGGAACGGCAGTGGGAAGAGGGATGTCCTCCACTGGGAGCCCAGGCGCTGGATGCCTTTGGTGGGAGGTGATCACAGCACCTTTGGGATGGCCTCTCTCTTCCCCATTGGCACCACAGCAAGGGTCTGAGCTGAGAGAAGGAGCCTTCCCTAGGAGAGAGGCTGCTCAGGAGGAATGCAGGAATGCAGAAGATGAGGCTGAGGCTGGGCTCCATCACCATGGTCATCTTACCTGACAGGCCAGGCTTCGGGGCAGGACTTCCCTGCTTGGCCCAGCCAATAGGGACAAGGACATGCTGGTGGGACAGGGGCCAATTACTGCTGGAGTGGAGCTGGTTCCTCATAAGGAGAGAGAGAGCTGCTCAGGATTCAGCCGAGCTGCAGGGCCATGGCCACCATGAGTGGTGAGTGGGGTCCCTCCTCTGGGTGGTAGAGAGAAAGGCCTGAGGAAGGGGTGCCGGACACAGATGGGGGGGAACTGGATCAGGGGAGGGATCCAGGAGCTTTGATGAGGGTCTGAGGAGAAGTTTGAGTACAGGGCGTGAAGGGGCAAGGAGACTGGGGGCTGAGACAGGAATAGAAGCTCAGCTGGGGGCTGGGGCTGGGTCGAGGTGTTGAAAGTGAGTCAGTTGAATGAAAATGGATCTGGAGAATGGGTTTTGGGGTTGGGTTCATTTAAGGGAAGGACATGGGGACTGAGACAGAAATGGCAATACCTCATGGAGATGGGGCAACTTGTCAGGGGTGGAGAATGGACTAGGGAGGTTGAGAAGGTCTGGGAGTTAGAAAGAGGAGAGGGAGCTTGGAGATTCTTTCCTCTGGGCTTGGTCATCTGTCCCCTCTTTTCTGAGTTGTCCCAGTGGGATGTTCTCTTCATGGAGAAGGGTCTGTGCTGAAAGCCACCTGGGTCTCCTACCCTTCTTTAGAGAGTGGCCCCTGAAGATCCCCTTCCTTCTGGGAACTTTGGTTACCCACCAGTACAAAGATTAGACTAAGGGGGTTCTCACCTGCCTCCCCCCACAAAAAAAGCCTAGAGCTAGTGGAATAAGTATATTCACAATTACACATTAACTGTACAACCAACACCACTAAAGTTCACACATACACCATCCCTACACAGACACAGTCACAAATCACTTATCTGTGGCCACACACTCACCAGACACTGCCCTGCCCTGACCACTCTGCATTCACTCATGTAGCCAGGCTCCTCCTGGGCAAGGCAGGCAGGACCCACAGAGCCTGGGCCCCAGCAAGGCCACACGCATTGCTCTCTCTTCCCCCAGGTATTCTGGTGTTGGCTCTCCTGCTGGCTACCTCCAGCTGCCTTGCCTACTATGAGGACTTGGCCAAGTGCTTCCAGGACCCGAATTATGAGTCCTTCCTTGTCACAGCTCAGGAGGGACTCCACACCTCCCCCCTGCCCGAGCGCATAGTAGTAGTGGGAGCTGGCATGTCAGGCCTGACAGCAGCCAAGACCCTGCAGGATGCTGGCCATCAGGTGAGGAGGTCTTGAGCAAGGGCGCGTAACCTGCTGGGCCCCTGGAACCCTTAACATTTAATCATCGCTAACTTTCATTTGCATTCCTGTGGAAACAAAAGCCCAGAGCTATGCTGACAGGCAAAGGCCAAGAAGTGCCCTGTCCCTGCTCACCGGGAGCTCTTCAGTTTCACATCTCTCAGGACCATTCTGGAAGAAATGCCCAGTGAGGTTGCCATGCACATTTGAAGACTGATGATGGGGATTCCAGGCCAGAGCGTGTGGCGCTGTAGAAGTGGGGGTAGGGGGTGGGGAGAAGGGAGACTCCTATCAGAGAATGACAGAAGTTTCTCTGGATTCCCAGGTAACCATCCTGGAGGCCAGTGATCATGTTGGGGGCCGAGTGGTCACATTCAGGAACAAGGAGGAGGGCTGGTACTACGACCTGGGGCCCATGCGAATCCCCAAATCCCACAGGTAAGTCCTAGGAGAGAATTGGAGCAAAGGACAAGTAGGAGAGATAAAGGAGAGGTGGGAGGGGCCCTGCTGCTATCACGTCAAAGCCCTTTCAGATTCGCTGTGTCATGTAATTCAACTCTGTAAGTCAGGATTAATGCTTGTCTCTCACTCACCAGAGAAGACCAAGGCTCAGAGCCCAGGGTCACACAGAAAGTGGAAGATCCCACAGTTAGAATAGTTACCCTTAACTCATCAAACTGTATGTTTTAATATGGGAAGTTTCTTAAATGTCAATCATATTACATTAAGCTGTGAAATTATAATAGTTATTAGCAATACCTACCATTGGTTAAGCACTTACTTTGTGTCAAGCCCTGTGCTAAGCATTATATTTACATTATTTGGTACTTACAACCCTATAAATTGAAACTCTTATGATTTCCATTTACATATCAAGAATCTGGGCTCTGAAATATTAAGTGACTCACCCAAGTTTCTCCTAAGAGAAGCAACACAGCTCCTCATCAAAATCAAGGAGGTACCTGGCATAAAAACAGATGCTTGATCCTTAAACTATATTTGACTCTTGAGGTTTCCAAAACAAAATGATCCTCAGCCTGGTATCTTATATGCTTCCATAAATATGACTTATTTTTTGCCTTTAATGTAAATTAAAACCCAGTTTCTCTCTAAACTTTCAAAATAAAAAGCTAACTGTAACAGCCCAAACTAGGAGTCATTAGATGTGGCTTCACACTACTTAGAAAAGGCAAACAATTCCAAATACTTTCTGAAACAAAAGGCCTCATCTCCACCTTTGTGTCTCATAAACTGGGAATTCCTTAAAGGCCCTAATTCAGTGATGGGTGAACTTCCCCAGGGCAAAACAGAAGAAAAAGAAATAATGCCCACAGCAAGAAAAAACAGAGAATAGAGTTGAGAAACCAGTTAGTCTGGGCTCCCTGGCTGCAAGAAGACACTGGTTTTCCTGGTAGTGGTTTGAATTGTGGAGTCAGCAAGAACAAGGATGGGGGTCAATTTATTACTGTCTCTGCTCCAGGCTAATCCACACCTATGTCAAGAAGCTTGGCCTGAAGCTGAACAAGTTCATCCAATATGATGGCAATACCTGGTACCTCATCAATGGACAAAGACATCGCAGTTGGGAGGTCAAGGCCAACCCAGAGATCCTGGGCTATTCCATGAACCCCACAGAGAAGGGCAAGAGTGCCATGAATCTCTTCCACCAGTCCATTATCAAAGTGCCAACTGCCTTATCCCAGCTAGGGTTGGGAAGGAAGAGGGTCTTGCCTAAGGCTACTTGGCAAGTTAATGGATGGACTCAGGTCATCCAACTCCTACCTGGTGCTCTTGTGATGGATCCACCTTCCTTCTAACACCTGCTAAGAACGTATCACTCCCAACCCCACACCAACCTCCTTCCCACCCCCCACCCCACGCCCCACCCCGTCCTTGGGTAGTCTGATGGCCTATTACTTGATCAGTGGAAGCGGGAGGAAAGGGAATCCTAGATTAGCCAGTCTTTGGTAATGAATTAATCCTCCTGGATCACAGCGAAGTTCTCTGCCTTAAATTTTAGTCTCCAAAAGGTCTTTAATGAAGGGGAGATGCTTGGAGAAAGAGTAACAGGCAGGAGTTCCTGGAACTACCACCCCTCCACCTCCTTGTCCCCACTTTTTTCAAGGGACATCCAGAGAACCCAGAAGTCCTGCCTTTAATTTAAAGGAATGCAGAGGCACCAGCCCCAGTTCCCAGACATCCTTGTTCCCAGCAGCCTGATGTCCCGGAGGCCCAATTTGAATGGTGGTATCTCTCTTCCCCTTCTGCAGCTCAAACAAAGTCTGAAAATGTTCAACTGCAGCCACCTGATGTCCTTCTATGATTCTTACTCCACCAAGGTGAGAGTGGCAAAGAAGTTCCAGGATGGAGATGGGGTGGTGGACTCTGTGCTCAGCCTAGCCTCCTGGCTTGTCATCTGCCAACCAGGATGCCTTCTTCCCACTGCCAAAGGCTTCCTCTTGCTGGAGTTCATTCCCACACTGGTCTGGGTCCAGACGCCTGCTTGATCTACACTCTGGGCCCTCTACCCCACATTTCCATCTTCTGTACCTCCCCACAGGCTTACCTGGTGAAGAAAGGGATGCTGAGTGGAGGAGCAGTGCAGATGATTGGAGATGTGATGAATGAGAACGCTGGATACTATAAGTCCCTCCTGGAGTCCCTGAGGAATGCTAACATCTTCTCCAAAAGTGATGAGTAAGGTGGATCTGGGGCCAGGATGAGAGTCCTCCCCGTCCCCAACACTGATTTACTGGGTATTTGCATGTGCCAGACACTCTGCCAAGCACTTTCTAAGAACTGTCACATCTAATTCTTAATATCCCTATAAAGTAGATGGCATTACTCAGAGCCATTCTACAGGTGAAGATGCTCAGACTAGGGAACATATCCAAGTTCACACAGCTTAGGCAAGGGCTGAAGTCAGGCTCCAAACCCAGGTCTGTAGGTTTCTACCTGCAAAGTAGAATTTCAGGGTAACTGAATATCTGTGGGCTCCAGCCCTAGATTGCCTATATGATCATGGGAAAGTCACTTTTGGGTGTCAGTTTTCCAAATTGTCAAATTAAGTAACAATCCCTCCATGATAAAATGCTGCATATTAATTACGGGCTGTATGTGAAGTGTTCTGCCCAGGGTGCAGGGAGCTAGTTCCCTCTTTTTTTGTACCAGGAACACTGGAGACAAGGAGGCTCTTGGGCCTCAGGGTGCCTCCCCCCATCACTCTCCCCTCCCTTCTCCCCTGCAGCTTTTATGAGATCACCGGGGGATTTGACCAGCTTCCCAGTGCCCTCAGTGCCAGCCTAAAACCTGGCACCATCCATTTGGGATCCAAAGTGGAGATGGTAGTGAGGGATGGGCCTGAGGTCCGGGTTTTGTACCGCAAAGGTGGGCCTACCTCGGAGCTGCGCAACATCACTGCTGACTACGTCATCATCTCAGCCTCTGCCAGGGCCACGCGCCTCATCGCCTTCCAGCCACCCCTGTCCCCAGACAAGACAAACGCTCTGCGCTCCGTGCATTACACCAGTGCTACCAAGGTGGTTTTGGCCTGTGATGAGCGCTTCTGGGAACGGGATGGCATCCGAGGTGGGGTCTCCATCACTGACCGGCCATCGCGCTACATCCACTACCCCAGCCACAACTTCCCCAGCGGCAAAGGTGTCCTGCTCGCCTCCTACACTGTGGATGACGATTCCCTCTTCTTCACTGCCATGAAGCATGACCAGGTGGTGGATATTGTCCTGGATGACCTGGCGGCAGTGCACCAGATACCCAAGGAGGAGCTGAGGCGTCTGTGCCCATCTTCCGTGGTCAAGCACTGGTCTCTGGATCCCCTCACTATCGGTGCCTTTGCTGAGTTCACACCCTACCAATTTGTAGACTACTCACAAAAGCTCTTCCAGCCAGAAGGCCGTGTCCATTTTGCAGGGGAACATACCTCCCTGCCCCATGGCTGGATGGACACTGCCGTCAAGTCAGGCCTCCAGGCTGCCAGGAACATCCAGGCAGCTGTGGACAAGGAGGCCACTCAGGGAAAGGTGCCTCTGCACCAACCCTTTGCCAATGTCCAGGATAGTTCCTCCAAGAGCAATCCCTAAGATAGTGGGCACCAGCAGGCTGGGAGGTGGAAAGAGGAGGAAGAGACACAGAAGAGAGGTTACCATCTGTCTCTCCCTGAACCCAATCATGCCAGGCAAAAAACTCAGCTAGCAAGTGGGCAAGAAACATCACTCCCTTCCCTGTTTCTCTCCCCAGCTGGACCGACAGAAAAGAAGCAGCAGAGTCAGGGCTTATGGAGGGGGAAGGGAAGAATCAAGGGCAGAGAATACTAAAGTCAGGCCTTAGACTGAGGAAATAGTCTCTTGCTGCCTAATTATAACAGGAGAAAAAGAAAAGGTCCAACAATACCTAATTTCTATCACCTACAACTAGAAGTCCCTGAAGGATCCAAAACTACAGTAACGCTAAACCACATACTGACCACACATGCACTACCACAACACACAAACCCCATCCTTGCATGCCTGGACAAGAGCTCCATATCTTAGTCCAGCATGGAGACAGGACAGAAAAAATTCTTTTCTGCTTTTTTTTTTTTTTTTTTTTTAGTGTCTACAGTTGGGATCTTGGCCTCTATCCTCACTTCCACATCCACATTGCTAAACAGAATCCCCCACCTCCACCTGCCCAGCCCACACATCTTCCTGGAGGGCTCCCCACTCTTCTAAACCCAACCTGTCTTTCCACACTCCATTCAAATTATTCCCCCTCCACAAATCTTCCCTTCACAGCCACCCAACTCCCAGGGATCTCTCTTCTTTGAACCTCAATTCTTCCCCTCTAGAATCCCAACCATGTGGACTACAGATCTTATTTTTCTGACATATAAGCATGTCATGGTGGCATATTATCTCCCCACCTAGACAGAGAGCCCCCAAGGGCTGAGATCTAATTTTTTATGTTTGGTGTATTTTCTTTGGTAGTCACAAAACACACACTATATCCTTCAGCCTGTCAACACTGATCAAACCTTTATCTTATGTCTGCTGCTGTGTGAAGAACCAGAAATATAAAAAATGAGCAGCATTACTAAACTGAATCCACTCCTCCCATGTCCCCATGCTTCCAAAGGTCAGCTCCCAAATCGGGCTCAATTTTTTTTCTCAAATTCTTGGAGGGCAAGAACTACTCCTGGGTATTGGGGCTCAAGTAGACAAAAGGAAAAGTAGATCACGTCACAAACCCTCTCCCTGGAGAAGATCCCCACCAGGAAGACCCTGGTGGAGCACAGTAAAGTACTGATATGCAGTGTCCTGCGCTAAGACTGGCAGATGGCATGACAGAAGGAATAGAGAATTTCCTAGGAAGTTTTCCTAGGAAACTTTTGTTAAAACCCTGTAAGGCTCCTTTCTGGTTTTCCATTCACCAGTATATTATTTGGTACCTTAGATTTAGTTCCACGTGACAGAAACCAAATTCAAACTAACTTAAGGAAAAAGGACGTATTTTGGCTCCCCTGTCTAGGAAGTTCAGGATGAAGCTGGTTTCACTCAGAGCAAATGGATTCATGACTAAAAGGACGTCAGTTAGGCCCCCTTTCTCCCCCCCCTTGGTCTTACTTTCCACACGTAGCTCCTATAGTGGGCTGAATAGTGTCTCCAAATTCATGTCCACCCAGAACTGATGAGTGAGACCTTATTTGTAAATAAAATCTTTGTTAGTGTAATCAAGTTAAAATGATATCAACTTGGATTAGCAAGGGCCCTAATCCAATGGCTGGTATCCTGATAAGAAAAGGGAATTTTGAGTCCATGGGGAAGACAGTTCAAGAATGCCAAGGATTTCCTGAAGCCACCAAAAACTAGAAGAGAGGCATGGAATAGACTCTCCCTCAAAGCTCCTGAAAGGATGCAGCCCTGACAACACCTTGATTTTGAACTTTTAGCCTAGAAATGTGAGCAAAATGATTTCTATTGTTTAAGCCATCCAAGGTTGTGATAATATGTTATAGTACAGCCCCAGGAAATCAATTCAGCTCCCTTCTTCTGCTTTTCTTCTGGAAAAGAACATAATCAGAAGCCATTTCAGAATAAGACTAATAAATCTAATAAATTAAAGAATAACAAGAATAATAAATAAATAATAAATCAAAAATTAAAAAAAAACCCTTTTTAAAAGAAGCCATTCCAGGATCATGTTTTTATAGGTTGCCATACAAAGTAAAGAAAGGGCTTCTCTCTTCTAGAGTCCTCATATGGGTTTCCATTCTGGCCATCCACCTGCTTATTCAGGGGCCCACACCTTGGCCTAGAAAGTGTGTCTTGTAGCTGGCAGCCCCAGTAGCCACCAGAAGTTGGGAAGGGGACAGCAGCAGATACACACTGCAGACTGCAACTCCTCTAGACCTCAGGGTTGGGCTGAGGAATACACTGAGCTACTCCAGGGCTTGGTAAGCCCCTCACAATGTACTTGGTGAACCAGAAGCCAAATTACACCGAGAATGTGAGGGAGGGGGAGTAGGAGTAGTCTTTGTCCAAACTGTCTCCCGGGCTGTTTAGATTTGGTAGCCTCTCAGTGTCTTGACAAAGGCCATCTCTTCCTTAAGATTCTGAGTCAGCCCGGGAGGAAGCCTGACCCAACAGGTCTAATCAGAGAAAGGAGCAGAAGGCAGAACTAGAGGAGAGGGAGGGGCCTAGGCAAGAGCCCACCATGAACCATCATGAATCCCCAAGAAGAGGGTCCTAAAGAAACAAGTCAGGAAGGAACAAAGGCAAGGACTCGGCAGCAGGTCTACTCTCTCTAGGCTGAAGGGGAGAACATATTGAAGGGACTAAAGATTTTAGGAAGCATTAGTTTATTTCACTTAGTGATATTCTTCATATCCATCCATTTATTGGCAAATGCCATAATTTCATTCTTCTTTATAGTTGAGTAATATTGCATTGAGAACATATACCACAGCCCCCAAAACCAAAAACTGGATGTTCTCCCTGATATGTGGATCCTAACACACAATAAGTGGTGGGGCGGGGTGGGAAGAATAGAAGTTCATTGGATTAGACAAATGAAGGGAAGGGAGGGAGGAAGGGAATAGGAAAGACAGTGGAATGAATCAAGCATAACTTTCCCGTGTCCATATATGAACACACGTAGTGTAACTCCACATCACGTTCAACCACAAGAATGAGAGGTTATGTGTCAAAGTTCACTCTACAGGCATGTATATTGAAAAAGAACAATTTTTTTTTTTAAATTTAGGAGGCACCTCTCTTCTTTCCCTTGCTCCTGACCAAAAAAGGTGTGTGTGTGGGGGAAGGGGGACAAAAAAATATCTAAGATTCAGATTGGTGTGACTCGCTCACAGGAATACATGACCTTCCAGTGGACACAGGCAGAGTTTGCAGAGCAGGAGCCCCGGGGTAGGGACAGTGCTGCTGGGTGAGTCAGGGCTGGTTTGTAGATGTGGCTGCCAGGTGGGACAACAGAGTATGGCCAGGAAAGCCGCTGCTGGAGCTGCCAAGATGCAGCCACTGGGTGAGGCGAGTGTGTCCCTAGAGCCTGCCTGGAGTCGGTCCATGAGGTCAGGTGAGGAGAGCACTGCCAGCCCCCTGCCCATAGGCCACTCCTCCAGCTCTCAAGCTGAATAAGGAAGGCGGACCCCAGCCAGCAGGAGACGGACCTTCCTGCTGCTCTTGCGGCCAGTGCCCTCCAGCGCCCACTATTCTGGAGCTCACACTGTGCCAGCTGGCCAAGGAGCATGTTACCAGGGTGTGAGGAGGAGGGGCCCGCTTCCTCACACCCTGACAGTGTTCTCCAAGGCACAGCAGAACTTCCTCTCTAAGGAGTCTGGGAGCTGGGGCTGACCTGGGGCCAACTGGTTTGTTAGATATGAGTGACCAACTGTGTGCTGAGGGGTGGGGAAGGAGACTGGAAGAATGCATATGAACATTTTGTGTCTTATTCAGTGTTTTAAGTCTTTAGTTGCTTCATACACATTGTCTGTACTCCTGATAAAATCCACGAGAGATGTTTATTAGCCACATCTTATAGATGAAGAGACTGAGGCTCTGAGAGGTTCAGTAACTTGTCCAAGATTACCCAGAAACAGCATCGCAGGCAGGATTAAAAGTCTTCGCTGTCTGCTTTTATAGGTGGCATTCTTGTGAGCTTCCGTACTTTAGATGACATGTCGATGAATGTGATTTTCTTATAGGCCCCACCATGGGGATGCTTCTAGAGAAAAACCAAAGCTGGGTTTCTGAATTTGTGCTGCTTGGCTTCTCCAGTGACCCCATGTCCAACAGGGTCCTTTTCTTTGTCTTCCTTCTCCTCTACCTGAGCTCAGTGCTGGGCAATGGGCTCATCGTTGCTCTGATCTGCCTGGACACACATCTCCACACTCCCATGTACTTCTTCCTCTGTGTCCTCTCGGTGCTGGATACTAGCTACATCACCACCACCGTGCCCCAGATGTTGGTGCATCTTCTGGCTCACTCTCGGACCATCTCTTTTGCTGGCTGTTGGCTGCAGATGTATGTGTTTTGTGCTCTGGGACTGACCGAGTACATCTTTTTTGTAGTCATGGCTTATGACCGCTATGTAGCCATTTGCTATCCTCTGCATTATACCATCATTCTCAACTGGAGACTGTGCACGCAGTTGGCAGCTGGGACATGGGCCTGTGGTTTCCTCTTCTCTCTGGTCCATACCTTCCTCACTATGAGGCTGCCATACTGTGGGCCTCATAGGATCAACCACTACTTCTGTGAAGGGCCCTCTGTGCGGAACTTGGCTTGCACGGACACCCGGCTCATTGACATGGTGGACCTGATCATCAGTGTCTTTGTGGTTGTCACCCCACTCTCCCTCATTCTGGCCTCCTACATTCGTATCACCCTGGCCATTCTCAAGATCAAGTCCACCCAGGGCCGCTGCAAGGCTTTCTCCACCTGTGCCTCCCACCTCACTGTGGTCACACTCTTCTATGCTCCAGGGACTTACATCTACACGAGGCCCAATTCCAGCTACTCTCCAGAGCAAGACAAGCAAATCTCCCTCCTCTACAATGTCTTCACAGCCCTGCTCAACCCCATGGTCTATATCTGAGAAATAAGGACATTAAGAGGGCTTTTCTTAATGTAATGGGATGTGGTAGGGTGGCCTGCTAAACTGGGACCCAGGAGAAGATGGAGATAAAATGTCCAATGCTCAAGAAAGAGAGAGCATCTATAATACATGCAATCCACTTTGTGCATTTGAACAAGTATAGAACTTGGTTAGTGGAACAAATGTTCATGAAACCAACTTGGGTGTCTTGATTAATTTCCTACCTGTAATGAAGTAACAAACAGCTCAATAATCTCTGGTTTACAACAGCAAACATTCATTTCTTGCTCATTCTCCATGTTAGTTGTAGGCTGGCTACAGCTCTCTGTAGACTCAGATCACCTTATAAGGAGGAGCCCTTATTGTGGAACATGCTATTCCAAGACAGAGGGGAAGACATAAGGGACAAAGCATGTGATGACTGTTAAAGCTTCTCAGAAATGACTGCACACATCCCAAGCAAGTCACGTGATCAAGGCTGATGGCAAAGGGATGGGAAGTGTTTTCCCTACAGAGAAGTAACAAAGTTACATGGCAATGGGCAGACATGCTTAGTTCCAGAACTCTGAAGACCTAAAGAAAGATATGGAGAGATTTATAGTCATGAAATTTTATTTCTGCAACCCAAGAAGATGCCACAATGGCTGGTGAGGACTGATGATCTCAGGGGAATGAGGTTCTCTCGGCGGCTGATAGACACAAAGGGCCAGGTTCCCCACCATTCCACAGCCATCCAACACTGTGGACCTCAGCACCTGAAAAGTTCTCCAGGACCTGGAGTCCGGGAGAGAGGGAGGATGCTGGAGACTGAACTGTCTCCCCCTAAATTCATATGGTGAAGCTCTCACACCCCATGGGACTGGATCTGGACTAAGGAAATAATTAAGGTTAAATGAAGTCATAAGGGTGGAGCCCAAATTTGATAGGATCTGTGTCCTTGTAAGAAGAGACACCAGAGAATGCTTTCTCTCTCACCCTCCCTCCTCGCCCTCCTCTCTGTCCGCCTGTCACAGGGGAACACAGTGAGAACAGGGCCATCAACAGTCCAGAAAGAGAGCCCCCACCAGAACCTGACGGGGCTGGAACCCTGAACTCAGATTTTCAGCTTCCAGAAAATAAATCTGTTATTTAAGCCCAGCTCGTTATGGTGTTATTAGCCTGAGTTGACTAATAACAGAGGGTTGCCCCAAGAAGATTCATATTATTTCTACCCGTGGAACAAAAACTTAATAGAGAAATCAAGGTCAGTTACTGGAAAATGAGGTTGCAGAATTCTTTAGAAAACAAACAGCTTTCTGTGGTAGAGAAAATGGAGGACAGAAACCTACTCGCCCAGAGTAGACAAGTAAGGGCTTGGAGTTAAGATTTAGCTGATACCTGTGGGTGAGAAGGAGTCAGGCAAGGAAGGAGCAGGAGGAGGCACTTTCAGTGAAGGGAAGCCAGGTTCAGAGGCCTCACCTTAGGAAAGGAGTTGCAGGTCTGGTGAACAGGAGGAAGGTTCTTGTGGTCCCGGCAGTGAGCAGGACAGGAGAGACAAATTCGGGAGTCGGGCAGAGGCCAGGTCCCAAAAGCCCTCTGGGAATGGTGTACTTTGTGCTCAATGTAGTGAGAGTGTGAGATTCTGGTTGGAGAAGTGGGTGCAGATTTAGGGGTGACTTTAGGAGCCCATGGCTGGAAAGGGAGTGGGAGAAACAGGGGAGAGTGCAGGAGTGTGGGTGGGGACCCTTCCCTGGGGAGAGCAGCAGAGCACGTGATGGCATCCCAGAAAGAGTCCTGGGATGTGAGTCCTGGGGGGGGGGGTGTTGGATATGCTGCTGAGTTTAGATGACAAACAGGGGAGATATGGGGAAAGGCGGGCAAGTGGGAGGGTCAGCTCATGAGGGGATGAGCAGAGTGACCATGAGGAAAGGAAGTCAGGGATAATGAATTACCAGGGAGTCTCTGTCCATTTCCAGCCTGGGCCACAGGCTCAGAATGCCCAGCAACCTTGCCCCCTCAGGTCTTGGCCACCCTCTCAACATGGAAACCAGAGCTCCACCCCAGCCAGGCACCTGCCTGGCCCCTCAACTAGTCCCAGAGTGGCCTGGGTGCTGCTCCTTGGTGGACTCATTCAGCAAGCCCTCCCATGGGGACTGAAGCGTGTAGCGTCCCACATAGTCGTCATTCTTCCTGTGAGCCCCACATGCTGTGAAGACCTTGTGCTCCCTGTGCCAGACAGCACCCAGCTGTTTGTCCCTAGCCCTGCTTGCTGATGGCCTGCCCCCTGGTTAGTTTGCCTGTCATCTGGGGCCTGGCTTACCAGCAAATTCCTCTGCAATTCAGTGCTTCATCCACACCTCCTCTAATGAGGTCTAACCCCTCCCAAGTCTGTCCTTCCTCAGCCCCTCTCTCTTGTCCCTTGGGTCCCATTCATTCATAGTTGATACTTGATTATGTTACCTTTTCCTTATTTCGCCTCTGGGTCCTTTGTGTCTCCTGATTGGACCCTAAGGGATGCAGTTTCTCTAATGTTTCAAAGTATCATTATTTGGATTTTACTGAAAAATCAGAAACTGAGTAAACGAATGCTCACGGCAATTAGAGGTCATATTCAAAGTCCTATGGCCAGAAACAGGGAGCTGGGACTCCAGATTGTCACCTTTTCTCATCTCTTACCATTATCACCCAGCATGTCCTCGCTAGGGCTCCATCCCATATATTCTTTCACAAGTTGAGCTTGGTCTCCTTTTCTTGAAGGTTCTCTAAGAAATCCCTTTCCTAAAATTAAGGCACATTCAAACCTTCTCTTTACCCAAATCTGAATTTCCCCCAGGCACAGCATCCTTAATGACCTAGAACACTTCCTGTTCTGAAGTCTAAATTTCCTGTATCTCACTTTCTCCTAGCAACTCCCCCAGTTCCCTTTCATCCTCAACTCTTACTATATCTGTTCTTTAGCTTAACTACATACCTTTGTCCTGCCATCTCTTCCCAGTGTACCACCTGATCTAATCCTGATATAGCAGAATAGCACATCAACCCTATGATATTTCCACTACTCGTTCTCTTAAGACTTGGGGGCTTGTTGAATTAACCAGTATTTCTACATGGGTCCTGCCAGGTCTCTCTCTCTCTCTCTCTCTCTCTCTCTCTCTCTCTCTCTCTCCCCCCTAGCATCTCCCTGAGGCCCTCTTCCTCACTACTTCCTCAAGTGTGCTCAGAAATTGCTCTATACCTAGCTGTGAAATGCAAAGCCAAGAATAACTATCGTAACTCTTACCAACACCACAATCATCTTTACTTTTCTTACTGAATTCAAACTACCTTCACTGACCTCTGCTTGTACTGAATCTCTATCACCTTCATTGGATCCATCACAGTTTCATGGAAGACTGAAGACTGTTGGTTGATAAAGGTTCAATAATTCTGACCTTAAAGAGGTGAACTATGAAAAGTTTTTAAGTTTCCCTTGTGTTCAAAGCCAGAGTCTGACCGAGTTTCTCCACAGCAGTATTTCCTTGAATTACCTGTCATTTGTGTCCATTGGGTGATCTGAATTTTGAAAAGTCAAAGCCAAGTTTGGAGCAGAAAACGTCTAGGCTAGTCCTAAGGATGTGGGAATGCCAACTAGGATTAGCTAGGAACTTCTGTCTCTTTTTTTTTTCCTCTGCCAATAGAAAATGTGAGGGTAAAATTTGGAGGGGATTCTATAAAGGTGGGGAGTGCCCCTTGAGAAAGCTCCTCTTTTCAAGTTAATCTTCACTGGAGTGTTGCTGCTGTTCAGGGAATGATAGACTCTGTGGTCAGTAAAATTTCCTGAGGTTCTATGAGTAACTTGACTGTGCCTTGTCCAAGGTGCACGGGACCCTGAGGGCTGAGGCCATGGGTGAATGGTTTTGGCATTGGGAAGGGAAGCCACCACCATCATGACCACCACCAGCTACCATCCTCTCCGCAACCTCTTGACTCAAGTACTCCAGTGATCACCCAGCTCACATTTGAATAAAGGTTTATTAAAAGCTTTAAAGTGGCGGGGGGCTGGGGTTGTGGTTCAGCGGTATAGCACTGGCCTAGCATGTACAAGGCACTGGGTTCGATCCTCAGCACCACATAAATGTAAAATAAAGATATTGTGTCCACCTAAAACTCAAGAATAATTTTTTTTAAAAAAGCTTTAAAGTGGAATATTAATAAGGATATCCCCCAGGGTGCTGGCTGGTTGTCATCAGAACCTCTTTGTGCTATATCTTGAGGGCCTGTCATAGTTTTCTTATAGTTTTGCTGACTGAGTTCATGAGCTTTTGGGAGACAGACTCAAGCTAACCAAATCCACAGCAGACTGAAGTATAAACAAAGTCCAGCTCTTTTTATTTATAATGTTAGCTATCTTTTCCCCCAGAGTGGAATAGCCATTTACCTTCAGCTGAAAGGGTCTCAGGTGTCTGCTTGGTTACTGTGGTGTAACTCTCACCAACACCACAATCATCTTTACTTATAGAATAGAAAAATTGCCATGTTTAAATGGAAACTTCAATGTGTCAAGCACTCTTGTAAGAACTTTACCTGTCACGACAATCCTATAAAGTGTTAGTCTGCTATTGTTATCCTCATCCCAAAATTCTACAGATACCAAAGATTCTGGCTCTCTCTCTCTGTCTCTCTCTCTCTTTTTTTTTTTTTTGTGGTGCTGGGGATTGAACCCAAGGCAAGCACTCTATTAACTGAGCTATATCCCCAGCCCCTAGAGTCTGGCTCTTAAACACTCTGATGTAGTTTGGGTAATGTTTCATCTGTGTACCGAGAGACCCCTCAAAATCTCTCTTGCCCACAGCAGTGGCTCACCTCCCCAGGGACAGGATGAATCCTGAATCCTGGGGCCCACACTCCCCTAGACAGTGCTGAATGGACAGTGACCAACCCCTTAATCCTATTCCTAAGGTTACTTTTCCTTTCTCCTATGACTGTTTCTTTAGATCTAGTCTTTCTCCTGACTGAGAAAGAAAGTTACTGATCTGGGGTCCTCTGAGTCATTTTGTCCCAGCCATCCTGATTTGACTTAAAATGTCCATTTCTTATTCACTCAGTAACTCAATTCACAAATGTTAATCATGCTTTATTTATGCGAGACCTTTTGATACTCCCAGGGAAACAGAAAAGAGTCAGTCACAGGTCATAGTCAGCAATCTGTCTACAGTTGTGTCCTTTGATGTTTGTGCATAGCCTAGCATCTGGAGCCTCAGCAGGTCCATATCAGGTACCTACCTCTGCACCTCAATTTTCTTAATACCAGTGAATGATTCTTGCCTGTATGCTGTTGGATAAAGTGAAGGGCTACAGACCTTCCTCTTTTCAGGCCTGGATGTAGCCCTCTGTGTTCCAGTGGCCTTACTCAGGGACCCTGCCCCAGCCTGTTACTTTGAGGAAAGCCCTCTTTACATCTTTGTTTCTGAGGCTGTAGATTATGGGGTTGAGGAAGGCAGAAATTACATTGTAGAACAGAGCCAGTTTCTTGTCCCGCTCTGGAGAAGCATTGGCCCCAGGGTTCATGTACATAAACATGGCAGGTCCACAGAACATGGTGACCACAGTGATGTGGGATGCACAGGTGGAGAAGGCCTTGACCCGCCCTTGGGTGGAACCAATCCTTAGAATTGCAATGAAGATACGGATATATGAAGCCAGAATGAAGGAAAGTGGTATCAGGAGAAGGATGAAGCCCAGGATGAAATCTACTCTGTCATTGAGGGATGTGTCTGCACAGGCCAACTTCAGAACAGCAGGCACCTCACAGAAGAAGTGGTTGATCTCATTGGGGCCACAGTAGGGCAGGCGCATGGTGAAGACAGTGTAGACAAGGGAACAGCTGACACCCCATAGTCCACAAAAGATGACCATTGCCCCACACAGCCATGGGCTCATGATAACCTTGTACCTGAGTGGAGAGCAGATGGCCACATACCTATCATAGGCCATGACAGAGAACAGCCATCCCTCAGTGATGCCCAACACCAGAAAGACGTACATCTGGGCCACACACCCAACATAGGAAATGGTCTTCTTCTGGCAGACCAGATGCACCAACATCTGGGGCACAGTGGTGGTGACATAGCTCATGTCCAGCAGGGAAAGGACACTGAGGAAGAAGTACATGGGTGTGTGGAGGCGGGAGTCCAGGTGGATCAAGGTAACAATGAGTCCATTGCCCAGGAGTGTGGAGAGGTAGAGGGAGAGGAAGAGACTGAAGAGGATGACATTAGTTCGGGAATCCCTGGAGAAGCCCAGAAGAATAAACTCAGACACAGAGCTGCGGTTCTCCCAGGGAAATGCCTGCATTATTCTTCAGCTGCAGAAAGAGAAATGGACCTACTGGCCCAGTTTTGAAGGCATATTCAGATGCCATGGCCATTCCATTGCTGCCAAGGTCAGTAGCCATTGGGTCCTAGTTGGGATTAATGTCAGTTCAGAGACTGAGATCTACCTGGGATAGGTTACTTTGGGGGAAGGAAGGGAAATTGTCAATATTTAACTTCTCTGGCCAAAATCTTTTCTGATGGACTCAGTGTCTTATTTCCTTCCATTCTACCAGCCCCATGAAGGCAACCTCCCTTTTTCTCCTTCAGGAGCTACCATCATATAGTGCATTGCTTGGGGGCTCTTCTCCCTAGACCTGTCTGCACAGTGAGATGGTGAAGATTTCAAACTCTATTCTTCCCCTTGTATCAAAATACCTATTTAGAACTCTTTCTATTTGGTGCCTCCAACTTTTTTTTTTTTTTTTTTATACTGGGGAGTGAATGCCAAGGGCGCTTAACCACTGAGCCACACCCCCAGCCCTTTTTTGTATTTTATTTAGAGACCTGGCCTCACTGAGTTGCATAGGGCCTTGCTAAGTTGCTGAGGCTGGCTTTGAACTCCTGATTCTCCTGCGTCAGCCTCCCATGACGCTGGTGTTACAGGCATGCACCACCATGCTCAGCTTAACTTTTGATCACTCTAGAAAACTAGGGGAATCAGAAATGTGGGTGTAGATATGTGGCTCCACAAACATGAGAGGTTCCTTGATAACTTACATTGAGCCTGCTTTTCTGATTCTCTCAAGTCCCTGGAAGCTTTCTCAGATTTTATTTCAGATGGGGTTACTCAGCAATTCTGCTTCTTCTTATCCTCTCCTAATTCTTAAGGGAAGGGTCTTCCTACTTGACTCTAAAACTTGAATAGACTTGAGGTAGAATAACAGATGTCTTGTTTGCTTAAAGATAACTTTGGAAGGTCTGGGGTTTTGGCTTCGCATGTGTGAGGCACTGGGTTCAATCCTCAGCACCACATTAAAAAAATAAACAAATAAAATAAAGATCTTTGAAAAAAAAAAAAAAAAGATAGCTTTGGAGGCTGGGGATATAGTTCACTGGAAGAGAACTAGCCCAGAATGCACAAGGCCCTGGGTTCAATCCCTAGTACCAAAAATAAAAAGACAGTTTTGGCATCTCAAGCTCTCCAGCCTGGTGGGGATACCCCTCCCAATTTTAATAAACCCCTTAGGATCCCTTTCTCCCCTTGAGATTGATGATTGGCAGGTAGCCTGGGATAAAGACTGGGTTTGGGTTTAGTTTATACCTTTAGAGCTTAAAGGTGATTCTCTTGTTCATGGAGCCACAAGAGGTGGAATTTTTGGTGGAGAAGAATGGGGTTTGGAATACTTGAGGGCAAGTCCTGATGCTTTTACTGTGACCTTGTACATGTAATTTAATCTTCCTGAGCCTCAGTGTTCTTCCTCGTGGAATAGATATAATATCTACCAGGGAGATAGCCTGTGAGTAGTGGTAGGTTATTCATGAGGCCACCAGCACTGTGACTGCCACAGAGAGGGAGCCCATCAAGTGCTCCTGCTCATGGTGTCATTCAATGAATGGTCGTATGCAGGTATAGGAGCTGGAAAGACAAGGATAAACAAGGACAAGGACAGGGTATATTCCTAATCCTAAAGAGCTTACAGTCTAGTTGGGAAAATCGAGGAATAAATAAACAAAACATTCCCAATGTGTTTAGCACCAGGAGGGAAATGCGTGCAGTTGGCCATGGCTCTGTGTTAAGCCCTAAGGGTGGAGAAATAAAAACCTCTGCTCTCAAAGGGCACACAATGAAGAGACAGACAGATGATGAACAGCCACCAAATGAGGAGTGCTGTGTTGGAGAACAGAACACCTGGTGTGAATCTTAGAGGGTGAGCAGGGTTAGCCAAGCAAAGAATTCAAAGAAGAGTTTTGCAAACAGAGGGAGCAGCAGGTGCCAAGGGCCTGAGGGAGAGCGTTGTACAAATAGGGAGCCCAGGGATGAAGTCTGCAGGGGGGTATTAGGAAAGGGGATTCCTGGAAGATAGGCCTGAAATTAAGAAGGAAACTGGGTCTAAATGGTCTTGTGTATCCTGCTAAGAGGCACAGACTTAATCCTTTAGGCTGTGGGAGTCACTGATGGGTTTCAAGCCGAGAAATAATTTGTTTGGGCTTCGGGTTCAGAAACATGTCGTGAGGCTGGAAGTTAAGAGAAGGCATTGGAAGAAGACCAGGTGAGAGGTAAAGGAAAAAGACACAGAAGGCTCATGTTCCACCCAGGAAGAGGGGAGGGTAGAGGGAGGGGTGGAGATGACCCAACAGCGCAGGGCAACTGAGGCCTGCAGAAAGTGAGAAAGGGAGGAAGGAAGATGAGCTTGAGATTGGGAACTGGGAACATAAATTGTCATCAGCACCATTCAACAACCCAGAAATGAGATGGAGGTGAAGGAAGGGCAGGTGGGGTGGGGCAGGAAAAGGCAGAGGGCTAACTAATTCTCTACAGACACACAGAGTTTGGAACACATGCTTGAGGATCGGGAGGTCAGAGGCTGAGCTGTGTGGCCTGAGAGTTCAGGAGGGAGATCTAAGTGGAAGATCAAAGCTCCGCTGCACCAGCATTTGGAGGGTAATGAGGACAGAGAATGATGGGAATTCTCAGTGAGAGAGCAGAGGGGCTGAGATGGCACCTGGGAGCACCAGAGAGGAACACTGGAGAGATGGGCAGAGGACGAGACAGGTTTGCGAACAGCGTCCAGGGAGGCAGGAGGGCTTGATGCAGGAACCCAGGGAGCTTGAGTGCCAGGGGTGTCAAACGCAAAGAGGACTGAAAACTGTCAAAAATGGAATAACATGGAAGTTAGTGGTTCAGAGATGAGGCATCTCTGTGATGAAGGTAGATGTCAGATTGTGGTGGGTTCTGAGGGGTGAACTGAGCTGCAAAGAGGAGGAGTGGGGTGAGCAGATGCCCAGGCCAGGACATAAGGGGGGAGGGAATTTTTTGTTTTTTTGTTGTTCTTTAACCTTGAAGAGTTCAGAACGTATGTACACTGGGAGGGTAGACAAGAAACAGAGGGAAAGAGAGAAAGATGCTGGAAGGCCTCTGAGGAAGCAGCTAGAAATAGGACCAGGAACGTCGAATGTTCCAACAGAGCCAAGTGGAAGAGAGGAGGTGAGAGCAAGGGAGACACAGGTACAGCTAACATTCCCCTGGACCAGTCAGTCTCATAGGCTCTCCTTGACAATAGCTTATGTAGGCAGTGAGGAAGTGACTCCGTGGTTAAAAATCACATGTCCAGTGTTAACTGGATAGAACAAAGGCGGAACCAGAATCAAACAAAAAAAATGTTCATCCTAAACGTAAAGCATCTTGTTTTTTGGGTTGACTCAAAAAGCCAACTGTACCAAATTCAGATGGGGAAGCAGTTTGTTGGATATTTCTGACAACTTAAACTGGACCAACATCAGGAAAATTCCAAAAAGTCAACATGAGTCTGCATCATTAGGAAGGAATCCTCGCAGATTACAGGAGGTAGCTTGGAGCTGGGTCTGCAGCAGCCAGGCCACATTCAGAACAATATTGTTATTACAGGTCCATATATATATATATATATATATATATATATATATATCAGGAATTAAACCCAAGGGCTTTTAACTATGGAGTCACATCCTCAGCCCTTTCCATATTTTATTTAGAGACAGGGTCTCATGAAGTTGCTTAGGGCCTCAATAAGTTGCTGAGGCTGGCTTTGAACTTATGATCCTTCTGCTTCAGCTTCCTGAGCCACTGGGATTACAGGCAAATGTGCTGTGCCCAGCCCCTGGGCCATATTTTAACAGAATGTGGACAAGTTGAAACAGGCTACAGAGAAAGGTCTGGAAATCACATTGTGTGAGAAAGTGTTAAAGCAAATGTGTGTCTATAGAATTGAAAAATGAGAGACATTATTGAGCTGAAGACAACTCTTTACCAGTCATGCATAGACATAAATGAGTCCTCTGATGTGGAGGACAGATGAGTCTTGTTCTGGGTGGTCCCCAAAAGGATTTCAGTTTAATTTGACCAACTTATATTAGTGGTAACATATTGACTTATATTAGCTATAGTTTGAATCTAGAATGATCCCCAGAGGCCCATGTGTTAAAGGCTTGGTCCCCAGCCCATGATGCTATTGGAAGGCGGTGGAACCTTTAGGAAGTGTAAGTGGGGCCATTTGTGAGAAAGTTAGGTCCCTAGGAGGTGTGCCCATGAAGAGAATATTGGAACCTGGGCCCTTCCTCTTTCTCTCTTTTGCTTCCTGGCCACCATGAAGTGTGAAGTTCTCCTCCACCACGAACTCTTGCCATGATGAGCAAAGCTATAGGGTCAGTGGGCTGAAACCTCTGAAACCATGAGCCAAAATAAACTTTTCCTCACTTTTAAGTTGATTACCTCTGGTGTTTTGTCATAGTGATGATAAGCTGACTAACACTTTGAAGCAGTGCAGACAGAGTCAACCACCCTGGAAGGTAGTGAGCATCTAGATCCCAGGAAAGGTTTAATAAAACTTAATGAACCCCATGTCAAGGATGTATTGTGACCAGAACTGCACACAGTGGTGCAGGAGGGTCTCTGGTACACTCCAACTGAAAGAGTTGAGGACTTTGCCATCCTCTCTCCTCTCACCTGCCTGTTTCACCTGGACCCAAGGCCTGGGCTATAGCAGTAGTGTCTCAATAGGCATCCCTCTCCCAGTCTGTGCTAAAAACTGACCAGAAAAGGAAACAAAAATGGAGAAAATGAGGAGAAGAGAATGTGGATAAGAGAGAGCAATAAAAGGTGGGTGGGGTAGGGGGTTCTAGCACCTTTATGACTTCCATCCAGGAGAAAGAAAGGCCGGGGTAGCAGTATCTGGTTGGTTACCTCCTCCCCTTCTCCCTGAGTGTCCTAGTTCTTCCCCGTTTCAGCATCTCCCCCAGCTCCCGGACTCTCCTGAAGCCTCAAACAGCCCTTTCTGCACTCCTGGAACTAGCTACCCTGACCTCTCCCTCGCTTACCAGTCCCTTGTCCTGTATCCTCAATCCAAGGTCCCAACCTGGCTGGGATGCAGGGGAGAGCCAACTGCCTTAGCTCCACAGTCACCGTCTTCACCTCCTTCCTCCTTCCTTCCTCAGAACACTCCCAAAAGCAAATCGAGAGAAGGTCAGAGCCATAAGTAGACAGTGAGACAGAAGGAAATCCGTGCACAGAGCCGTCCAGGGGGTGGGGGAAGAGAGATGCCAGGTCTGAGGGGCCAGATGCAAATGGGAAGGAGGTAAGGCAGGCAGGTGCCCGGTCAGGGAGAGACAGGGACAAGGACAGGCGGGAGATCAGGAAGGGTTGGTCCAGGTGTGAGGACTCTGTGCCTCGGGTCCCCTCCTCCGCCCCTCCCTCCTTACCTGGCTGTGTGTGAAGGCTGAGTCGGGAGCCTGCTGGGTCTTTTAACCTTCTGCTCCTGATCCTCAGGGAGGACAAGTCAGGCAGCTTCTTAATGAGCCTCTGTGCCTTGGGACACTCCAGGCCCCACTGCAGGCCCCCAAAGCCCTGAGCACACATTTAGTCCCCTCAGCCTGGCACCAAGGTCTCTGCACCAGCCCCCAACTCTCCCTGCTCCCCACAGCCTCTCTGTGTTCTGCCTGACAGTCCAGTGGGAACACAGTGTGAGCATCCACTGGAGTAGGTGCATGGCTTGAGGAGTGCAGGGGCCCAGGGCTGGGCAGGATGTGAGGGAAGCCTTCCATGGGCCCTAAAGAATGAATCGCGGTTTCCCATGGGCTGGGGGGTCAAGGTCGGGCTTCTGGCTGTTCTCAGCCCCCACAGAGTGCCCCACTCCACCCTCCCTACCACGCTTGGCTGAGTACCAGCTGCACTGTGTCCTGCATAGTGTGGCCCCCAAAGACCGTGACTTCCTGCAGGGAAAGAAATGTGCTCCTAGCAATTGTGGGATCCCTCCTAGAACCTGATCAAGATGAAGCTAGTGACAAATATTCTACATGGAGCCAAACCCTGGACAGTCAGCAGACTTGGGATCAAATCCTAGCTCTGCCATTTACTCATGGTGTAAAATTCTGGACAAGATGCCAAACGCCCCTCAGTTTCCTCATGAGCAAAATGGGGCACTGACAGAATAGGGTAGTGACGGGGTTAAGTATGATCAGGCATGAAACAGAGTAAGATATGCATGCTTGACCTGACTCCCCAGTGTATGTCAGGTGGTGGGTCTTCTGCTTGTCCTACAAACGTATGTTTCCATAGATTCAGAGTGATGAGGGGCTACAACATTTCCTGTTCAGCCACCCCTTCTACTTCTTAAATGAGTCGGGGCATATGACAAGTACTTCATAACTGTGTTCAGTCGGAATCAATCCCCAGCATAGATGGGAGATAGCCCTTTGGGTGACATAATGTGGGAAGTCTGATGTAGGCTTTGATTTGAATCAAATATTAGGGCATGTGTGCTGGGCTCTGGGTTCAATTGCCATCACCACCAAAGACCTAGAAGGTAATTAGGCCGTGAGAGCTCAGCTCTCATGAATGGACTAATGATACTGTTTCATGGGGGGTGTTCGTTATTGTGGAAGCAGGTTTTTTATAAAGGGATGGGTTTGCTCCCTTCCCCTCTCCCCTTTCTGTGCTTCTTCCTTTTGCTATGAGACAACTGCAAGAAGGCCCTCGCCTGATATTGGCAACTGATGTTGGATTTCCCAGACTCCAGAACCACAAGCTAATAAATATTTATTTATTATCAATTACTCAGTCTTTGGTATTGTTAGAAACACACAACAGACCAAGATAAAAATGGATATCAGAGAAGTGGGGCTGTTGCTATAACAAATATTGAAAATTTTGGAACTGGCAATTAATAGGGGCTGGAAGAGTTTGAAGAAGCAGTCTAGAAGCAGGCTGTTTTCTTTTTTAATATAAACAATTTATTTGATAAATTAATGCCTTTTAAAAAATAGTTCCAGAACATTATGCAGTTGAGCATGCTACTCATGTTCATAATGAAGCACCTGTGCTCATATTAGATAGTGGGGAACCACTACTGCTGGGGGTTCCTGGAACCAAAGCCAGAGCAGTGCTAGTTATCTGCTGTTCTGCACAGGAGGTAAGAAAATTCCTGAACAGTGAACTTCCTAATCCTACCTCCTACAATATACATAATAATTTTTTAAAAAGTGTGACAGCTAACCTACACCAACACACAGTCACTCTTCAGTAATGGTTGTTATTAAATGAAGATGAAATGACCTGTTTAACCCAGTCTCAATCCTTAAAACAGAGAAATACATCAGCAGCAGGCAGCTATATGTGTGAGCCAAGGTTAACGTAATACAGAAAGTGGAGACAACTCTACACAGACCCACACAATGAGGCGCTGGCAATTCCTATTGCAAGCTGGGTGACTTACATCCATACCTGGTGAATGACCTGCTGTGTGGACAACCTATATTCGAGATAAACAAGCATTAAGTTAGTGGAAAGAGAATCTGAGACCACAACATGGAACCCTCCAAGATAGAGAATTCTATACCTGAAAGCTATAGTCAAAGCCAAGGGTCTGCTAGTCAGCCTCATGGTCACTTCTACCCATGAACCAGACCTTGGAAAGTAAGAGGTCATGAGAGGTCATACAAAAGTGCAGGTATGAACCACAACTGCTGTTCTCCACTGCCAATCACAGGCAAGGGGCTCACCACCATCCACTCAGCCTTCTCCATGTCCTCTTCCTGCGGTCCTCCTGTTAAGCTCTCCACCTACACGGTTGCCTCCAGTTGCATAGATATAGCTTCACAGCCAACCAAGATGGCTTTATGCCAACAAAGAACATGAAGGTCCTGGGTAACCAGGACCTGTGAAGCCAACCAATAAAAGAAATTCACAGTTCCGAAGGAAGTCTGAAGTTTACTTGCTTTACTGAAATTTGGTTTTGTGGTTTTGGAGAAACTTGGTCCCCTGCTATGTAGACCTCATTATCAGGGGTTACAAGTGTCTCAACTCTATGCAAATCAGCTGGGGCTCATGGTTTCAGAGGTCTCGGTTCAGAGAAGGTCAACTCCATTGCTCTGGACCTGAGGTGAGGCAGGACACCATGGTGGAAGAGTGTGGTGAGGAAAGCAGCTCAGGACATGGAACCAGGAAGGGGTAGGGGAAGAGAGTGAGAAAGAACTTCCCTCACCATGGGCAAAATATGAACCTCAAAGGAACCCACCTCCTCTAGCCACACCCCACATGCCTACAGTTACCACCCAGTTAATCCTTATCAGCAGATCAATTCACTGATTAGGTTAGGGCCTCCTAATCCAAGCATTTTGCCTCTAATTTTTTTGCATTTTCTTACACATGAGTTTCTTGGGGGCACCTTATATCTAAACCATAACTGTGTATAAAAGGTTAATCTGTGTTGACTTCTCTTGTGATGTCTTTGGTATGAAAGGAATACTGGGAAGCCTACCTTTTTTATTCTTCTTTTTAAAAAGAATTTGAAAAGCTTAGTGTTGAATCTCTGTATGTTTGACAAAATTCAACAGTGAAGCCATATGATCCGGGATGTTTCTTTTGAGAAATTAATATATTACTAATTAAATCATTAACCTGCAATAGGTCTTGGTAGATTTTCTGTTTCCTTTTGAGTTAATCTTAGTAGTTTATGTCTTTCTAGATATAAGCCCATATTTTATAAGTTATTTAATTTGTTGGCATACAATTGTTTACAGTATTTTCTTCCTTCTTTTCTTTGTTTCTTTTTCTTTCTTTCTTTCTTTTTTTTTTTCTGGTAAGAATGTCCTTTTATTCCAAATTTAGTAATTTGTGTCTTTTCCCTTCCCCCCCAATCAGTCTAGTTAAAGGTTTATAATTTTGAGAAACTTTTAAAGAATGCAATTCTTTATTTCATTCATTTTCTCAAAATTTTTTCTATTCCCTATTTTATCTCTATCCAAATCTTTATTTCCTTCCTTCTGCTTACTTTCAGTTTAGTTGACTGAGTTGAGGTTTTCCTTATTTTTTTAAATATAAGCATTTACAACTACACATTTCCCTCTTTACAATATTTTTGCTATATCCCACGAGTTTTTCTTTCCTTTACCTTTTTCAGTACAAGGGATTGAGCCCAGGGGTGTTCTACTGTAATGCCAGATTTGTGGACCCCAACAGACCTCCAGGAGCTGAATCTGATGCAATCACACAAGAGTCTTTATTGCAAGCTGGAGCCTGGACCCACAACTGTTCCCGATGCAGCGGTCCCAGGGAGTGAGTCCCGGTCTTTTGTTCAGTGAGATTTTATAGGTTTTGGGGGGATACTCTATGCATCACAACATCACATAGCAAATCATTCCATACTGCAGGAAAATCAAACAACAACTCTTAACATTGATTAGCATATTCAATGGCGGGAACAAGTTGGGTAGGGGTGATTGGTTAATACAAGAGAGGGATTCCTTTGAACTGATTGGTTTAGGCCAAGAGGGGTGTACGGGATGTACGTGCTAAACTACATGGTTTCCCAACATGTTATCAACCACCATAAACTACTTGGGGGTCATCTGGCATTCCAGGTATTTTCCCTGTCTCATGCTGATTGGAGGTTGCTAGGGGGGTTGCTATGGGTCCTCACCTAGCCTAACTGAGTCAGGGACACCTGGCGCCAGAGACCTGTCCTGTTATTTACAGACAAACAACTCAGGAGGGTGGGTATGTGCCTAGGAGTGCTCTGTGGGTTTTTCCAAGGACAAGGGT
This sequence comes from Callospermophilus lateralis, assembly GCF_048772815.1. Classification (NCBI taxonomy): domain Eukaryota; kingdom Metazoa; phylum Chordata; class Mammalia; order Rodentia; family Sciuridae; genus Callospermophilus; species Callospermophilus lateralis. The sequence goes on along the minus strand of NC_135311.1, from coordinate 112,123,955 downwards.
CACGCCCCCTTCCTTGGACAGGCTTTGTTCTGAGTTAGAGACTGGTTTCTCAAAAATGGAGTCACATTAGTTTCTTACTACCACCAAGCTAATTCCCAATCCCTTTTATTTATTTATTTATTTATTTATTTATTTTTTAAAGCATGACAGTGTGTCCCTAAATTGCCCAGAGTGGAGCAATTGTGATCCTCCTGCCTCAGCTTCCCAAGTTGCAGGGATTACAGTTTTATGCCATTGCCTCTGGCTTGCATTCCATAAATTTTCTTGGAATCATGCAACATTGCTATACTTATTAATTCTAGGATTTTTTTTTTTTTTTATGTAGAATCCTTGTGGGATTGTGTTTTAGTTTTACATAGACAATTAGGTTATCAGCAAATGGAGACAGTTTCTTCTTTCTATTCTTTTCCTTTCTTGCCTTCTTGTATTGTCTAGGACTTCCAGTACTGCTTTGAATACGGGTAGGGAGGGTCAACTTCCTTGTCTTGTACTGATTTTAGTGGGAAAGCACTTAGTCTTTTGTCATTATGTGTGATGTTAGCTGTAAGTTTTGGTGGATGACATCTTTTATTGGAGAGAGGCAGTTTCCTTCTGCTCCCAATTTTTGCTGGGTTCCCCTGGGCTTTTGTTTTTGTTTTTACCACAAATGGGAGAAAGGAGAGTCCAAACCATTTGCATTTAAAATAGCTTTATGCAAATATAGTTGAATAGTGTTAGCAGTTGTTTTGTTAAAGGAATTCAAAGCCAAGATGCAGGCTGTACTCTTTAAGACCTCACCCAGCTGGATACTCTGCTTCTGAGGCCAGAGTGGAGTGCTTCCTTAGTGGTGCTAAGAGTTCATGAGGAAGTAAAAACTTTTACCTTTGCTGAAGTAGCTCTCACCTCCTGAAGAAGAGACCTGAGTGAATGAATGAAAAGGAGGCACAGGGGAAGGGGAGAAGGGGCCTTCCAAGTGGAACAGCCTATGCCAACACCTAGAAGTCAGGACTGGCTGCAGTAGAGGCGGGGCATTGGGTGGCCTGCTGTGGGTTTTTACTCTGAGATCACTTAGAGGACAGCCTCTTTAGTTCCAGCAGCTGATCCTCAGCCCCCTCTAATGGCCCCAGAGCAATTTCTTAACAAGGCCCCAGGAACATTGACAATTATTTTTCTGTCTTTAGAAAAAAATCAAAGCTCCTCTTTCCCTAGGGCTTGCAACGTTTGAGTCTGTGACCTTCAGGCAGTAACCCTGGCCCTGGGGACATTTTGTTTTTTGCTGTTCCGCATCATTCTCTCTCTCTCTCTTTCTTTCTTTCTCTCTCTCTCTCTCTCTCTCTCTCTCTCTCTCTCTCTCTCTTTGGTACTGGGGATTGAACTCAGGGGTGCTCAACCACTGAGCCACACCCCCAAACCATTTTTTATTTTGAGACAAGTTCTCACTAAGTTACTTAGGGACTTGCTAGGTTGCCAAGGCTGGCTTTGAACTGAAAGACCCTCCGATTTCCTGTCCAAGAAAGACGCACGAGGCACTGACTGCAAACGCAGGAGGTTTATTCAGACACAGGCGCCTGTGGGTGCTCATCGAAACCTCAGCTGGAGCTTCGGTGAGCTGGCACACCGGGCTTTGGGGTACAGGTCTTTTATAGGGTAGAGGGGCAGGTTTCGCGTGCGCGGTAAGCAACAGGTTTCTTATTGGTTATTTTGAACCCAGCATACAGGTTACCTAAAGGGTAAAGTTGTTTTTCATTTTATGTTCCTGGAATTACACCACATGACAGTTACATATGAGCACTCTGATTTTTCTGTTCCTGCTTATTAGCCCCTGTTTATTCAGGCATGCCCTGGAATCTGTTTTTCTGCTCTTTCCCAACCATCCTGTTTTTCCCTTTTAATCAGTTACACTTAACTGATTGTCTAAAAAAACACCTCTGGTGCCTGCGCAGGTTTGTGACATGCCCTGGTTATTCTGTAACTAGGCCTCGGGGTTACTGGGCTAGGGTCTTTCAGAACTTGTGATCCTCCTGACTCAGCCTCCAGAGCCACTGGGATTATAGGTGTGTGCCTCTGTGCCCAGTCTTTATTTACATCGTTCTTAGCACTTGCATTTCTTTAATGCTCAAGGAATGAATGCTAAGAATACTCTAGACTTGGAAATTCCCCTAAGTTTATCTTCTGGATGAACTGGCTAATAAGCAAAGCACACTCTTAGTGTTTATTGGTCTTTTGGATTTTCTTAACATTTAGATGATTCTTGGTTTACAACTTAAACTTCTTTCAAAGTAATTACAAGCAGTTGGAATGTTTTAGTAATTGAGTCTTATCAGAAAAACACGTAAAGGGTACCTGATTTAAAAGATTCATCATGTGTTACCATTTGCAAAGCAACTTTATATTTGTCTGAAACTGAAGTGATAAAAATTGATTTGCTTTGATAGTGGTAGAAATAGTTTGTTTTTTGGTTTATGTGGCAGCTGATGTTGTGATTGTTTCCTACTCATTTGGGGGTATGTGTATTTGTGCATGTGTCCTCACACACATGCGTGTGAGACATGGCTCTGCATATAGTTAATTGCCACCATAAGTATCCAACCCATACCTCCTGACTTCACAATAAACTTTATATTAACATTTGAAGTTGACAAACAAAACTACTATTGATATTATATCTACTTTCTTAAGGTGACTGAGTTGAGATTTTTTAAAAAAATATATACACATTTATGGCTATAAATTTTCTTGTAAGCACTGCTTGCTGCATTTCACAAGTTTTCTTTCTCTTTTTGCAGTACTGGGGCTTGAGCCCAGGGGATTTCTACTGCTGAGCTGCATCCTAAGCAGAACTTAATGAACATTTTCTAAGACACTTAGTTTTGAAGGCAGTGACTCTGATGGCAATGTATACAACTACTTAAGTTTTAAGTCCTGTTCCCATTTAAATTCAAAATACTTCTATGATGCAGTCAGTCATATGTGGTCCTTATCTCCATTTTATGTATGAGAGGACTGAACTCCAGATATATGTAGTGGTTTATCAAGATCTCGAGAAATTAAGCTAACACCGAGACCCAGTCCTTTTCCTGCTGTCCCTGTGGTCTCTCTGGAGGCAGAGAAAATTTAAGGTAAGTCAGTTTTGGAAACCAAGATACTCTCCTTGTAAATATAAGTCTAGACACCTGGAAGCTACGGTTGGGGTAGAGATGATGGAAATAAGAGAGGAGCCAATGAAAGTCAAGAAGATCTGAAAGGAGAGCTGGGGAAATTTTAGATCAAAAATGAAGGTGGAGGTAAAATCACTCAACAAGCATTTATTGAGAAGTTACTGTTGCATTGTGCAATGCTGTTTGGTTAGGCTACAGAATGCTGGTGAAGAAGACTAAAAGCACCTACCACAACTCTAGACTTCAAGGATATGACCCTGTAGTTGTGACTTAGAATAATAATTCTAATTGTTTTCAACTTTACTCAATAATATACCATTCATTATCTCTGCTAAGCCTCAAAAGTATTGGATATTTCAGAGTTGTATGGCATAATATAATAGATAAGAGCCTGAGTTATGGAACTGTGCTCTCTAGGTTTAATATTAACTGTTTTATTTTCTAACTTGGTGACATTTGGCAATGTATTTAATCTTCTTGTGTCAGTTTTTTAAAAAAATATGCATAAAGGAGATAATACCTACTATTAGAGTTATTGTAAGAATTAAAATAATAAGTTCATGTAGAATACATAGTAACTGTCATACAGAAAAAACCCAATAGAGTTAGCTATTATTATTTAGGCATAATGAATATCATGAAACACATTTGACCAATATGAAATTAAATCACAGAGAAGTTAGGTGACCTTTCCAAAGCCATGGAATGTTAATGATACATTTAATTCATAAACATATTTTTTTCTGAGTTCTTTCCTCATGTTTCCATTTTCTTTCTTTTTAATTTATTGGTTCTTTTTAGCTATACATGACAGTAGAATACATTTCCAAATTAATGAGTAAGTGGTTTTGTTTCTAGATCTCTCCCTCATCTGGAAAGTCCTGTTCATTACAATCACATCAGTGAAATTGTGGATGGTGTATGTGAGAGACCAGAGGCACTGCAGACATTCATGGGCCATTGCCTATTGAGCATCCTCACTCATTCTAAATAACTTGAAGAAAGCCCTCTTCACATCTTTGTTCCGGAGGCTATAAATAATGGGATTGAGAAAGGCTGAAATGACATTGTAGAACAAGGCCAACTTCTTGTCATCATCTGGGGAGGCTTCAGAGCCAGGCCTCATATACATGATCATGCATGGAACACAAAACATGGTGACCACAGTGATGTGGGAAGCACAGGTGGAGAAGGCCTTGGTCCGCCCTTGGGTGGAACGAATCTTTAGAATAGCAGTGAAGATACGAATGTATGAGGCCAGGATCAGGGATAGTGGGATCAGAAGCAAGATGAAACCCAAGATAAAGTCCACTTGGTCATTGAGGGATGTGTCCGCACAGGCTAACTTCAAAACAGCAGGAATTTCACAAAAGAAGTGGTTGATTTCATTAGGGCCACAATAGGGAAGATTCATTGCAAAGACTGTGTAGACAAGGGCACAGATAAGACCACAAAGGGCAGAGCTGACTGCTAGCAGTGCACACAGAGTTCGGCTCATCTGAACCCCATAGTGGAGTGGATGACATATAGCAACATATCTGTCATAGGCCATTGCTGCAAAAATCCAGGTCTCAGTGATGCCTAGGGTCAGGAAAATGTACATCTGAACCACACACCCTGCATAAGAGATGGTCTTATTTTTGCTTATCAGATGGACCAACATCTGGGGCACTGTAGTGGTGGCATAGCTGAGATCCAGCAGAGAGAGGATACTGAGGAAGAAGTACATGGGTGTGTGGAGACGCGCATCTACTCTGATCAGGGTAACAATGAGCCCATTGCCCAAGACTGTGAATAAATACAGGAAGAGGAAGAGGAAGAAAAGGATCCAATTGGTCCTGGGATTTCTGGAGAAGCCCAAGAGGATAAACTCAGTTACGAAGCTGTGATTTCTTGAACCTTGATTGTGCATGGCCCTCCTTCTGACGAAAGAAGAGGACATAGTCTGGACTCTTTTGCAGTCTCAGAGAATGCTATGTGAGATCCACAGACACAGGGCTGAAGCCCAAACCCCCACTTTCACACCCAGGAAATGTTGTATCCAATTGGCTTAGTATAGCTTCAGATACTTACTAAGGATTCTAATAAACACTTGTTGGTTTGTCTAGTTAACTAGCTCTGATAAAATTCCAAGGTTCCTATGATGAAAAACTTTCAAGCAGAAATCTTATTTGGAAGATGCTCCCCTCCCCACTACACACACACACACACACACACACACACACACAGCATAAACCAGTCATAGTGAGGTAAGGGAAAGGCAAAATATGTTGAAGAAAACCAAAAAGGTCTAGACCTTCCTGTAGTTTTTAAAGTCATTCTTTTACATAGCAAGAGAAATAGGTGCTACAAAGGACAGTGTAAATGTAAAACAAGCAAAATAACCCAATTTCTTTTCTTTGCATTCTTCTTCTCTGGTAATATACCTTTGAAAACCCATAGCCATAAATTTTTAGGAAAAAGGAGAATTTAAAAAAAAATTTTTTTGTAACAAAAGAAAATCTTTTCCCTGGAACATCCCACCTCCCCAGCCCTCCCTGCAGTGCTTACAACCATAAAGAATAAATTGATATGTAAAAATGGCCACAGGAGCTGGGTGTGGTGGCACATGCCTATCTTCCCAGTGACTAGGGAGGTTGAGGTATCCCAAATTTGAGGTCAGCCTGGGCAATTTAGCAAGACCCTTTCTTGGAACAAAAAGAAAGAAAGGATTGGGGACATAGCTCAGGGGTAAAGCAGTCTTGGGTTTCAGTTTTCAGCACCATTACTACTACGATACGACTACTACTAATAACGATAATATAAAAATGGCTACAGTGACACAAGACTTGAAACCCAGAGAAAACTTCTGTGTCCCTGGCAGTTCTTAAAAAGATGAAACATATTTACCTGGGAGTGAAGTGTCTGTGTGTCTGGAAGCTTTCCTTAAGAACCAGTAAGGAATCCTCCATAGCTAGGCTACTCCAGGGGAAAGTCGAGCAGTGGGCAGGGATGGATCCTTTGTTCTGGACTCAATCCTCCACCCTAGGTTGGAAGCCTGGATAACAGAACACATTACTGACCATTTCTTTTCTCTTTATCCTTTTCCTTATCCCTCAATGGCCACTCAAGAATACTATCAGACTGATGCAATAGAATGTTAAACTATATTAGTTTATATTGGTTAATATTAAAAATTATTGTCCATTAAAAATGTCCATTGTGAGTTGACAGGCTGCTGTGAAATGACATGGAATAATGTAATGAGCCCTGAAAAAGAAACTTTTAGTACAAAAAAAAGAAAAAAAAAGTTTAAAAAACCCAATGCTATCACCCAGATATGTCATTTTTTTACAGACTCCAAAAGGTGGAAATATTCTTTTATAAAATGGCACTGTGTAAAATATTTTAATAAATGTGACCCCATTATATTATCACCATAATCCACTGAAGTCAGCAGCATTATTTTTCTTTTCATAAAGTCAGTCATCCAAAGTTGAAAACCCTGTGCTAGAGCCTGGACTCAAACACTAAGTCCCATGTTCTTACCACGTTAAAGTAGAAATTGTCTCTTACACCATGAAATTTCATGAAAGGTTTAGTAGTAGCAAGGCACCCAATAAAATACAAACCTATTTTGCGTGACATTGTGTGAGAAAGCTAACCTTGTGAACTCGCAGTTTTACAGGGCTGGAAGTATGTATTTCATAACATTGAAAATTGTTGGGTTTGTTTCATAGAAAAATCCCCAAACCCTTTGGCCATACCACCCTGAATGCGCCCGATCTCGTCTGATCTCGGGAAATCCCCAAACCTTGGATCAAGATTGCAACAATGAAGATATCAGACAGGAAAGAAAAGACCGATACCTGACAATTTAGGTTAAAATAAAACACTATAAATCCATGAACAGGATTTAGGCTTGGATGGATGAGGAAAACAATAATGTTCACATTAAAGGCAGTATACAACAGCATAGAAGTTAGCAGCATCTGAATGTGAATCCTCACTCTAATGGTGAATACAGCCTAAGCTTTAGATGCTAGCTATATGCTAATAAAGCTGAAATATAATTTAATCCTAGATCTCTTAAACTCACCAGTCCATCTGCCTACTTGACATCTGTCTCCATAGGAATATCTAATAGGCAAATATATCATCCCTAAAGAAAAAGGAGACAGTAAAACACCATTTCCCTGAATGTTCCCTTTCTGTTTCCCCAAAACCTAGCCAAGTTAAGGGGAAAATTAGAGCAAACCTGGGCCAGAAATGTCCTTAAAGAACTCTAGTTTTCTCCTATGCACACTAGAGTGAGTTAGTATCAACTGTAGAAAGCGTCTTCCTTGCGTTTACAAGGACAGTTGCTCCTTGGGAGCTGACCACGCACGCAAACTAAGCAAGATAATGCTGATGATGTCATTGCTTCTTCAGTCTAAGGTATATAAAACTCCTCCCTCAGTGGGAGAGGGGCATGGAACTGAGGGCACAGTGGGAAGAATATGTGTCACTCATCTAGCCACCACTGGGCAAAACACCATGAGGAAAAGGAGGCACTGTTTGGTGAAGCCTTGGATGGAGGTGCTGTCTGTTCAGTCAATTGCTACTGAACTCTTGGAGAAAAGACTGATCTCTAGTAAGTTTTCGCTGGTAAGTTGTATTTCTCCCATGCTATCTCCAGGCGCTTTCTCTGGGTTTCCAGCAACCTAGCCCATTGCGCTGCCAAGAGACAAGCAAATTATACTTAACATTTACTAAACTTAAACTTCCAGTCTTCCCCTATAAATTTGTTCTTCCCATGGTCTTCCTCAGCTCAGTTAATGGCAATTTCATCCACTGAGGTGACTAAAGTAAAAAAAAAAAAAGAAGTTCAGAGTCTTTCAGACTTTGGTCTTGCTTACACACCCACATGGAACACATCAGCAAATATTGTTCTTTTTATTTCAAAGATAAATACCAAGCCAGACATGGTGGCACACACCTGTAATCCCAGTGGTTTGGGAGGCTGAGGCAGGAGTTTCGAGAATTCAAAGCCAGCCTCAACAAAAAGCAAAGCGCTAAGCAACTCAGTCAGACCCTGACTCTTAATAAAATATAACATAGAGCTGGGGATGTGGCTCAGTGGTAGAGTGCTCCTGAGTTCAATCCTCAGTATTAAAAAAAAAAAAAAAAAACCCAGAAATAGAAAAGATCACATCTCACCATCTCCACCATTGCCATGACCCAATCATCGTCTTCCCTTACAAGGAACATGGAAAGATCCTCTCAGTAGTCCATGGTTTCCTTTCTCTTCCTGCTCAGTCTTTTCTTAGCACAGTTACTAGAGTGATTCTGTTAGTATGTAGCCCAGCTTATGTAAATTACCTTCATCAAAACTTTGAAGGAGCTTCTTGCATCATTCAAAGGAGAAGCCAAAGACCTGATAGGACCTCAAGGTCCCTTATCACCTACCTGTCCTTACCTCCTGCCTCTCCCTGGTGGCTCTATCTGCTCCAGCACACAGACAGCCTCACTGAAGGCATGCTCCTGTTTCAGAACCGTTTGAACTTCCTGTTCCCACTGCTGGAAATTCTTTCTCCAATTTCTTTATGGTCCATGTCCCTCCTTCTTCAAGTATTTGCTCAAATGTCATCTTCTCAGGGAAGACTGGAAAAAAGTCTTTCCTGACTATCCCACTTAAAATAAAAACAACCCAATTTCCTCATTCATATCTCCTGTTTTATCTTCAGAGTAGGAAGATTCTAGAACACTATATGGTATACAGTAGGTACTTATCAATGTTAGATAAATGGGTTAAGTCTGAGCTGGGTGCCAGGGATAGGTGGTGATTACTTTTGGTGGAGCTCTCCTTGGTGCTGAGCTTTGCTTCCCGAAGAGCTAGCCATCATGCTGACCTTGCTCTGGGGCTTTCCCTTGGATCTCTGTATTGCTTAACAATCACTGAGCAACATCCCCGAACATTCCCAGCACTTTTAATTCATTTACAGTTTTAAGGCATGGTCTCATTAAGTTGTCCAGGCTGGTTTAGAACTTGTGATCTTCCTGCCTAAGCTTCCCAAGTTGCTGGGATTATAGGTGTGTGCCACCATTGCTTGGTAAAATCGTCTGGTCCTGACCATTCATATACATTCTCCATAGTCATCCCAAGATGCTGAAAAGTCAATACATACCTTAAAACCAAGGAAACATTTATCAGAGTTAAACAAAGAGTCCAGTGGCTGACCAGAACAATATTTTCAATACTTGGACCTGTAATTTAAAAGGAAAAAATAACAAATTAGAGCTTGGTTTAGAGAAGAGGGTTTATCAACAAAAGACCAGTGGAATCATGCTACATAAAAAAAGTGAAAAACACTAAAAAAAATTTAGTTTAGGGACTTATGAGGAATTGGTTGCCATGCAGAAAAAGGTAGAAATGTGTAAGGAATGTTTCCAGAAGAAAGAATGAGAAACTATTGGTGAAAGTTACAGGGAATGGAGATGCACCTTAGCTTAATTTATAAAAAAAATTATAAAATACATATGGTGATTCACATTTTCCAACAATGGAACATGCTGCTATTGGGAAGAGACTGAAATAGTAAGCTCTCCACTTTCACAAGTGTTCACACACAAGCTACAAGCCAATCTCACTCAGGGATACTATTGCTGGTTTGGGTGGGGTTAGATTAGACGACTTTAAATTCCCTTTTACCACAAACATCCTAAGATTATAAAGCTCAGTGACATCAAGATTCAGAGAATCTATAATTTTAGGGGATGACTTCTCAATATGTGCTCAACCATAGAACAAGATAAAAAAAAGTCATACAGTAATAAAAGGAAGCAGGGAAATCTGAAAATGGGAATAAAAAAGTTGATCAACTGTAGTATGAGGTTTAAAAAGGTAATTTAAAATTTCTACTGCCTCATTTTTGCAAATATACAACTCTCTTTGGGGCTATGCTTGGAACCCAAGAAGGGTTACTCTCCTACCTCCTAAACACTCCCCGTACAAGCTGGTTCCCAGAAGAAGAGAGAGCCTGAAAAAAGAGTGGGCTGGGTCCAAAAAGAACTGTTGTAAAGCCTGTTTTAAATCTTTGTTATGTTTCCCTGCCTAAAATATTTTATTCTTTTCTCTTTTGAAAGGATGTTCTAAGAACCAAGCTATGAAATTATAATTGTGAAGTAGCAGCTGTATTTAGATCACAGGATGCAAGGTAGAGCAAGGACGAGGAACTTCTCAAAAGAATATTTCTACTAAACTATAACAAGAGCTTCTCCCTGGTATCTCCTGTCTTAATCTCTCTTCCATCCAAATCTACCCCACACACTGCCAAAGTGACTATTCACAAAGCAGAACTGAGTATGACATTTTCCCAACTGAAAATCCTTAGAGCTTTGGAATCTGATTCTAACCTACCTGGCATTCTACTACCCCGACCCCCATACTTCTATACAGTTCTTTTCATATGTCTTGCTAGACATTTTAATGTGGTTGAAAATTATTCATCTATGATTATGGCTGCTTTTATCCTCCAAAAAGAAAACTTCTTACAGAAACCATGTGTCCTGCAAAAGTCTCAGATATTTACTATTTGGTCCTTTATTGGAAAGGATTTCTGACTGCAGCTTGTTCACCATTCTCCAGATAGTCCAGGGTACTTTCACAAGTCTATGGTACATGTCAGGAAGGCAGTAAAAGACTCTGAGGGCAAAGAAAATGTTTGGATTTAGTTTTGCCGCTTACCAACAGCACAAACTAAGGGAAGTCATTAATCTCACTAAACCTTTGTTAGTTGGCTTTTCATCAATGTGACCGAAATACCTAACAAGAACAACTTAGAGGAAGAAAAGTTTATTTTGGGCTCATGGTTTCAGAGGAACAGTCCATGGTTAAATGACTCCATTACTCCGAGCCCGAGGTTAGGCAGAATATCATGACAGAAGGGCACAGAGGAGGAAATATCAGTTCATGGCAGCTGAGAGGCAGAGAGAGAAAGAGAGAGAAAGGGGCCAGAGACAGAAAAAATCCAAGGTCATACCCTCAGTGATTTACCTCCTTCAGCCACACCCCACCTGTCAAGCTTACATAGAAAGCAGGAGAAATAAAATCAAGAACATGTGGACAGTCCTTGCTTTCTTCAGATAAGCTTCTCTTCCAGTCTTATTTTATGTCACTTGAGATGACATGAAGGGGAGGATGGGACAGGGATATAACCCATTTTCATTGAGCATTAACCATGAGCCAGTTACTTTACATCAAAGATAGGATAATAGATTAACCAAATGGGTGTTAGAATCAGACCTGGGTAACTAGTCCTGAATCCATCACTAGTTAGCAGAGTGACCTTGAGTAAGTTATCCATCTGTATATCTACATCCTCTTCTGGAAACCACTGATAATAATAGACTTATTGCAAAGGATGGGCTTAAAGATTAACTGAAATATTGTAAAAAGTTGCTTAATGCTGTTTGCAGGTAAATGGATGGCGTTGGACAAGATAATGCTAAGTGAAGTCAGTCAATCCCAAAAACACAAATACCAAATGTTTTCTCTGATATAAGGAGGTTGACTCATAGTCGGATTGGGAGGGAGAGCCTGAGAAGAATAGATGAATTCTAGATAGGGAAGAGGGGTGGGAGGGAAAGGGAGGGGGCAGGGGATTAGCAAGGATGGTGGAATGTGATGGACATCATTATACAAAGTACATGTATGAAGACTTAAATTGGGTGTCAATACACTTTATATACAAACAGATACAAAAATTGTGGTATATGTGTGTATTAAGAATTGTAATGCAAAAAGATAAAAATAAAAAGAATAGCATTACCTTAGATTAGGTAGAGGGAAGTGAAAGGAGGGGAAGGCAGGGGATGTGAGGATAATAAAGATGGTAGAATGAAACAGACATTATTACTTTATGTATGTATATGTCTGTATGACCAATATGATTCTACAGTATGTATAATCAGAAAAATGAGAAATTATATCCCATCTATGTATGATATATCAAAGTATATAAGGGCATTCTACTGTCATGTATAACTAATTAAAACAAATAAAAAAGTTGCTTAATGCTGTAACTGCAGCGTAGTTAGTATTCAAAAAAGAGAGTTATTACTTTTATATTATTTCACCCTCAGAGCATGTCTTTTTAAAAATTCTGAGCTTTTAGAAAAAAGAGAATTGAGAGAGAGAGAGAGAGGCTCTCTTGATGTCACACAGCTATTAAAAGACACAATTCAGAAAGCTATTAACAGACACAATCCAGAAAGATTGGACTCTGCTGTTCCTACACCATCCACAGGCAATATTGAGCCAGAGCTACAGCTGGCTGTGAACTGGTGGGAGTAGCCTTTCAGGTGGCTGGTCTTGTTCTTCAGGCACCTTACCTATCCTTCCACCCTGATTCCAGGTCTAGCACACACACCTTCTCCATCCCCATGTCCTGCAACTGCCTCAGGCATTCCCAGCATCCATATACTGGGCTGTAAGGTGGCCTTACTTCAGCCACTCTCCAGAAGGTTCTGCATCTCAGAGGCTCCCTGGGAGATACCCTGGTTGGTGTAGTAATGAGGCTCATGGGTGTCAGAGATCAAAGCTTCCCTAAGGGTGCAGCCAGTGTCACCTCAGGAGCATTCCAGTCCTGGGGGATTCCATTACTCAAGAATACCTTCAACAACAAAGGAGTAATCATGAGAGAGAGAAGGGCTTTGTGTGCCCCAAGAGAGACCCAAATATTTTGGAGGAAACTAGAGATCTAGGAGGGATGTAGAACTTGGTCCTCACCTCAGGCCTCCATTTTGGCACCTGGAGGCAAGCGTAGCAAGGAAGCAAACAGGAGGACTCTCTTGACCTTACTTAAACATTATCTAGGTCCTCCACAGGAAAAAAAAAACATCAGAACTAGAAATAGCCTTTTTGAGAGGTCAGGAAACTGAGGCTCAGTGTCCAGAAACAATTGTGAAACATCACAGAAGCAGAGCTAGGCTTCATAGCTAGATATCCTGATCCTGTGATGTAGTATTTCTCATTTCTCCAGTTATTGGTCTATCCCACTGAGGCTGAAGAAGGTTTCAAAGCTGCCCCTGTCTTTTCCATTTCTATACCATTTCTACCCACCTCTAGCTCTCTTTTATGAATCTTGGGAAAATCTCTTCTCATCTTTGTCCCCACTAACTAAAACACAAATTTTTTTTTCGGGGGGAAAGGTGGGTATTAGGTAGGAGTGAGGTCAGCGGATGATGGGAGATGAGGCTGGAGAAGTTATGAGGACCAGATTATGGAGGATCTTGTAGGCCAGTCTGAAGAGTCTATATTGTATACTGAGGACATCAAGGAATTTCTGAAATTCATTATTCAAGAGAGTGATGTGGCTCATGAGCATTTTGGAGCTGGTTCAAGGTGGTTCATGATAGTCAATGGGCTCATTTCTTTACAACTCTGTGTTCCATAATACCACATTGGTAGCTTGAAATTGGCCATGGTGGGAATATTTACACCCCCAAAATTGGCAAGTCAATGATTTTTATTTTCCCTGGGGAGATTGTTCTTAAATATTTACACCACTGAATAATCTTATGAGTGTTTGAAAAAAAAAAATTGGTAGCCAGTTTGACTAATAATAGTGGGAGGAGTAAGGCCAGTTAGAGACTATTAAAATAGTCCAAGCAAGAGATTGTTAGGCTTTGTTATCCAGGTATACGTTGGAAAGAATTAAAGGAGCTGAATGGTAACTACTGGATGTGGGGCATTAGATGTTTTGCAATACAGGTGATGGTGGTACCATTAATTGAAGTGGGAAACCCATGAAGGGAGTAGATTTCAAATAAAAGCTGATGAATTTCCTTCAGGACATGTTGCATTTGAGTTGCTTCTGAGACATAAACGTTGAGACCAGTCCAATAGATAGACCCAGATGTACGGTTATCCTTTCTTACATTATACTAAGATTTACTGTACTAAATTCCAATAGTCAAATGAAATTGAAATTAACTGCCTTTCTGTCCTATAGTTATTCTGTGCTAAATGTGTTCACTACCTCTTTCCCTCTGTGTAACCCCTTCCCTCTGCCATGTTTAGCATGGCTGCCGCAGGTTCCACACTGATGCACTTTCTCACTCTGATCCAAAGACCAGAATCTCTGGGTCTCTCCAAGTCTCTGACAGGCCAATATTGAACTTGAGTGAATTCCCTCAGTCACCCATCTTGCTGAGGAGCTCCTTTCCAGCTACTTCAATCCTGAGCTGCAAAGAAGCTGGGTGGTGCTGCTTGCCTCTACCCCACCATCTTAGATACTCAATATGTTTTATTGATCCTGGTCTCAAAAAATTACCAATTCACTGTCAACCAATGAGCCCTTAAGCTTCAATAGTACACTGGCTAATCATGTTCCTCTGGGTACCTGCAGAGGTAACTAAAGAGATAACAGAACACAAAGGTCAGCCTGGGGTTACAGATGTGAACTCATGACATAGGGAGGACAATGCCCTTTAGGATACCTGACTGTAGCCTTCACTCTTGTCAACACATTGCCCCAGGTTCTCTTCAGCATCATACTCTCTAACAAATTTCTGTCATGAATGACTACCCTGACAACCACCCCCAGCCTGGGCAGATGATAGCTGTGGGCCTTCCTGAGGACGTGGTTTACCAGAAGCTGATCCTAGTGGCTGGAACAGTAGATGGATATGGTATGATAGAAAGTGGGGTAAAACTGCAGAAATGTGCCCTTGGGTTCCATCCTTAGTAAGACCTACATATTGGTGGGTCCATGGCCTTTGTTCTCAAAATTGATGATTAAAACAAAAAATCAAGATCCAAAGTCAAAATATGCCTAATTCTATATGAATAGTGAGCAATGTTTTCTTCTGGGTTAGATGCATCCCTCTTCATTCTGGAATAAGAGATCTTCAACAGTGTGTCTTTATCCAACCACATCAAAGGAAAAGCCACACTCATGAGCATGTTTCAAAATTTAGAAATTAACTTCCCATATTTTCTGGTTTTAAAAAAATGGTAAAATGCTCATTTTCTAGTTTAAATTTACAATACCCAATAAGTAGAAAAACATCTAGAAATTCCAAGAATGTATCACTCTAAAATGTTTCTAATGCCTTAAGTCAGAGGAGTAGAGATAATCATCAAAGTTTCCTAGATTATTTTTTCCAATGAGGACAGTTACTTTGTTTTAACTCTTGTGATGTACAATACCTGATTTGGACATTTATTTTTCCTTGAGAAAGGTGACTATTTTTCAAAAGAGAGTTATGCTTGCCATCCAAATTTGGCCAGTGATTTCTTGATAAGATCCATAGCCTTTAGGTTCATCTGAGAATCTTGCATATCTACGAGAGACTGAGCACAGACCGCAGTTCAGCATTATTTCTAGGTCCTGAACTGCTGTGAGAACTTCGTTCTTTAGAATTATACTGAGCTGAGACATTTCTGCTAATACAGGCAATACCTCCCCATCCCTGGTTACCCATAGTCCTCAAGGAAAACCAGCCAGGGCTGCTCCCCATCTGCCTTCCTATCCCCTTGGCCCTCTCTGGTGACTCCCAAGGACTTGCCACTCTGGCTTTTCCTTAAGCTGCTCTTCCTCACTTTGTGCTCCTCCTTTCCACAGTGATCTGCAGTCCTCTCAGCCTGCGGCTGGGCTTCTCTCTTCTTCTCACTGGTATCCTCCTCAGGGTGCAGTCACAGACTAGATGCATGGTGTGCGCTCTGTGAGGCTGAGCTGGATCTAGGGCTCTAGTGCACCCTTGGATGGCAGCATTGGCGGCTGCAGATGTACAAAGACGACTCTCTTGGTGCACACAGCGACCAACTAAGGGTCTACTTGATGGTAGCTGGGAACAAGTCATTAACTTCCTGGATCTCATGCCCATCAATTGGTGATTCAGTGGCACCAAACTTATTTCATTTGCCTGTTCTGTTATCTCCTTAGTTACCTCTGCAGTTTCATTTCTCCTTTTGAGCCCGTGTCTGCTCATGACATCTTCATGATTGATTCCCAGGTCATTGGTTCTTGTGTCTGTAAGGACTCCTCTGACTTGTCCCCTAGTTGGCTCCCCACCCGTCACTGGCGTTTCCATCTGAGCTCTAGAGGGGCAGGTGGGACTGCATCCCTCATGCCTCCCAGCCTCTCCTCAGGGACATGCACTGCCTTGGGGTGCAGGAGGCCAGATTCTGGCTCACACGACCTCACCTTTGCTCACCCTGCAGAGGTGTGTGGCACAGGTGGCAGTGCAGGGGGTGGTGTGCCGCGGTCTGGCTGGGCACAAAATCACGAGCCACTCACAGCCTTGTAGATTCAAACAGCAATTCTTTATTCCCGAACTTACACCGGCACTCTACACATGTTCTGGGGAAATCCACGTTCTGGGCAAAATCTACACTCTCCACTGGGCTCTGAATCCCAAATACTCTCTGAATCCCACCAGAACTCAACGGGAACTCAAGGCGCCTGAGGCAGCAGGATATGCCCTATTCCCAGCAGGAATAACCTTAAACCTGGAACCTCCCTAAACTCAAGGAGCAGGATACTCCCTAATCCCAGCAGGATACACCCTAAACCTGGATCCGCCCTGGTCCTTGAGCAAGGTCACCTTACATGCAATGTCACTGCAAATGACCTGGGTCCAATATGGAGAGTCCTTCCTCTAAGCAACATTGGGTAGGCTGACAAAGAAATTGCCATGTGTCATTCTTACTTGGCAATGGCTCTCAGCAGTGGTGCTGGCTACAAAGACTGCTCAGATGCTGAGCTGGCAGCAGCCTGAGCCAGGTTTGGCTCAGCGGAATGAGGTTCAGTCGCAATGGTTGGTGGTGTGATGGGGAAATGACGTGTCCACTCTTCCTTAGAGGACCTTCAAATGGTCCTATGTGGGAGTCTTTTCCTGACATCTGTTTCATTTTGCAAAGGTGAACCTCCAACTTCAAACCTAGGGTAAAAATGCAGCATATGTGTGGGCAACACGTGGGTGAGAGACCCAAACTTCGCTTTGTAGATTTTTCTTGATAGTTTTTAGCCCATACCTCACTCCTGTGTTTTAGGGTCCCTGAGCCCTGCGATTCTCCCATTTTTCCAAGAATACTCCTCCAGTGTGGAAGAGAAGTTATAAACCTGGCTGAACTTGTGTGTGGAGGGGATAACCTGCAGACCCCGTGTCAGTGCCCACACCCTGAGTCCTGAGCCTCTTTCCTGAGTCTCGGTGGCCTGTCTCTGTGCTTGGGTATCCCATTTGGACTGCTTTTATGGTTGCCTCCTTCTCCACCAGTTTTCTGCTCAATGTCTTTAGTTAATTCTTGACTTCTAATATTCCCCCATTCTCTCTGTTGTGGGGCTTCATACCTAACCTTGGGATTCCCCCTTTATTATTGGAGACTGGGAAGGCAGAAGAGCTCATGACATGTACTCAGTCTACGGTCTTTACCTGGAATTCACACACTGGTCTATATGATAAAAGTTTGACCAGTGGACTTGGGCAGAAATGAGAAAAGTGTAATTCAGGATGGGAAAAAACAGGCTTGAGCTTAAACGTGTTAAATTTGGTCTAAAGTTAACCAATTTTATATTTTATATTTGGTGTAAAGGCTTCTCCACATGCAAACAGCTGGACTTAACCTGATGTGCAAACACTGTAACCTTTGTAGAAAGTAGCTGAGACTCAGCCAATCAGAAGAGGTCAGCTGTTCAAACCACATTCAATCAAGTGCTAACCAATTGGGCTTTCTCTGTCCTCCAGTTCCCTTCTCTGTATTTACCTCCTTTTCCCTGGCTATAAAACACCCAGGTGATGGAACAGAGCATTTTGGACTATTTTTTGGTCTGAATGGGCACCCTAT
This sequence comes from Callospermophilus lateralis, assembly GCF_048772815.1. Classification (NCBI taxonomy): domain Eukaryota; kingdom Metazoa; phylum Chordata; class Mammalia; order Rodentia; family Sciuridae; genus Callospermophilus; species Callospermophilus lateralis. Next base: position 112,106,009 of record NC_135311.1, on the reverse strand, counting down.
TTGAGAATTGTCAGTAAAGTCACCATTACCTATAAAATAAATTTTGCTGAAATTTTACTTTTTAACAAAAAGAAATATTTGTTTTCTAGACAGTATACATTTGGGTATTCAATACAGCGCCAGGCCCCACCACTGGAATCCTGCTGTGATCATCTCCCAGGTTCCACATCGTAGCCTTGGAGAGAGTGAGGTCACTGTAGTCCCTGGAGTGGTTCAGCCTGTGGTTGTGGCATTCTGGGTGGACCTAGAGGGGAGGCTGCCGGATCTGAAAGACCCCTGTGGGGATGGAGGTCCTGGGATTGAGGCAGGTGCATCTGGTCTGAAATCAGGCCCTTCTTTTCTTGTCTGTGACAACAGGTGCTTTTCTTTGCTCAACCTCCTTGTGGAATGGAGACAGCAACATTAACAACCCGAGTCATGAGGTTGAAGGAGAACAATCTGTGCAAGGCTGAGGCCTACATGGAGCCTTCTCTGTGGATCCCACCACTAGAAAGTGAGCCCAGAGAGGGGGCATGCAGTATCTGCCTTAGGGTAGCCCAGGTCCTAAGTCAGCAATCAACACAGACTAGGTATGTGCACACATCTGTGGAATGAAAGAGTGAGTTTGTTGAAGGAGTCACACAAAGAACTGAGTAAAAGTGAGCTCTGTGATACACAAATCTTTAAAAACCTGCACTGTGCAATTAACTTAAGGGGTATAATTTTATCAGCTATTCCCAGGAGACATAAAACTAATAAGTGTTCATTATATGTGACTTCCCTAGTGTCCCAATATGGAGATTTGGGGTAATCTGCTAGAGAGGTTATGGTTCTACCATGGGCCAGGAAGCCCATGTTGGGGTCAATCAAGTCTCTTTTGCCCCTAAACATGTCACTCTAAAACTCCAGCTGAGGCTTGCAGATATAGATACGTTGGTAGAGTGCTTGTCTCGGAGGCACAGGCCCTGGGTTCAATCCCTAGACTACAATAAAACAAAAACAAAAAACTCCAGCTAAACATTTTACCTTGTGGTTCCACAACATCTGGATCTAACATTGTGATACATTTTCTTCCTTTGCCACTTACACTGTCACCACCAGTGTCCCCAAGTTTATAACAATGAGCAGTATTTGGAGACTCCTTGCAAGGCCCAGGAGTCAGAGCAGGGTGGCCCTGGCTGGCCAGCCTCACTTGTCCTTCACGCACACTGAGCTTGTCAGAAAGTGTCCTGGAAGGTCATCGATGCAACATTTCCACATGCACTTTGCACCACTGGAGCTAAGCCTTTACTCTAAGACAGAGGAGGGATGTTAAGTAACGTGTGCTCTGAAATGTTATTAAATTGCCCAATTATCCAACGTTGTGATTTCTATTTTCCCCAACCTCCTCTCACTTGACAAAGATTCTTTCTTTGACGAATGTCTGTTCAGCCAGCCCTCAGCTTGTCCTGTGCTCTTTTCAACTAGACCTAATTAGACTCCCATATTCATCTCCACATTATCCACTTTTACAAAAATCCTACTAAGTCAATTTAACCAGAAAGTCCCACCCTCGATATCTGATCACCCTTGGCATTTGGTTCCTTGTTTTCCACCACCACACTGGTGGTGTGCAATCTCCCTGGCTGCCTTCAACGAGAGTCCTGTTAGGTGATTCAGCCACATTCTCCCTGGGCCCCTGATGCTTCCTCTTAGTGATTTCTCATCTTTTGACCCCAGAGCTTGAGTCTTAGCCACAAACGTCCACTTGTCCATGCTGTTTTCAGAGTTGAACCCCAAGTTTCTTCTCCTGTGAAAAACCCCATCCTGTGCCCATACCTACAGCAATGGTTCTTCCCACCTTGACTGGTTCTCCTTCCTCATGTTCTTGGACAATCACTGAATAATTGATTCATTATGCATACTCAACAACTATCTGAATAATTTCTTATTCTTTACCTCCTCCTTCTTGTCCCACAATCCTCCTCATCCTTCTTAAGTACTAGGGATTGAACCCTAAACCAGGGATCCCATGTGGGAACAATTAAGTCTCTTCTGCCCCCAAACACATCACTCTAACACTCTAGCTGTAATTGGAGGGCTTTACCACTGAACTGCATCCCCAGCCCTTCTCATTTTTTATTTTGTTGGGACAGGGTCTTGTGAAGTTTCTGAGCCTTGAACTTGGAATCCTACTGCCTTAGCTTCCTCAGTGTGGGATTACCACCAGCCTGTGACACTATGCCCAGTCCAGAATAATTTCTTCTTGAATTCCTCCCTGATTAACCAAAAGTTAGACCCCCCACTCTGTTCCTTCTCCTTTGTCCATCTCTTCTCCAGCCTCTAGCTATATCTTTCCCTTCTGTACTCACCCCTTCTTTGTGTAAGTGGTGGGGGCTCCCATAGGAACCTTTTGCCTGAATCCTGCAGTTTCCTATCTCAGAGGTGACGCCCCATGTCTGAAGAGGAGCTGGTGCAAATGAGCAGCTCCATTACTGCTCTGCTCAGTGGTTCAAACTGGACTAAAGGAGCTTTGAATTCAAATCTCCATGAAGCAGCCTGTTGCAGAGCCACGTGCCCGAGGCTAGAGGTGAGTAAGGGAAACAAGGCCAGGCCCCTGGAGTGGGAGCTGGAGAAGTGCAGGGTGCAGAGAGCTCCTGGGAAGGAAGCACACCCCGGAATCACTCAGTGGATAAAGAGACCTGGGATGAAGCCAAGGAGACAGGAGCAGCATCGGCTGGGTCTGAGGTTGGCCTCTTACCCTCCTTTCTGTTCTTCCTGGTTTGCATCAGAGTAGCCTGCCCATGTGTATTGGGCATGGATGGACCAGGCCTGGTTCTGGGCCCACCAAAACCACCACCTCCTTTGCTACTTATATAACCAATAAGAGAGGTGCTGTAATGTCTCCGTTCCATGACTGGGGAACTAGGTTTAAAAATGACCTATAACTTACCTGCGGTCACCTGTGAAGCAGAACCCAGGCCACCTGGCTCCCTACTCTGCCCTCTTAGCTACCGCCTCTATTGTCTTGGTGCTTCCTAGTGTTTATCAAGTGCGGAAGCCACACTCATCAACACCTCTGTGTCCCCTCCATTTCTTGACTTTCACCCCCTCTCTCTGAGTGTTTCTTCCTTGGTCCTGGAGCAGCATGAAGAGTGAGATTCAGAAACCTGGCAGGGATGCAGCCCGAGTTAGGCAGGAGTCAGGATTTGGCACCAGCACTTGTGCCTGTGCTTGTCCTTGGAAGCGCCTGTGTTCTATGCTGCTGTCACACCAGCCCCATCCCCTGTTCACTTGTCTATGTCCTCGCAAGTCTGCTTGTTTGTCTCTCATGTAGCTGTGAGGTCCCCATACCCAGCCCCGTCATGGTGACTACCACATGGTAAGAATGCCAACAGTAGTCACAGCTACCATTTCAGGAGCCCAAGCACCAGATCCTGTCCTGAGCACTTGCATTATTTTACTTAACCCTCCTAGCAACCCTAGGGAGTAGGCTAAGAGAGGGTAAATCCCTGAACAAGGTCACCCAATGAATGAGTGGCAGAAACAAGAGTGTGCACTCAGTATGACCCCAGACTCTCTGCTTGTGCCATCTAAATGTCTGATGAGCAAATGAATGCAATGTCAGGCCACTGGGAACACTTGTTTGGCTTGACAATTAAGACGATGGCATGTGGTTGAGAGTTTCAGTCTCTGAGCTGGTTCAGTAGGCCCTGGTTTCTAGCCTCAAAACAGAGGACTGGGATGCCTGGCCTAGGTTGACAGTACCCTGCGACGTCTCCAGCCATATCCTGTCTGTGCCTTGTGTCATGGCATTCTCAAGAACTTACCATCTGTAGGTTCCTCCATGTTAGAGTGTCAAGACTTGGGCTTTCTGTTGCCTGTGTGAGCTGGAGACAAAGAGCGTCACAGTTCATGTTAGAACTTAGTTCCCTGCCCGCTTAAGACTCACTGTAAACCAGGCACACATAGCACTTACCAAGTGTCTGGCATGTGCCAGGAGCAGTGTTGGGTGCTAGGGAACACAACTGAATGACCCTTAAGGACTTCACAGACTCCAATGACACTGTCAGGTACAGAGTCCACCAGCCCCATGTGGCAATCTGAATTAAATAACAAATTAAACTCCCATCTCCACATTCTTAATTTTCCTTTATTCTTGATATACACTCTGGACTTATTTCAGCCTAGCTCATGCCAGCCCAGTGACACTATAGGGCTGGTTTCTGACTGCTGGGTCTATCCAGGACACTAGGAGTGCCTTTAATATCCATTATTACTTAAGGAAGAAAGAATGTGCTCATGCTTAGAGGCTATTATTGAGGAATAGTGGGGAGTGGAGAAGCATACTGGCTCTAGCCTCTACCTTCTTACCCAGAGCTCTTAGAGGATGAGTTTCTCTTGAAATCTCTGGGATCCTTCTTATTGGGATCAGATGCAGAGACCCAGCTAAGAGGGAAATCAACTTGTAGATCTAATATGAAAGAAGATACCATTTGCCTTAGCAACAAGCTGTATTATCTGGGAATTAGCCTCAGAATGAATGCACATGTCCACATATGTGTAGGTCTGTTTCTGGACTCATTTCTAAGCCAGTTGTCTGATTACCCACCAGTACTACTGCACAATCATCATAGTGATTATGCATATCAAGTGTGCATCATGTCCTGATATCTGGTAGGGAGGATGTCTTGGCTGTTCTTAGTCCTTTGCACTTCTGTACTGGTTATAATGTTTGTCAATTTTCCCCAATACATCGATTCAGATTTTGATTAAAATTGTATTGGATCTGTATATGACACTGTGGAGCACCAAGGGTCATTTCATACAGTGGTATCATTTCACCCAATGTCATCACGTGGGCAGGATCAGGATCAGTCTTGCCTTGTAGGCTCTTCCAACTCTGTCAATGGAGGGAAGAAGTCGCTGACTGAGAGTCTTAATTTGTAGGGTTGTGACGAGAATACATGGGCATCTCCCCCCCCCATGCCCCTCCCTCTTGCAGGAGACATTTCCCAAGGGAAAAAGTCCCTGGCATGTCATGTTGTGGAGTCACAGCAGGAGGAAAATGGAGTCTGGGAGGAAACAGAATCAGAACAGAACAAGCCTTGAGTCCCCAAGTACCTGTTGCAGGGGCCTCATGCCCTGCCTGAGAGCCCTCACATCTGTCTTCTTGTCCTCACTTTACATTAGGGCACATCATGGGGCTTAGGCTCCTAGAGCCCCCTGCTCACTCCCTTCTACGCTCTGTAGTTCAGCCCTACTTCCACAGAGAAGCCAGGCAAAAATGCAGAGCCTCCTGCAGGAGGCAGAGGAGACAGGGAGGGAGAGGAAGTGTGTCTCTGGGAAAAGGAAATTGTTAACAGTCTCTCTGGCATCCCAAGAGGGTTACCATGATAGTAAGATAACCAGGGTCTGGACATGGGAAAGGGTCTTGGGACTCACCAGAGAGATGCTCCAGGCTGAAGCTTGGCTTGCCCTCGCCCTGCCTTCCTTGGGTTCCCCAGGTCAGGCTGCTGGGAGTCCAGATCCTGGCCATTCTGAACTGCATGGGGAGTAGGGATGCCATCCCCAGAATGCGAGTCATCAATGGCTCAGTCTGGTTTGGGATGACTGGATTGTGAGCGGGACAAGAGAAAAGGGAACTAGAAGGCGGGGCTGGGAGGAGGAGTAGGGGCCATGACAGAGGAGTAGCAGGAAAGGGGAGCAAGACGAACAGGCTGGCGAGTGGGTGGTCCAGAAGGAAGGGAGGAGGAGCTGGGCATGGAGATATTTAAGGTGGGGTAGTAGGAACTGGCACCACTAGCTAGAGGAGGGAACCAGGTAGGGCAGAAGACAGAGAGGGAGGCGTTGCGCTGGACAGTAGATGGAGGGAAGAAAAATGGAGTAGTCAGGGCAGGAAGGCGGGTTGGAGGAGGAGCTGTTGGAGGAACAGAGGGAGGAGGAGGCTGAGGTCGAGATGGGGAAATTTGAGGGTGCTTCCTTGTCATCATTTCAAGCACTGCTAACTTCTCAGCTTGCCACAGTCATGGTGAGCAAGTGATCTTATGCCAGAGCTGCTCCAGCAGTTATGCCACACAAGAGGGCCCATATCACTCCATTATGATGCTGCACCCCCTGCACTTTGGCCAGTGAGTGGGTCTCACCAAGAGGCCGTGGTCCCAGTGCCTTGGTCTAAGAGTGAGCATGGGAAACAACCAAGAGAAGAAATGGGGCTGTGATATTATTTCCCGTTCTTGAGATAATGTGCAGTTTTGACGCTCAATGTGCAAATATCAATGAAAGTGTAGGACAGAGCTAAGAGCTTGTGGCCTTGGAGAAAAGTCCTGAAGCAGGAATTGGGAAAGTAGAAGAAGCCAGGGGCCCATAACCTGCCACATTTCTAAAGCCCTTTCACATCATTTATATCACTTCATGAACAAGTCATAGTCAGAGAAGTGAGGTTATCTCCACTTTACTAATGAGAAGACACTGAAGACCATAAAGTAGGGGCAGCTAAAATTGGGCCCAAAGGAGTGTCATGCAGCACAGAGCCCTTGGTAGCAGAGAACACTGACAGGCAGCATGACTTCTCCATCCTTCTGGACTTGAAGCCCAAGAGATGCTTCAGAACAGAAACTTGCTTTTTGTAGCTTATGTCTTGGTCCTTGGCTTACTTTAGTTTGAAATTCTTCATGCAAAACAGTAACATATAGTCAAAGCTGGTGATATGACTATCTACCTCTAATACTAGCTCCTAGAGATCTCCAGCTTCATCTTGATGACCAATGAGGTTCCTACCTCTCTCCCACTCTTTGCCTGAGGCACCAACCTTATCTTAACATTCCTGGATTCATTGATATTTATGAAAATCATAAGTCGCCTCATATCCTATTCTTTCTTGAATTCCAACATTATGCTTTTTTTTTATCCCTTGACTAAAACAATGTTTTTCTTTCATTCTTTGCAAAAACTTTTAGTTTTGCTCTTTAGATTAGCAAACTTCCCTATTTCTTTTTTTTTTTATTACGAGGTAGATACTATTTATTATTTCTCATTTTACAGGTTAGAAACCTGAGGCTTAGAGATGAAAAATAACTTGTTTAATGCTACATAGGTAGAAAGTGGCAGTACAGTCTTTAAAACCATTTCTAACCACAATGACAGATATTGTCTTCTGTTCTTATTGTCAACCCATCTTTACATATTGCAGTACATACAAAATGTCAAAAATTTCCCCTCTAGCATTTACTACCTTTTCTGAATTTTGGATTTACTGTCATCACCAACAAAAAAATATACAAGTAAGGACAAGTTACTAAATTACAAAGCCAACATTCTGGATGCAGTACAAATGTTAATTAGTCATTGATACTAACTACAAAACAAATTGCTTTATTTTTTTAACAATGAAAAGTGACAGCAACACTAAAAATTACTTGTGACAAATCAATGGAGAATAATAAAAACAAAGCTAATTAACAGGCATTGCTTCAGTTCAAATTAGTAATTTCCTTTAAACAGGAATACTAACATTGATCTGGTGGTTCTCAACCCTGTCTGCACATTAAATGGAGGAAAGAAAGTTGTGTTTAAAAAAATAGTAATATCTAAGGCCCACCTCAGAATAATTGAGCATCTCTGAAATGGGGCCCAGGCAAAGATTTGTTAAGTGCTGTCAGTGTTGAGAACTACAGGTCTAAAGTAATAAGCAATAAAAAACCATGCCCTCAAATCAATTCAAAACCAACAAAGTGGTCATGATAAATTTCTTTCCTTTTATATTGGAAAAGGAGGAGGTGACCAGGCGCTGACTTACTTTTCACTTTTCTTTATCCATTTTTGATTAACCATAGTAGAGTTCAACAAATATCAAATATTGGAAGTTATTTAAACCCAAATTGAAATTCTCACTACTTTTCAATTTTACAAAACTTTAAAAACAATACTAGCTTTCAAAGAATCCCCACATTTTAAGTTTGCATAGATGTTCAAGTCAGTTATTTGTTCAACTAAGAAGAGTCAGTAAGATGTATTAGAAATTATTTTATTATTATAAAATGATATTCATGAGCCACAAACTTTTGGTGCAGATGAGAGAAAGATTTGAGTATTTTCCATGCATTCCTAAAACTTCTAGAATCCTTTTTTGTAAGATCAGTTTCTTAAAAGTCAGAACCTAAACAAAACTTGCTTCTTTAAAAATATACACATAAATATTTTGCCTACCACTCTGCTATTGTTGACAAATCCCTATTAGTAGGTCAGTAGTAACTACAGGCATTTATGTTCAAAACAACCTTTCCTCATTTTTCAGGTTTGGAAATGATACTACATCAAGTATGGAAAACAACTTTTTCCTAAAAAATACATGAATTCACTTAGAGATGTCTCCTCAGATTCAGGAAATCCCATTTCTTCAGCTCTTTATGTCAGGACTCCATGTCAATCTCAACCACTTCATTCTTGCCCTCAAGTGCTGCTTCTGACTGGTTGTTTTCACTCACATCTTCGATGTCTGACAGATCAATAGGTGGTAAAGGATTTCTCCAGTACTGGAAAGTATTATACTGCCAAAATTCTTCATTGTGCGGAGCGGTGCGGACCCCGAGTCTTCCCGCGGGGGCCCTGTGCGCCCCGCCCCGTCGTCACCACCGCCCCCCGGGGGCTGGACATCCCGGGGCTCCTCCCCTGGCCCCCGGGGCCCTCCCGGTAGCAGCGACAGCGGTGGCTCGCCGGTCTCCAGGCCGCGGCCCTCACGCTCCCCGCCGCTCGGGGCGCTGCTGTCCCCGCTGTCGTGGCGCTTGCTGGGCGAAGCCGAAGGCTCTGACATGGACCCTGCGTCGATTTTGCGCTTTCGCGGTAGCCCAGGATGCGAGGGCCCCGACGGCGGGATCCAAATCGGCGACGCCGGCGGCGGCTCCTCCGTGAAGTCGCAGAGCAGGAGCCGCTTCCAAGGCACGTGGAACGTCAGCGGCTCAGCAGCACGCCGCTTGGCCATGGGCCTAAGGGTTCCGGCAGAGACGGCCTGGCGCGGGACCCAGCGCCGATAGTCGCAGGGCGGAGCGCGGGACGCGCGAGGGAGGGCGAGGCCCAAACTTCCCTATTTCATATTTAAAATATAACATCTAAAAGTACATAAAATAAATAAAGAGAGGTAAGTACTAGTGTTGTGGTAACATCTAACATGTGGGTGGCATAAATTCTTATATTTGCTATTTTTAGGGCATTGGTTTTGGGTGCCTATTTAGATGAAACTAAAAAACTATCCAGAACTAAGGGTGTAGCTTAGTGGTAGAGTATTTGCCTAGCATTTGTGAGAATCTGGGCTCAATCCCCAGCACTGTAAAAGAAAACAAAACCCCTCTCTCTCATCAAGAGAAACTATAAGGTGGGTGATTAAGATGTGTTTTTAAAATTTTTTTAATTAGGTATATATGAAGCAGAATGCATTTTGATTCATTGTACACAATTGCAGCACAACTTTACATTTCTATGGTTGTACATGATGTAGCCTCGAATCATATGTGCAATCATACATGTACCTAGGGTAATGATGTCCATCTCAATCTAGCATCTTTCCTACTACGCCCATTCTCTGTTCTCTTTGCCCCATCAAATTTCCTCCATTTTTCCCATACCCGCCCCACCCACCATTATGGATCAGCATCCACTTATCAGAGAGAACATTCAGCCTTTGTTTTTTTCGGATTGGCTTACTTCACTTAGCATGATATTCTCCAAGTCCATCCATTTACCTGCAAATGCCATAATTTTATTTTCCTTAAGTGCTGAGTAATATTCATTATGTATATATGCCACAGTTTCTTTATCCATTCACTACCGAAGGGCATCTAGGTTGCTTCCAGAGTTTAGTGAATTGAGCTGCTATAAACATCGATGTGGCTGCGTTACTATATTATGCTCATTTTAAGTCCTTTGGATATAGACCGAGGAGTGGGATAGCTGAATAAATGGTGGTTTCATTCCAAGTTTTCTAAGGAATCTCCATACTGCTTTCCAGATGGCACCATTTGCAGTCCCACCAGCAATGAATGAGTGTGCCTTTTCCCCCCACATCCTCGCCAACATTTATTGTTGTCTACAATCTTGATTAACTGCCATTCTGACTGGTGTGAGATGAAATCTTAGAGTAGTTTTGATTTGCATTTCTCTAATTGCTAGAGATATTGAACATTTTTCATATATTTGTTGATCAAATGTATACCTTCTGAGAAATATCTGTTCAGTTCCTTAGCCTATTTATTGATTGGGTTGTTTGGGCTTTTTAGTTTTAAGGTTTTTTGAATTCTTTTTTTTTTTTAAAGAGAGAGAGAGAGAATTTTTTAATATTTATTTTTCAGTTCTCGGCGGACACAACATCTTTGTTTGTATGTGGTGCTGAGGATTGAACCCGGGCCCCACGCATGCCAGGCGAGCACGCTACCCTTGAGCCACATCCCCAGCCCCTTGAATTCTTTATATATCCTGGAGATTAGTGCTTTTTATCTGATGTGCTTATGGCAAAAATTTGTTCCCAAAATGTAGTCTCTCTCTACACCTCATTGATTGTTTCTTTTGCTGAGAAGAAGCTTTTTAGTTTGAGTCCATCCCATTTATTAATTCTTGATTTTATTTCTTGTGCTTTAGGAGTCTTGTTAAGGAAGTTGGGGACTAATCCAATGTGATGAAGATTTGGGCTTATTTTTTCCTCTATTAGGGGCAGGACCTAATTCCTAGGTCCTTGATCCATTTTAAGTTAAGTTTTGGGTATAGTGAGTGATAGGGGTTTAATTTCATTTTGCTGCATATGAATTTCTAATTCTCCCAGCACAATTTGTTCAAGAGGCTATCTTTTCTCCAATATGTTTTTATGCCTTTGTCTAGTATGAGATAACTGTATTTATGTGGGTTTGTCTCTGTTTCCTCTATTCTGTACCATTGGTCTACAAGTCTATTTTGGTGCCAATACCATTTTTGTTACTATTGCTCTACAGTATAGTTTAAGGTCTGGTATAGTGAAGCCACCTGCTTCACTCTTCTTGCTAAGGATTACTTTGACTATTCTGGGTCTCTTATTTTTCCAGATGAATTTCATGATTGCTTTTTCTATTTTTATGAAGAATGTCATTGGGATTTTTATTGGAATTGAATTAAATCTGTATAATGCTTTTGGTGGTGTCATCATTTTGACAATATTAATTCTGCCTATCCAAGAACAAGGGAGGGAGATATTTCCATCTTCTAAGATCCTCTTTAATTTCTTTCGTTAGTGTTCTATAGTTTTCATTGTAGAGGTCTTTCACCTCTTTCATTTGGTTAATTCCCAAGTATTGCATTTTATTTACTTTTTTATTGATTTAAAAAAAAACGACAGCAGAATTCATTACAATTCTTATTACATGTATACGGCACCATTTTTCATATCTTTGGTTGTATATAAAGTAAAAATTTTGTAGTTGTAGATGAACAGAATGCCTTTACTTTGTTTATTTTTATGTTTATTTTTACGTGATGCTAAGGATTGAACCCAGTGCCTCACACATGAGAGGCAAGAGCTCTGCCACTGAGCTACAGCCCCAGCCCCAGCTCCCAAGTTTTTTTTTTTTTTTTTTTTTTTGAGGCTATTGTAAATGGGGTAATTTTCCTAGTTTCTCTTTCAGAGGGTTTGTCACCGATGTACAGAAATGCCTTTGATTTATGGTTGTTGATTTTTATATCCTGCTACTTAGCTGAATTCATCTATTAGTTCTAGTAGTTTTCTGGTGGAATTTTTTGGATCTTCTAGGTATAGAATCATGTCGTAGGCAAATAGTGATAGTTTGAGTTCTTCTTTTCCTATCCATATTCCTTTAATTTCTTTCGTCTAATTGCTCTGGCCAGTGTTTCAAGAACTATGTTAAATAGCAGTGGAGAAAGAGGACATTCCCTGTCTTGTTCCAGTTTTTAGAGGGAATATTTTCAATTTTCCTCAATTTAGAGTGATGTTGGCCTGGGGCTTAGCATAGATAGCTTATACAATGTTGAGATATGTTCCTGTCATCCCTAGTTTTTCTAGCATTTTGAACATGAAGGGATGCTGTATTTTATCAAATGCTTTTTCTGCATCTACTGGATGATCATATGATTCTTATCTTTAAGTCTATTGATGTGATGAATTACATTTATTGATTTTCATATGTTGAACCAACCTTGTATCCCTGGCCCCACTTAATCATGGTGCACTATCTTTTTTTTTTTTTTTTTTTTTTTAGAGAGAGAGAGAGAGAGAGAGAGAATTTTTTTTTAATATTTATTTTTTAGTTTTCGGCGGACACAACATCTTTGTTTGTATGTGGTGCTGAGGATCGAACCCGGGCCGCACGCATGCCAGGCGAGCGCGCTACAGCTTGAGCCACATCCCCGCCCGCACTATCTTTTTGATATGTTTTTGGTTTTGATTTTTCAGAATTTTATTGAAAAATTTTGCACCTATGTAAATTAGAGTTATTGGTATGAAGTTTTCTCTCTTTGATGTGTCTTTGTCTGGTTTTGGAATCAGAGTGACACTGGCCTCATTTGAGTTTGGAAGTATTTCCTCTTTTTCTATTTCATGAAATAATTTGAGGAGTATTGGTGTTAGTTCTTCTTTGAAGGTCTTGTAGAACTCGGCTGTGTATCCATCTGGTCCTGTGCTTTTCTTGGTTGGTAAGTTTCTGATGGCATCTTCTGTTTCATTGCTTGAAACTTGTGTATATCATCCTGATTCAGTTTGAGCAGATCATATGACTCTAGAAATTTTGATGCCTTTGATATTTTCTATTTTAGTATAAGGGTATTTTTAAAGCCCTGATGAAGGACTGTTTGAGATCCTCCCATTTAAAAGCTGGTAAGAGTTGGGACTTAGGTGTATATTAAAAAAAAAAAAAAAAGAGAGAACACATCTTAGAGATGAAGACAGACAATATAGAAGAGAAAAAAAGAAAAGAAAATAGTGATGTCTTTGGCGTCAGACTGCTGTTGGGTTCAACACTAATCAGTGCCTAGGAAAATTTGCAGTAGGACAAGGATTCTGAAGAATGTGGTAACAAAGGAAATGGAGAAGGGAAGCCGGGCACTTCCCTTGTCTCCAACCTTTAGGTGAGAATCAAAGTAGAGTGACTTCGGTTATCAAGTGAAGGAATGTCCTGATAATACACCTGAAGAAATCCACCTGTGCAGTGGGCACAGGGCCTATCCGACACACTCCCCTGCCTGTAGGTGCAGTGTGGCCCTCCACTGCATCCTGGTCTGCCACCACTGAGGAGTAGGAAATAAAATGTCCAAAACTTTTCTGTTGAGTCCTCCAGGCTCTTCCTTTGGGGTCAGCAAACAGTATGCTGGGGTGTGTGCAGCCCTAGGGCTGAACGATTGGCATAGTTGGCGGAATCCCAAAGAGAGATATGATGAATTGACTCTGGAATTGGAAAAGGACATGGAGTCCACAGGGGAAATTCTGGGTTGGCCCTAAGCCTTCAGGTGGCTCGAAGTGGTTTAGATATGACGTGTCCCTCAGAAGCTCAGGTGCGAGAAATACAAGAATTTTCAGAGGAGAAATGATTGGGTCGTGAGAAGTGTAACCTAATCAGTGGTTATAGGTATATTTGCCCAGGAAGGTAGATAAGTAGATAGATAGATAGATAGATAGATAGATAGATATGGAAAGAAGGAGGGTGTCCTGGACAATCTAAATTGAATCCATGGGTCAAATACCAGGTGCCAACTCTGATCCAGTCCCATTCCTCCATGAGATAGATAGGAAATGGGAAAAGTAATTAGTACAAGAAAAAGAACCCAGGCTTACTCAGAATCAGCACCCAAACCCCCGACTGTGCTCTTCACACCGAAACCTTTACAGCTAATCCACGATTTCCCTCCCACCCTGTTGTTCCCAGGCTTAAAAGCCTTTCCATGAGAAGAGCCTTTCTAACAGGGTCAGGCATGAGGAGGGCTGTGTGGATAGTCTGTCCCTGTTGGGCTGCTTGTGCAGATACGAGAATGGTGGTCTCAGGGCCATTATTTAATGCCAATTTATTATGTATTCTTTTTTTTAACTCAGTGCTCATTCTTTTAAAAAATTTATTTTATTTATTCTAATTAGTTATACATGATAGCAGAATACAATTCAATTCATATCACATGAATTGAACACAGTTTTTCATGTCTCTGGTTGAACGCAAGGTAGAGTCAAACCATTCGTGTTTTTATACATGTACTTACGATAATGATGTCCATGTAATGCCACCGTCTTTCCAACCCCCATGCTTCATTCCCTCCCCTCCCTCCCCCTTGCTCTATCTAAAGTACCTCTCATGCTCCCCCCACTGAGCGCTCATTCTTATCTCTAATAAATTATTTTTGACTAGGTTGCCTGCCTTGCTGATTTTTAATTGTGTACATATTCTGCATAAGCATTCACTGATGAGGTTCTGTATGTTACAAATATTTTAAGTCCTTGTACTAAGATTATCTGACTGCTTTCCCCAACAGAAGGGGATAAGGGGGAGGAGCCCAGTACTGCGCTCTTCATGCTTTCAACAGTCACCTTCCTGCCCCACCCCCCCAAGCAAATTTGCTGAAAGGATGGTGGTCATCGGCAATGTGATCATGCCATTTCCATTCCTGAGTCCTAACTGTCCCTTAGAAATGAGGTGGTCCACATCATTTGAAGAGTTGGAGGGGGTTTCCTCCATCTTACCCACCCCAAATATCAGGGCAGGGTAGAAACCTAAGCCTTCAGTCCTGCCGAGCTCACATTTCCACAGGGATGGATTCAGTTTTGACCTTTCCTGTCATTATTGCTACCTGCTTCTGTATCTGGGCCAGAGCTCAAAGCCTATTGAAGGAGGGGAAGGAGTGTCTTTCCCAGCCTGCCCATTCCCGTGATTCTGTGTTGCCAAGAAAATTCCAGGTCTGTGTACCATGGAGACAAGGACCAAGGAGTCCCCGGGATGTGTGGGGAGTCTGACCAGCAGGTTGCAGGGAGTCCCCCCAACCACAAACACAGAGGCTTTGATGTAGATGAACTCCTGTTACCATTATGAAGGTCAGGATGGGTGGGCTGGGTTAAGGTCACTTTGGGAGGTTTCAAGGAAATCTATCCTGGCTAGTAGGGGCTTCAAAATACATGAAGCAAAAACCGAGAGAGCTCCAAGGAGAAACAGACAAATCCACAACTATGGTCAGATATATACATTCTCCTCTTTCAATGATCAACTGAGCAAATAGGATATCCACAGGGATAAAGACTTTGACAACATTATCAACCAACTTGACCTAATTGATATTTATAGAACAGTCCACCCAATAACAGCAGAATAAACATTTCTTTCCAGAACATACAAAATGTATCACCAACATAGTCCATATTCTGGGATATTAAACAAATCTTGACAAATTGGAAATTATTCAAGTCTACAGAGTATGTTCTTCCCAACTCATTCTGTGAGCCCAACATTACCCTGGTACCCAAACCAGACAAAAATATTACAAGAGAAAAACATACCAATGATTTGGCATCCCCAAATCAATCACTGTAGTTCACTTTACAAGTAACCTGAAAAACTTCAATAGATTTTGACCAAACCCAACATCCATTCCTGATAAAACTCTCAGCTCAATAGGAATATTAGAGAATTCCTGAACCTGATTAAAGAACACTATGAAAACTCTTAAGGTCAAAATATATTTATTGGTGCAAGACATGGCCAATTTTTTTCATGAGATCAAGAACAAGGCAAGAATATCTACTCTCACCACTTCTACTGAACAATGAACCAGGGAATTGAGCTGGGATAATAAGACAAGAAAAAGAAAGAAAAGAAAATCTATTAGGAAAAAAAGAAGCAAAAAGTTTTTATTCTTTGATGATATGGTTATTCATGTAAAATTTGACAGAACTTACCCAGTAAGTATTATGTAGCTTTGAAATGATTGCAAACACTTACATAATTTACTATACAAGTGGAAAATGTTTTGCTGTGATAAGAACTTGGAGTATACTCCTGCCCAGTGAGAAAGTTGTATAACACTTTTTCAGACCTCACATGTGTTATAGACCTCAACTAGTGGACTCCAGAACACATATAAACCTAAGAGTTGGACTTTGAAAGCTTAGGCCATGGTGGGACTACCCTCTGTTGGCCACAATCCAAAGATTGAGAGTTCTGGATGTGACAGGACCATATCTATTGGCTTTTGGGTAGATCTCCAAAGCCTCCCCCACCAACATGGGCACTGCTGTCTACATCCAAGGACCTTACATGTCACTGTGATCTCTATTCTTATTGGACAAGCTACCTACAGGTTCACCTTGAACTTCAATTAGACATTATTGTCCACAGAGGTCTGCCTCCACTGTATGTGGTTAATGTATCTCATCTATCAGAAGTATTCTCTGTGAGATTTGTTCTTATTACCCACCTTCCCCAACATTAAGCATTGTGAACAAAATTAAAAACTCTTTGTATGGCATAAACATGTGATTCATGAAATCATACTTTAATCATCTCTTTATTTTAACCATACAAAACAATATGCTGGAATTTCTGGGGTTCCTAAGTTTCTACTGAAAATATCTTACTGGAAGCATGGGGAATGGATGCTGGCTAGCAAAATCAGGTTCAACGTAATCTAGGACATCAATTTTAGTAATAATTCCTAAAGAAGTACTCTAAAAATGCAGAATTTTACAGCTGTTTAAAGATGCTCATTTCAGTATTGTTTTTATAATGCTGTCAACATCTGCATGTTATTTTTCATCCATTAAAGATGATAGACATATTGAATGTGAAGCAACTTTGGGTAATGCATATGATAAAATGAAGCAAAAAAAGTCTACCAAATAAGTGACTAGTGTACAGGGAATGCAAATTTATACAAAATATGAACTTGATAAAATAACAAAAGAAAATACACTGAAAATGCTATTGGTTTTAAAGAAGTGGAATTATGGTTGATTCCCTTTTTATATTCACTATCTTCCATTTTCTCAGAACATGAAGTTGGGATGTTTTCTATTAGCTCTAAAGTTTAGTTAAATCTCTGCTTTTTCAAAGAGCTTCAATGAGTTTCTAGACACAAACCAGCCCTGTGAAAATCACTTCAGCACTGTTCTAGTGGATTACATGAAAAGACTTGAAATGTGGGAGGAAGGTCAATGAATTAGAAGCATTTGGCGTGATCTATCTCCTAGCTGGAAGGCAATGTGACTCTTTTCTCTTTTAGTAAGGAAAGGGAACTGGGACTTCCTTTTTCTTTTCTTTTTTTTAAATATTTTTTTAGTTGTAGTTGAACACAATACCTTTATTTTTATATGGTGCTGAGGATTGAACCCAGTGCCTCACACATGTGAGGTGAGCACTCTACTGCTGAACCACAACCCCAGCCCTCCTTTTTCTTCACTGGTTAAATAAGGGATCTCCAAGACACAGGACAGACAAACTGTGGAGAGATTCCGGCTGTCCTATAGCAGCTCCAGGTTTCCTCCACCTCCATCTCACAATTCCATTGGACATGTGCCCAGTGAGGAGGTGAGCAATGGTGATTACATCCCCTGGAGCTTTGTGGATGGATGAGACTGGTGCAGTGTGAATCCAGCCTGTTTGGAGAATGCCTTGAGAATTTTCTTGGCTCTTTGTCCCTACTCTTGTGGAGATCATAACTGAAGGGAAGAGAGATAGGAATCAAAGAATCCAATTTGTTAGATGTACTCAAGTGGAAAGGTGCATGGCACTACAAGAGCTTATGATACATCCTTTTGGCCTAACTGGAGTGGAGAGGTCTGGGAAGGTTTCCTTGTGGAGGCACAAGGATATGTGAGATCATTCCTTAGGATGCATGAAATCCCAAAGTAGGAGATAACCAGAGGAAATTGATGGTGGAGGGTTGAGAGCCCTGGGGTAGGGAACCACACCTTCCAAGTTCCATAGTGTCAGAAGGAGTACAGCATGTACAAGGAATAGAAAGATTAGTTAGGCGGAAAGTCAGGGAGAAGGGCAGGGACTTGTGAATCACCACACACACACACACTCACTTAATAATCTTCCTAAAATAAATGGAACATTTGATTATCAAAGTATTGCTTTTGAGATTCAGAAAGTTTTCCTGTGTCATACTTTTGTATATTGCCTCTGATCCATTTAGTGTTTTCTTTTCTAGAAATTCTTTAATATTTGTAGAATGTATCAAAGCAACTTGTTAGAGTCTGTAAACAAGTCTGGATGGCGCCTGGCAAAATGCCAGAGGGAGTGGTTTGTAAAGTAACAAAAGCGAGCCATTAAGTGTGGCGATTCCTGATTGGTTGACTGCTGTATCTATTTTATGCTAATTAGATAAGCTGTGTAAAATGTTTAAATACCACTCCTATCCTACAATAAACGGCTCCTATTCCTGCTGCATCAACATACACAAGTTATTCGTCACCCCCCGGAAATTCTGCTGCAGCCGGACTGCGGCAGCAACTGATCCTACATTTTATCATTTTATCTTTTCCCTGCATTCTGGGGAATATTTCAATTTTTATAAGAGGTCTCTCTTTCCATTTACTGTTTCCAGTGTCCAACTTAATTTTATTGCACTTAATGCATTCTCCTTGTTTCCGTCAGTTATCTTCTTTCATGCTGTGCTTTTGTCTTTTTGTAACTGATTGAAATCACACAATTATTTTAAAATATTTTTTCTCGTCTGTTTTAAAATAAAGACTTCTCCTCTGAGTCTTCAGGATATTGGGCTGCTCTCATGAGCTGCAGACATACATGTAGCGATGGTCTTGGAGTGATGGAAGGGTGAAACTGAGTGACGGAGTTTGTAATGGTGATGGGAATGATGATAATACTGATGATAATGCTAGTGAGGTGATGAGTTGGGAATGATATTGAGCATGACAAAGCAATTTGGAAAGAGTTTTATCTACAGCCCAGCTGTGTCAGGGCAGAGGAAGACACTGCAGCCAGGCCAAACAAAGTGCAATCAACAGCATGGTAACTATATGATTTATTGGGAAAGCTTCCAAGGGATCAGAGACTGCTATAAAAAGAGTTCAGTGGTGACAGGCTGATAACACCTCTGCTCTCATAGTGTCTTGCCAAGCAGTGCCTCTCTCCCTCACGGTGTTTTGTCCAGTAGCAGCCAGCTGGACGAGAGACATGTATCCTTTCCACAGTGCCCTCAGAGAAGGGTTTTATATCTTAGGCTGCTGAAGCAGTGACACCATCAGCATGAGCTTGCTTAGTTTGCTTGTATGCCGGCTCTCAAGGAGCAAGTATTTTGGCATATACAAGAAAGTGGCTTGAGTTAGTTCCCAGTATGCAAAGAAGGAAGCCGGTGTCCTTCAGGGTAGTACGTATCTGGATTTTTCAGCCCAGGTTTGCTCTCATTGGTCCCTTAACTTGGCTAGGTTTTCAGGAACAGAAAAGGTACATTCAGGGACATGATGTCTTACTCTCCCCTCTGCTTTAGGGATAATACAGAAAGGATGATAGATTTAGGATAATATTGGGTGAAAGTGATATAATACTGATTGGGATAATATTGATGAGGTTATGATGACGACACAGGGTATTGGTGATGGTATCTTGGGTTTGTGCTAGCAGCTAGTGTGCACACTTGGGATCCACTTAGGGAAAAGTTAAAACAAATTTCTTCAGGTGCCTCTGAGGGACACTGAGTCTCTTTGACCTTTTAGCTGCTGGTGTTGGCCCAGCTGCCTAATAAGCTAAGTTCTTCATGATGTTCCTTCCATTTTCTTAACTGAACTTAACAAGCCTCCCAGGAATTCTCACTTCAGAGCTACTCAACTGTGGCTTAATTGGGCCACAGCCAGAAAGGGCTCCAGGGGCAGAGAGACCCAGGAGTGGCCTCCAGAAACTGGGGAATAAACATGGAGACTCATAGCAGGAGGGGGAAGGAGGAGGAGAAGAGACTTTCAAGACATTATATGTAGCTCAGTTGGGATTAGAAGGGAGCTGCTCTCTGCATGATTGGCAGTTCTTCTGTCCTCCTGGGAAGTGTCAATCTAGAAGAGCTCGAGGGAGAGTCTCAGTGGCTCAGGATCTAAGTCCTATCATTACACCTCAAGCCACACATAGGATCCAAGGGTGGTCCCTGAATTCAGGAGCCCTGTGCTGCTGCCTGAGGAGCTAGGCTTGACATGCAAGACGGGCACTGAAGAGCAGAGCTTTTAGAAGCCTTAAATGTAGTCTCTGCTAGTTCTTAAGTGGCTGCTCAAGGACCAGTGATAACCTGGCTGTATCAGAAACTCCTGACATTGTCATTATTTTTAATTCCTTTTAGTTTTTCTCTAACTGTACCAGCAAGCATCCATACATCACAGATAAATGAAAGTTACCTTTGATCCTGTCTTCAATACTAGTACCCAAACCTGAGGTTAAGTCTACTTTAAAACTTTTTAGAAATATGCTTTAAGGTTGCATTTTTGTGAATATACAGAAATATGCTTTTCTTCTGTTTTTACCTATGGTGAAGGCATATAATCACATTGTAACACAGCAAAAAATGATTTAAATTATATACTTTGTGCAACTAGATCAAAAGTACATTTACTTTTCTTTCTTTCTTTTTTGGTACCGGGGATTAAATCCAGGGGCACTTAACCACTGAGCCACATCCCCAGCTCTTTTTTATATTATATTTAGAGACAGGGTCTTGCTGAGTTACTTAGTGCCTCATTTTTGCTGAGGCTCGATTTAAATATACAATCCTCCTGCCTCCGCCTCCCGAGCCACTGGAATTACAGGAATGCACCATTGTGCCTGGCAGTTATAGTTACTTTTAAGAGATACTTACAGAAACAGCAATATTCTGGGAGGGTATAGCTCCATGGTAGGTCAGTTGACTGCACGCACACACACACACAAATACTATTCCAGTTAAAGTCCCAAAGAGTGTCAATGATCCAAACCCTACATCTCAATCAAAACCAAGTATTAATACTCCATGACAGGATGAAGCCAAAGACACGTGTGGAACTCCTTGGAAGTGATGAGAATTTTATGATTACTGAATCAAGACTAATCATGATCACTGACCATCGGGTCACCTTGATTATCTCTTCACTGTAACAGTAGTTTGGGAAGATAAATATATGTTAAAAAATTAAACCAAACTATAATTAACGAACAATTTTTATAGTCTAAGAAAAAAGGCTACGAATTTTCAAAATTGTGAAAAAAGATCACTCCTTGACATATTTAGCTATTATGATATGTGAATTAACATCTTGAATTTGAATTTCACTGATTATAATGAGGTTGAACATCTTCTCAAATAATTATTGGCTATACTAATTTTTATTTTTGTGCATTTTCTATTCATATCATTGATCTACTTTTACTATCAGTTTTTCATTTAAAATTGTTATTTATATGTCCTAGATATATCTTTATTTATTTTTTCCTCAGCATTGCTGGTATTACTTCATTTTTCTCATTGGTTTTACATTTTATTTTATTTTTTAAAAAAATAAATGACAGCAGAATGCATTACATTTCTTATTACACATATAAAGCCCAATTTTGCATATCTCTGGTTGTATATAATGTATGTTCACACCGATTCATGTCTTCATACATGTACTTTGGATAATGATGTCCATCACATTCCACCATTCTTGCTAATCCCCTGCTTCCTCCCTCTCCCTCCCACCCCTTTGCCCTAGAGTTTGTCTTCCTCTCATGCTCCACCCCTCCCTACCCCACTATGAGTCACTTTATATCAAAGAAAACATTCGGCATTTGTTTTTTTGGGATTGGCTAGCTTCACTTAGCATTATCTTCTCCAACACAATCCATTTACCTGCAAATGCCATGATTTTATTCTCTTTTATTGCTGAGTAATATTCCGTTGTGTATATATGCCACATTTTTTTCATCCATTCATCTACTGAAGGGCATCTAGGTTGGTTCCACAGTTTAGCTATTGTGAATTGTGCTGCTATAAACATGGATGTAGCTGTGTCCCTGTGGTATGCTGTTTTTAAGTCCTTTGGGTATAGACGAAGGAGAGGGATAGCTGGGTCCAATGGTGGTTCCATTTCCAGTTTTCCAAGGAATCTCCATACTGCTTTCCTTATTGGTTGCACCAATTTGCAGTCCCACCAGCAATGTATGAGTGTGCCTTTTTCCCAACACTCTCACCAACATTTATTGTTTGTCTTCATATATTCTTTATGTATTATGTAATTCTGAATCTTTATATACTGACTCTACCTTTCTTTTGTGTGCTGTATGTTACAAATATTTCATCTTTGTCACATATCTTTGTTATAGATATTATCATCTTTCTTTTGAATTTTTTTTTGTAATTTTGATGGCAAATCTATTAGTCTTTTTTCCTTATAGTTGTATATGTCCTTTAAGGAATGTAATCTACATCCTAAATTTATAAAAATATTCCATATATAGTCTTTTTCCAGGCTTTGGTTCATGAAGAATTTATTTTTGTTGTGGTATGAGGTAGGGATCTCTTTTTTATAAACAAAAAAGCTGATTATCCAAATACCATTTATTCAGAGGCTTTTGTTGCTACTCTTTGTTTTTTGGTATTAGAGATTGAACCCAGGAGCATTCTACCTCTGTGCTATGTCCGCAACCCTTTTTTTTTTTTTTTAACTTTTAAATTTTGAGTTAGGTCTTATTAGGTCTAGGCTGAGTCTGGCCTCAGACTTGCAATCCTCCTGCCTCAGCTTCTTGAATAGCTGGGATTATAGGCATGGGCCACCATGCCCAGCTGAATAGGATGTTCTTCACACAACTGATTTAGGAACCTATATAAACTAATTGAGCATAGAAAAAAACAAAACCTCAAGCTTTCTATCTCACTTGTTACTAGAGGAAAACTTCTGGCAGTGGTTCTCAATGTGGAGTGAATTTGCCCTTCAGGGAACATTTGCCACTGTCTGGAGACCTCTTGCAGTGGTCACATCTTAGGGCAGACAGTGTTACTAGCTTCCAATAGGTAGAGGGCAGGCCTGCTGCTACAATTCACAGGACACATCCTGCCTCTCCGGCTCTCAGAAAGAATTACCCTGACCAAGCTGGGTGTGGTGGTGCACACCTGAAATCCCAGTGGCTTGGGAGACTGAGGCAGGAGGATCACGAGTTCAAAATCAGCTTTGCAAAAGCGAGGCACTAAGCAACTCAGTGAGACCCTGTCTCTAAATAAAATACAAAATAGGACTTGGGGATGTGGCTCAGTGGTCGAGTGCCCCTGAGTTCAATCCCCATATGAAAAAAAGAAAGAAAGAGAGGGGGGGAGGAAAGAAAAGAAAAAAAGAAAAGAATTACATTGTTCAAAATGTGAGCAGTGTTGAGATTGAGAAGCCCTGCTTTACAGTATTGTTTCCTTTTGTCCTTAACACTTTTTTCTTTTCTGTTTTTTAGGGAGATTGTTTTTGCTTTTTGGTACTTTCATGCTTAGTAACAGTGATTTGGATGTTTAATATGCCTAAGTATAACCAATGGGAAAAATTGAATAGACCTAAACATGATCTGCAGGATTGTGCGATGGGGTAAGAGTACAGACAGTGGAGCTAGGCTACTGGGTGTGCATTTCCACTCTGCACACTCTTTGCTATGTGACTTGAACAAGTACATGAACTTTCTGTGTTTCGGTTTAGTAGATTAAAGAATTTGAACTTCACTGACTTGTTACAAAGGTGAACTGAGAATATACATGGGACTCTTAAGATCATTTTTGGCACATATATGTAAAATTTAAATGGTAGTGGTATTAATCACTCACATGTTGGGGTGTGTGTGTGTGTATTGTGTACGCTTGTTTTTTTTAAAACATTTATATTTTAGTTGTAGTTGGACACAATACCTTTATTTTATTTATTTTTATGTGGTGCTGAGGATTGAACCCAGGGCCCTGCAGGTGCTAGGCAAGCGCTCTACCCAGCCCCAGCCCAGAACGCTTGTTTTTTAACACAGTGTTATTATTGAGAGAAGGTGGACACTTGGAGAAATGGTTTGGAACAGCTGTGACTATCCCTGTGCAAATAGAGGTTCTTCAGAAGAGGAAGTGGCAGAAGACCATATGATGAAGGCCATTAAGAAATACCAGAAAGGTCAGACACCTCTGTAAAGATGTAGGGAAATAAGGACACTTTAGAGTTAATTTGAAGACATAGGGCTTTGGAATCTTCTTGATTGATTTGGTACTATTGGACCTAAGTTTTGCCAATGGTGTGGGAGCAAGATTTACTTCTTAAATCAATTTACTGAAGAGCAGTCTTATTTTGAGGCTTAGACTTTCCTTCTGAAAATGCAGTTGAGCTGTTATAAGTGCTTCTCATTTACAGGCTTCTCTGATAAAGATTTTCTCACAAAGATTTCTTTCTTTTCTTTTTCTTTTTCTTTCTTTCTTTTTTTTTTTTAATTTTTGCAGTTCTGGAGATTGAACCCAGGGCCTTGTGCATGGGAGGCAAGTCCTCTACCAACTGAGCTATAGCCCCAGCCCTCATGGATTTCCTTGAGGGAGATCAGGAATTCATTCATGGGGTACAAAGGTGGGAGCTAAAGGCCAGCAAATAAAGATTTCTTTTTATAAAAAAATTCCATGAAGTTGTCTATGAAACATACACCCTTGGTTAAAAATTCAAGACTGAAAGGACCTTACCTAGCAAATAATATTCCCATCTATTATAAATAATGGAATATTACTTAGCATTAAAAGGGAATAAATTGTGGTAAATGGATGGAGATGGAGAATATTATGCTAAGCGAAATAAACCAATCCCAAAAAACTAAAGGCCAAATGTTTTCTCTGATTAATGGATGCTGATCTATTTGGGTGGGGGCAGAATGGAGGATCTTTGGATTGGGCAAAGGGGTGGGTGGGGAGGGTTAAGAGGATATAAAAGATGGTGGAATGAGATGGACATCATTACCCTAGGAATATGTATGATTGCATGAATGGTGCATCTCTATACCACGTACAATCAGAGAATTGAAATGTTGCGCTCCATTTGTGTACGATGAATTGAAATGCATTCTGCTGTCATGTACAACAAAGAGAAACAAATTAAAACAAATAAATATCAAAAAATCAGACTTGGAGTCCAAATCACCCTTTTTTAAAAAATAATAGGTAAAGATCTAACCTATACCTCCCTCTCTTCCTCTTCCCAATCCTTCCAAAGAAAGACATCATAATCAATTGCTGTCGAGGGAGATACATTGTGATCAGATTTCCTCTGTGGGTTGTCCCTTGGCTTAATGATCACCTGCACATTTTTTCTCTTGCCTAATTTTCCTTCCGTGTCCTTGGCTTTGTCCAGATGCTTTGCCATTTTATCTGTCTTATAATTTTCCTGCTGCAGCTCAGGTCTGTCATGGAATAAGCACTCTTCTAGACCTGAGTTGGCTCAGTTACTTTCCAGATCCCATAGTTTCTTAGTTTACACCTCATTTCATTGTGCATCATTTTCTAGTATCTTCCTAAGAAAAAGAATATGAGAGGTAGACTTTTTATCTCCACACATTTCTGAAATGGCCTCAATTTGGTTGCTAAAATTTTCCCTTAAGACGTTGAAGGTCCTGGGTCTTTGTGCTGATGCTTCCTGTGTTGCAGATGAGGAATCTGGTGTGTCTCATTCTTGTTCTTTTCTCTGGAAGATTTTTTTTTCTCCTGAAGATCTTAAACTTCACGATGACATGCCTTGGTGTGGGCCTGTGTTCCCTCTTTAACTAGGATATTTAGAAGGATTCAAGTTCTTTCCTGTTGGAGAAATTCCACTTGATAACCTAACCTTTCTGCCACTTTCTTTGTTCTGATTCTGGAATTTTTCAGAGGATGAACATCTACTAAGTTCATATTTTGGTCCTACTTTGGGAGAAACATTTTTTTAATTCTTTTTCTAATCATTTTATTGAATATTTAACTTATTTCACTTTATCCCCCACAAATTATTCTCTAATTGTTCTGTCTTACATCATTTTAGTCTTCTGTAGATGCAATAAATTATCACGTCTCTGAATTAGAGTTCTTTCAGGATTATTTCTCTTCATTCTTAAGTATAGCTTCAGTTATTTTTAAAAGAATGTTTTCTTCTGTTTCCTTCATTGTTTCCTCAGCTGCTCCCTTTCCCATTCCTTTTAATTTTGTTTTTGATACTGGGAATTGAACCCAGGGTGCTTAACCACTAAGTCACACCCCAGCCCTAAAAACTGTATATTTTTTAAGAAGAAAAAATTATTTTCACATTTTCTTCTTTCTTCTAGCACTTATTGGACACAAGGACATTTCTGGTTACCCAGGACACTGAGCTTCCAGAAGAAAATGAATGTAGTTTTTGTAAACCAATTTCAACTAATGAAACTCTGATCACACAAGTCATGCTTTTGGAAGACTCTTTTTTGTGCTCCTCCCTTCCCCAGTGATCTGCATTGGCTGCTGCAGTTGTACAAAGACAAGGCCCTCTGGGCACACAGAGTGGCCAAGGACGGATCTAACTTGATGGGTATCAGCCACTACATCTCCAGAAGCTACGTTCAGCATTTGGTGCTGTGGTGGCAGCAAACTTCTTTTCATGTGCTTAGTATCTCTTTAGGTACCGCTGCAGATTCTGGCTTATGACAGCTTCAAGATCGATTCCAAGATCACTGGCTCCTGTGTCTGTAAGGACCCTTCTGACTTCCCTAGTTAGATGTCCCCCTTCACTGTCATTTCCATGTGAGCTCTAACAGGAGGATGGGGTGTTGAGGGCCACAGACAAGTCAAGACGGCTCCTGGCACTTTGCCAGGAGGAGTGGTTTGAGAAGTAACGCCAGCGAGCCATTAAGATGATGGAGATTCCTTAATGACTGACTGCTGTGTCTAGATTATGTCAAGTTAAGCTGTGTATAATTATTAAGATAACGAGGATTCCTTAATGACTGATTGCTGTAACTGGATGATGCTAAATTGAGTCAAACTGTGTATTCAGTTAGTATATATACCTCTGCTGTCCTACAATAAAGCGGCTCCCGCTGTGTCAACCTTCACAAGTTGCTTGTCACCCCCCCGGTTAGTTTGCCCAGCCAGACTGCGGCAATGGGGGATTGCATCCCTCATGCCTTTCACCCTCTCCTCAGGGACATGCAGCACCTTAAGGTACAGGAGCCAGGGTTTTGTTCACATAAAGTCTAACCAGAACTTTGCACACCCCGCAGAGGTCCATGACCCAGATGACAATGCAGTGGGGGTGGGTGAGGGGTGAGGTTGCTGGCTACAAAGGCTGCCTAGACACTAAGCTGGCTGAGCCAGGGGCTTGGAACTCACCAGAGAGATGTTCCAGGCTGAAGCTTGGCTTGCCCTTGCCTGCATTTCTTGGGTTCCCCAGGTCAGACTTCTGGGCATTCAGATCCTGGCCATTCTGAACTGCACAGAGAGGAGGGACACCATCCCCAGAATGAGAGTCATCAATGGCTCAGTCTGGTTTTGGGAGACCAGAGAACAGCGGGGAGGGAAGGAAAGGGAGAAGGGAGGAGATAGCAAGGATGGTAGAATGTGATGGACATCATTATCCAAAGTACATGTATGAAGATCGAATTGGGCGTCAACCTACTTTATATACAGACAGAGATATAAAAAATTGTGGTAATATATGTATAATAAGAATTGTAATGCAAAACAAACAAGTACATGTATAAGACTTGAATTGGCGTGAACATATTTTATGCAAAGATATAAAAAATTGTGCTTTATATGTGTAATAAGAATTGTAATGCATTCCGCTGTCATGTATTTAAAAAAATAAAATCAATTTTAAAAAAAGAAGCTGGAAAAAAAAAAGAGAGAGCAGGGCACTAGAAGGAGGGGCTGGGAGGAGGAGTAGGGGCCATGACAGAGGAGTAGCAGGAAAGGGGAACAAGACGAATAGGCTGGTGAGTGGGTGGTCCAGAAGGAAGGGAGGAGGAGCTGGGCATGGAGATATTTAAGGTGGGGTAGTAGGAACTGGCACCACTAGCTAGAGGAGGGAACCAGGTAGGGCAAAAGACAGAGAGGGAGGCGTTGCGCTGGACAGTAGATGGAGAGAAGAAAGATGGAGTAGTCAGGGGAGGAAGGCGGGTTGGAGGAGGAGCTGTTGAAGGAACAGAGGGAGGAGGAGGCTGGGGTCAAGGTGGGGAAATTTGAGGGCGCTTCCTTGTCATCATTTCAAACACTGCTGGCTTCTCAGCTTGCCACAGTCATGGTGAGCAAGTGATCTCATGCCAGAGAGGGCCCACATCACCCCAGGACTGCATGCCCATTAGGATGCTGCACCCCCTGCACTTTGGCCAGTGAGTGGGTCTCACCAAGAGGCAGTGGTCCCAGTACCTTGGTCTAAGAGTGAGCATGGGAAACAACCAAGAGAAGAAATGGGGCTGTGATATTAGTCCCTGTTCTTGAGATAATGTGTAGTTTTGACGCTCAATGTTTAAATATCAATGAAAGTGTAGGACAGAGGTAGGAGCCTGTGGTCTGGGAGAACAGACCTGAAGCAGGAATTGGGAAAGTGGAAGAAGCCAGTGGCCCAGTTATTTAATTTGCCACATTTTCCAAAGCTCTTTATTCTTTTGGTGGGGGCGGGGGTGTACCAGGGTTTGAATTCAGGGGCACTCAACCACTGATCCACATCCCCAGCCCTATTTTGTATTTAGAGTCAGGTCTCACTGAGTTGCTTGGAGCCTCACCGTTGCTGAGGCTGGCTTTGAACTTGCGATCCTTTGCCTCAACATCCTGAGCGCTGGGATTCCAGGCACCACGTGGGGCTTCCAAAGCTCTTTCACATCATTATATCATGATGATGTCTAACTGATTCCACCATCATTCCTACCCCCTTGCCCATTATGAGTTAGTATCTTCATGTCAAAACATTTGGCCTTTGGTTTTTTGAATTTGGCTTACTTCACCTAGTTTTTTGAGGAATCTCCTCACTGCCTTCCAGAGTTATTGCACCTGCAGTCTCACCAACAATATACGAGTTAATTATTACTGTTTTTAATGACAGACGAGATACAATTGAATAGAAAATTAATAATCTAGAAATCAGGTCAAAGTGTGGTGTTCATTCCCTCACCCACAACCTATTTGTTGAAGACCAGTTTGTGGGAAGCAGGGTGCTATGTTCTGAGCAAACAGCAGTAAATTAGGCTGTCAGGGTTCCTGCCTTGGTATCTAGTAGAGAACTAAGAAGTTGAGCCACACACCTTTATTATTATGTGAGAGGAGGTACAGGATGCTTTGAAGGTAAACTCACTCTCAACTCTTTTGGACTCAAGAAAAGTGTTCTTTTAGAAACTTCAGTTTAAGCCAAGACCTGATGGATGAATAGGAATTAACAGTCCTTTGGGGTGGCATGGAGGGAGGGTAGGGTAAGGAGAGAGTGTAGGGTACGTGGAAGGTTTGATACAGAAAAGGCAATGACAGAAGACCAATTCATGTGAAGTGAAAGGAGGAAGATAGACCAATCTGAGATGAATCTAAGAAGGCCAGGAGGGTCAGATTGCACCTGGCCTCAAGTCAGCCCAACTTGTCTCCACCCAGCATATCTGAAACTCACTTCTCCTCTAGGGCCAGAAATCTTCTAAGACAGCACTCCTGCCCCTGTATTCAGCTCACCTAATACCATGACTATGGTTTCCAGAGGATAGGGAAACTTTCTCATGATTCAGTAATGGGGTATACCCCCAAACTCTTTCCCTTCATCCCAATTAAAGACTTTAATTGCTCGGTTTTGCTGAACACCAAGTCTGTGGAACAAAAGGAGACGAAAGATATGATGTGCCTGGAAGACATTTCACAGTATCCTGTTATATCAGTGGGTGGTCTCCAAGGACCCGCACAGAGTTGTGATTAGAGGCTGAAGGGGAGTGAGAACTGGTGCGGCCAATGTTTAGGACCATGGCCAGCATGCACTTTTGAGTATTGTTTCTCTGTCCTTTTAGGCAAACTCATTCTGTGACCTTGCCCAGCCTGTCACCTTGAGGAAAGCCCTCTTCACGTCCTTGTTCCGGAGGCTGTAGATGATGGGGTTGAGAAAAGCAGAGATGACATTGTAGAACAGAGCCAGCTTCTTGTCCTCTTCTGGGGAGGCCTTAGAGCCAGGCTTCATGTACATGACCATGGCTGGTACACAGAACATGGTGACCACAGTGATATGAGAGGCACAAGTGGAGAAGGCCTTCAGCTTCCCCTGTGCTGAACGGATCTTCAGGATGGCGATGAAGATGTTGACATAAATGATAAGGATAAGGGACAGTGGGATCAGTATAACACTAAAACCAAGGATGAAGTCCACCCGGTCATTGAGTGAGGTATCTGCGCAAGCCAGCTTTAAGACTGCAGGAACTTCACAGAAGAAGTGGTTAATCTTGTTGGGGCCACAGTAGGGCAGGCGCATGGCAAAGACGGTGTAGATAAGAGCAGAGATGACACCCCAGAGTCCACAGAAAATGACCATTACCCCACATAGCCATGGGCTCATGATGACCTTGTACCGGAGTGGATGGCAGATGGCCACATACCTATCAATAGACATCATGGCAAAGAGCCAGGACTCAGTGACACCTAATACCAAGAAAATGTACATCTGAGCCACACAGCTAGAAAAAGAGATGGTCTTCTCCTGGCTGGCCAGATGTGCCAACATCTGGGGCACAGTCGTGGTGGTATAGCCCAGGTCCAACATGGAAAGAATGCCAATAAAGAAGTACATGGGAGTGTGAAGGTGGGAATCCAGGCAGATGAGGATGGTAATCAAGCCGTTGCCCAGAATAATCAACAGGTAGATCATCAGAAAGATGGAAAAGAGCAGGGGTGTGGTTCTGGGATCCAGGGAGAAACCCAGAAGAATGAATTCACTCACAAAGGACTGGTTGAGCTTTTGCATTGTCTTTTACCACTCAATGAAAAAGAGAGGCACCAATTTAGACAGTGGACTTGTCAAGATATACACTAAGAGCTGGGGTTACTTAAGGGGTTAGGTAGTGGCTGGTGTCAAATTCTGATGGAACACCATAATCTCTAAGCTCTCCCTGGGCAAAGAGACAACCCACCTTACCTGCTTTTATCTTTTTCACCACTTCCAGAAGATTTATGAAAAGGAGATTTTCTTATCTGGGGTTAGCTGGGTCTCAAATCCACTAGTAGTTTCCCATCTCAGCCTCAGTTTCTTCTGCTCTGAGATGAAAGCATTGGGCAAGCTGATCACTAATTCCCCTTAACATCCAGTTCTCCTTCATACACCCAGGTATTTAGAGCTTACCATTGGTGTGCAGACCCCATGCAAGTTGGCAAACTTCAAATGCCTGAAACCGGAAGAGAATCCACTTACTTATTGCAAATACATAAATTAATTTTCTAATTTAATTTTACCCTTAGTCTTTCATTAGGCAAGATGAATCTCTGACTATCCACTCACCCCATTTCAGGCTGCAGTGTATTAGATCAAACATTGATTTCCCAATCCTGGCTGTATAATTTGCTAAATGACCTTGAACAAGTCATTTACCCTCCCCCCCCATCCTTTGATACTGCTTTGAACAAGTACAAAATTAGAACAAATATCTCTTTGTCACAGATTTCCTGCAAAAATTGAAAGATATTTGGCCCAAAAATCATCACAGAAAGTTTAGCGTGTAGTTGATGCTCGGCTAGTGCTACCTGCATTTCTGAGTGATTCTCCTTACATAAGACTGGGATTCAGATCCAAGGTACACAAGCAAACGTCCTGAGAAGTCACTCCCCCATCCTGGATGCCTGCAGTCAATTAACCCCCCACCAGTGCCTACCTCTGTTTCTCCTACCTAAGAAGCCAGCGTCCCCTCCACTCTTTCAGCTTCTTACTCCCTCTTAACTCTGTCTGAGCTTGAGTCAGTTTCTTCATGGGAACAGGGAAGGACACCTCTCCAAAGAGATGCCATTTGCATTGCTGATACTTGAGGAATGGAGCAACCTTGATGGTGCTGGGGTTACTCCTTTCCCTGGCACTAATTGATCTGATCTCCAGCCTGCTTGTTCTCTAATCAGCTTCTTCTCTGAAGCATTGGAGTGAGAGGCTTCATAAGAACCTTGTGCCTACATTCAATAACTTAGGTGGTTTCTTCACTTTGGCCAACAGAATTGCACACAGTCTAAACCTCTTATGTGCTGAGGACCTTTGTGGGACCTTCACAGATCTTATCCAATAGCTGCCAGGTAGCTGGAAGACCATTGTTTTTATTAAATCTTATTTTTCACCAAAAAGCCTTTATAATCTACATTGTCTCTGTAGGCTGGCCTTAGCTTCTCTACCTGCACAAAAGATAGTAGTACCTGGGCTAGGTGTCTTAAAGAGACAAACCACATGGCAGAGTGGAGGCAGCTGGTTCTGCTTGAATCTTGGCCCTGACTTCACTGCTATGAGACTTGGGCCATTAGCGGATTTCTCCAGGTCTCAGCTGTGAAAAAGGAAAAACACATTTTTGCGAGCCACATTCTTCCTATGAAGAAACATCCCAAGGATGTCAGAATTTTCTACCTTGAAGCTTAGAGTGGGAACATGTGCTGCCATTTCTCATTTTTCACACAATGCCAGTGAGTAGGATTTTCTTTGAGGGACTGGTGTTTAGGAGGGTCTAACCAGGTTGAACTGTGGGGACATTTTGACCATGGTCAAAATGGGACTGCTATCTCTAAACCAGCAAAGTGACCCTGTTCCACGACCAGGAGTTTGAGTCAGAAACAGGCTCCCTGGGTCCCCACCCCTCCTTGACTCTCCCAAAAGTATGAAAACTACTTGGGAGAAAAACTACCCAACTCTAAAGCATAGAAAGCAGATACCCCATGTGAGGAAGAACAAGTAGCAACATTATTACCTACCATGAAGAGCCTGGACTTTGTGCCTTTGAACCCAAAATATATAATTCAGCTTGTGGGACATTCCTTACAGCATGCTTGACATTCATTCTCTCTGAGCCACATTGTGACAGTGAGAAATATAAGGTAGGGATCATCATCACCATCTCACAGATAGGGAAACTGAGGCTCAGAGAGGGAGTGTATGGGAGAAACAGAATCTCACTCATTCTTCAGTAGCAGTAGGGTTTTCCAGCAAAACCAGAGCTCACTAGAACTCAACCAGTCAGAGCCCTCGATTTACAGAATGTCTTTTAGTCCTGGATTATTAGGTCAGAAAGACAAATCATGAGCACATAGAAGCTTGTACTGAATTTAGTGTATATATATATATATATATATATATATATATATATATATATATGCACATGTGTGTGCACATGCACACACACACACACACAGTAATTGATGGCATCTGTGAGAGCAATCCAATCAAACCAGTCAGGAACTTGGGAAGACCCCTCAACTCCTATCTCATCCCCTACATCCTATCTGTCCTCAGGGTCCATTGCTGCCCCTCCAGAATGCCTCCTCCACCCACCTGTCCCTCCACTATCCTACTGCCAATGTCAGCTTAGACACTTAGCGTCTCTCTCTCTCTCTCATGGACTCTTATCTCAGTTCTTCCACTGAACCTCTGCCCAGCCTGTTCTCTGCACTAGCCTTCAGAATGCTCTTTCTAAAACAAAAATCTAGTGGGGCTGCTCCTTCATGAATCTGCTGGTGAAAGGCTAAGAGAGTTAGGACAGCACCTCGGCATTCCTTCAGGCCAGACTTGGTTTTGGTCTCCAGGTTCCCAGGCAGGTTGGTGGGCTCTGTCCTTTAGAGAGATCTTCAGCAAGTACAGGGCTGGCCTGCAAAGCCTCCCACTAGTCCTGGAAGCCGTCTTCAGAGAGGAGACATGGACACTGATCTGCAGTTAGAGACCCATTTCTTCTGGCATGATGGGGGTTTGGGAAAGAGTTGAGATGAGGACCCAGACCTCCTGGTTGCCATCTGGTCAGCCCTTTGGGCCCTGTCCTAGCTGAAGGCCAGCCTTGGTTCACCTGAAAATTCTACAGGTTGGACACGTGCCCACTGAGCAGCTTGGCTCTGCTGTCATGTTTTCCTCTGTAATGTCCTTACTGAATACAGAGCCAGGCACATCATGACACCAATAAATACTTACTGAGTGATCTACATACTGGGAGGTTCTGGGAAGCCAGGACAAAAGAAAAAGGAATGTTTATATTTTCTTTCTCTTTTTAATTTTCCTTCCTGTTCCTCAGAGTTCAAGAAAAAAAATCATTTATGCAGGAGGTCACCAGACCCTCCGAAGAAATCATGCCATAAGTCCATGGATGGGTTGGGAAAGCTGGTACTAAATATCATGGATCTTTCTCCTCTCTCTCTCAACTATGTCCCAATAAATAATAATAATTCTAATAATAACAGTTTTCTATGTGCCAGGAACTATAACATCCATGTGCTTTACATGAATTATTTTACTTTATCCCCATAACTGGAGTAATAGTTGGAAGATTTAACAATGAACGTGGTCACCCCCCAGTCAGCACAAACTGCTGCCCTAGGAAACAGGGAAAGCTATAGCAGCATGTCTATGAGCTGAACAGGAGTCCTGTGAGGTGGGCATTTTTACTATGTACATTTTATAGATGAGGAAAGAGGTGTCATGCCTTGCCCAGGGTCACAGCTGTCAATGGAAAGAGTGTGGTTGGCTGATCCTGAAAACAGGGCGCCCTCCCTCTCTCACCACTTATCCACTCACTTACTGGCTCATCCCTGCCTCCTCCAGAGTAGAAGCTTCCTCCAGAAGTAGAATGCAAATGAAAAGGGACAAGAGGAGCAGAAATTGTGGCCCCACAGCAGAATGAGTAAAGCTGGGACAGGCCCAGCAGAGGCAGGAAGGGAAGGATGCCAGGCTTGTTCTGAAGGCTGCCGGGGCTGCCCTGCCCTACCCCAGCCTGTGCGTCCACTTCTTCCCCCTGCTCTCCACACCATCATCTCCTTCTTGGCCAGCTGCGTGAAGGGAAGAGGCATTCTAATGGGAAGCCAGAGGCCAGGCAGGTGGGCCAGGGCTGGCCCTTCCCCACAGTCCTCTCCAGTCACATCCATATTCCCAGGGAGTCCACAGTGTCATCTGGGAAGAGGAGAGAGGGCTGGCTCAGGGGTATGAGGGTAAGTGGGGGCAGCCTTCTTTAAGTTCTGACACCTGCAATACCAGAGAGAAGACCTGGTGGCAGCCCGGCACCATCAGGAGAATCTGGGAGACGAAAGACAGAGTGGGGAGAGAGGGGAATACCCTCACCTGAGAGCAGCAAGGATGGACCAGGGTCAGGCCAGAGAGCCGGGCTGGGCAGAATAGAGACACAGAGGCCAAGTCAATGAGCAGAAGGACAGACGAGGAGACACAAAGGACCTCAAAGTCAGGAAAGAGCCTCTTGTCTAGAAAGGGATGGAAGCTGGAAGACAGAATCCAGGGGTCAGGCATCTGATCCCAGGGAGCAAGCGGTGAACTTCCAGGGCCCTAGCAGCTGGCTCAGTGGCTGCCACCTCCACACAACCTCCTGCAGGAGCATATCTTTCCTGGCTGCTTGAAACCTGCAGCCTCCCTGAGCATTGCAGGCAGAAGCTGTCCTCAGAGTCAGATGCAGCCCCAGTGCCTCAACCGTGATGCTTCTCCCCAGCTGAGAAAGGCAGTTCTAGTGCTCCCCACAGCCTCTGTATCTGGGAAGGGTCTGGTCTGAGGTGGCAAAACCTGGGCAGGAGTCTAGAGCCAGCAAGTTCTGGCTTTTTCTCTCATCTGCTCTGGGTTGCACTCACCTCCCTCCATCCTCAATGCCACCCCACAGATCTGCTCTGAACAACTTCAGAGATGCACTAAACTTTGGGGATAGTGACAATCTTGAAAGTCAGCCCCTAAAAGGGCATCTACACAGCCTCACCAGAAAAAGATGCTCCAATACTATTCACCTACCTCCAGGTACAGGGCTCTCTGCCTTGGTCAAGGACACTTAGGAGACTGTGGCTCTGCCCTTCAGAAAAACCCTTTCGTACTGAAATAAGAGCACGCACTTACTTTGGTGTGTGCTAAAATCAGTGATGAATTCTCTAAAGTACCCTGCTCCCCATGCTCTGACCTCCACCCTCCCACCCCAACACCTCTCCTCCGGCCTCTCCAGTCTGCATGACAATACAGTAGCCCTTATCTGCTCTCACCTATGTCTAGGAGGGCGTGTGGGGTTGTCTGGGTCTCCTTCTCTCCTCTTGTCCTAATCCTGCACATAATTCCCAAGCTGGATCCTTGTTTCCACCCAACATCCCCAATGCCAGATGGCAGCCCCAGCAGACACTTCCACCCACAGCCACAGGGATCATCACGCCCTTCTGCTCAGCAGCTAATGGCTCCCAAGAACAACCTCTGGGGAAGCAGCTGCAGCAGCACAGGAGCCAAGGATCTGTAGTTAGACTTGGTCACTCTAACCAGGACAAGTCACGTGGATTCCCAGAACTTCTGCTTCCTCTATAAATTGGAACTGTGTTCCTTATATCATAATCATGCTTGAAATTTTTCTAAAAATATTTTATTTATTTATTTATTTTTATGCAGTGCTGAGGATTAAACCCAGTGCCTCACACAGGCTAGGCAAGCACTATGCCACTGAGCTACAGCCCCAGCCCCAATATTTGCAATTTTTTGTATAATCACTATGGGCCAGACAGCTGATATATCTTAAATTTTGCAGTATCATTATCTCCATTTTGCATACACAAAAATGAAAACTTGGAGCATTAAGTGTTCTGTGTGGAGCTGGGATTGCGAACAGTTTTGTTTGACCAAAGCTGTGCTCCTAATCAATACTCCACCCAGTGTCATGATCCAGACAAGCCAGGTGGAGGATACTGAGGATCAGAGAGGTAAAATAACTATCCCAGGTCAAACAGCTGTTCCAGGTAGCTGAGATCCCATCTAGGTCCCAGGGACTATACAGTGCCTACACTGCACTCTGCTTAGGGGTGGGATGATGGGCCAGGACCACCCAATCTCTAGCCTAGAGGGAGAGTCTGCTCTAAGCTTTTCTGATGGCTGGGTTACCTGCAGAATGAAGGCCCTCAGCCGGATTCCAGGATTCCCAGTTGCTCCTGAGGTCTCCACCTGAGCTGCAAGTGGAAAAACCAAGCAGGAAATAGACAATCCTGATCCTCAGTGGAGAGGTTTTCCGCTGTGAATTCCTTTATGCCTGGGATAATCCCTACTCAATCTGTCCCTATTCCTGAGTTACAGAAGTGGAACACAGTAAGGTGGAAACATTACCCTTTAGTTCCATACATCAAATTTCCATTATGATTTCTTAATGTTCCTCTCCGATTTTTTTCTATGTCTAAACAATAATGGATTTTTTCTTATTTGGTTGGTATCATATTTTATATTTGATTTTATTGTGACAGATACTAGTTGGTTGACTAACCATTTATGCCTTCTTTGGTGATACAGCATGTTCCTTCTGACAACATTTTTTAGAGCAATCAATACAATGTGAACTCTCCAAGCTCAAAGGACAGCTCTGTTTCCCTTTTCCCAGAATCCTTCATGTCAAGGGAAGATATAGAACCTAGTCCTGTCTAGTGAGATGTAGGGAACTATATCAAGGAGTTTTTGTGAAAAATTCTTAACTTCCTAACAAAAGAGATAGACTAAGTGTGACATAACACCATCCTTCAAGCCCTCTTTCTTTCACCATGAATACAGATACAATGTCTGGAGTTTGTCACACCTTCTTGAGTCCATGAGGAAAAAGGCTCAAAGAATCACAATGGTGTCCTCAAGACTTCTTGTTATGTGAAAAAAACAAAACAAAAATGTGTTTATCTAAATCACTGTTAGTTGGTTTTTCTGTTTATTTTTGCAGTCAAATTCTAATGGATTAAATATTCTGCCTTTTGAAAGATGTAATATTATATGATAATTAGTTTACCATCTACTTACATATTCTTCGTAACTATCATTTTCAAATACTCATTCACCTATTTTTGGATATATAGTTTTTATCTCATTTCTTCCCTATTACAAATGATATACTGCCAAATTGGACATCATGGCAATGTAGCAAGATTTTTTTTTTTTTGCAGTTGTCAAAAATTTCCATTTAATGAGGAATTTGTTATTACATACTCATGGTATTGTCAGAGTAGAAAGACAGGACTGTTATCCAATCTGATGACCCAGACAGTTTTCCTGGACATCTGAGCCAAGTCTTGAAGGTCAAAAAAAGAGCTTTTTTCTTTCTTCAACAAAAGTCAAAATCAAATAAAGTTACAACAAATAAGAAGGCTAGTAGAAGGGCATGTTCAACAAGATTCGACCATGATACAGTCAGAATCACCTAGCATGTGGGGAATTCCACAGGACATTTGTTTTTTTCAATTAACAAATTACAGGTGATGAAAGAACAATCTAAGGGACTGGGGCTAGGGCTCAGAGGTAGAGTGCTAGCGTAGCACATGCAAGGGCCTGGGTTCGATCCTCAGCACCACATACAAATAAATAAGTTAAATAAAGGTATTGTGTCCAACTACAACTAAAAGATAAATATTTTTAAAAAATAAAGAACAATCTAAAATTATAGAAGACTTATGTGTTCTGTCAGTTAATCATAATGTGTTAAACTTATTTGGGTATTGGGTCACATAAATAAATAATAGATAAAAATCTGTTCATTTATGTGCAAATGGAATTTATGAGACAGTTGGATGTTTAAGAACTACTGGCTTGTTGATTATTTTAAGTAATTTTTAAAAGATGAAAATAGTAATGAAAGAGTAATGAAAATGTCCTTCTATACATAAACTGATTGAGTTAGAGTTATAAAATATAAAGATGCCAGTTTCAGAATTTGTTCCCCACCAGGTGAAGTTACAGGAACTGGAATTACTCGTCTTCCTATAATAACCTTTATAAAATTTATGAAATAATGTTCTCCAAGACATGGGATGTGAGGCAGCAAGTGATAGGGATCTATGGGAGAAGGAAAACCATTGAATTGAGCCCTAGGATTTCTCCGGGTAACTGCTTAAAAGAATTGCAAGCTGTGCTGTGGGGATGGAGGTCTCCTGCATTGAGGAGATAGAGTGGGGCGGTTGAGGTGGCTGGAGCCGACTCCAGACTTCAGCTGAGTACTGATCGGCACCTGTGTTTGGAAACAACCAGAGGATGGAGGAGGAAGGAAACAAGTGTATACAGGGGGAAATACAAGGCTGAGGCTTAGAGAGAACATTTCTCAGAATTCACACAGAGCCAGGGATAGACCAAATGCAACTCTGGTCTCACCTAAGAAAACCTAAAGTAAAACTC
Source organism: Callospermophilus lateralis (assembly GCF_048772815.1). Taxonomy (NCBI): domain Eukaryota; kingdom Metazoa; phylum Chordata; class Mammalia; order Rodentia; family Sciuridae; genus Callospermophilus; species Callospermophilus lateralis. The sequence continues at coordinate 112,066,822 of NC_135311.1, read as the reverse complement.
TAAAGGCTCAAAATATTTACAAGTAACTGGATTGCATTCCAGAAAAAAATACTCGAGTATATTTAGTAAGAATCAAAAAAAATCCCCATTAGAGCCGAATCCACAAGATTCAAATATCTGACCAACAATAAAAAATTACGAGGAACATAATGAAGCAAGATGTTACAACCCATGACAAGGAGAAAGATCACTGGTTAAAAATGACTTTTAAAGGTATACAGATAATAGAAAAAGTATCCAGGGATGTTAAAGAGTTATCCTATCTATATCCCATATGTTTAAGAAGACTGGAAAGACTGAATGAATACAAGTCTGAGACTCACAAGCAATTGTAAGACTATACACAGAGGACAACTCCAATGTGTTAGATGAGAAATGCCCGAGACTAACTCTAGATTAGAAACTGCAGGAGAAAAGATTAATATGGTTATGTGACAACAAAAATACCAAAATGAAACCCAGGAAGATAAAAGACTTTATAAATGAACCAAGCATCAGTGAGCTGTGGCACAGCTTCAACTGGCCCAACACATGTTACATAATTAGCCTTCAAAGAGGAATAGAGGGAAAACAGGAAAGTATTTGAAAAAATGATGGCTCAAAATGTTCCAAATGTGAGTAAAACTATAATCCCACAGATCCAATTAAGGCTCAATGAAAAATACATATGAAATTATAACAAGACACATCACAGTCAAATTGCTTAAAACCTGTGATCATCTTTAAAAGGCCAGAAAACAAGGCGTATTACACTCAGAGGATCAAGGACAGCCAACGTCTCATCAGTAATAACAGAATTTTTGTCAAAAGACCATGAAGCAGAGTCTCTAAAGTTCTGAAGGAAGAAAAATATCTGTCAAACTAGAATCTTTTACCCAGAGGAAATGTCTTTCAAAATTGAAGTAAACAATTAATTTTTCAGATATTCAAAAACTAAACGACCTTGACATAAATATATCTAAAAAAATCACCAACTATTTGGAACTAAAAACATACTTCTAAAAAATCTATGAATCAAATAAAAATATTAGAAAATATTTGGAACCAAAGAAAATAAAAACAATTTAAAAATTGTGGAACCAAAATGCCTATATTGAAAAAGAAGAAAAATCTCATATTAATGGCTTCTGTTACTACCTCAAGAACTAGATAACAAAGAACAAGTTAAATTCAAAGTAAGAAGAAAAAAGAAAATAATAAATATTAGGAAATCAATTAAATGGTACTGACAAAAACTAGAGAAAAATCAAACAAGAAACCAATGTTTTTATTTTGAGAACATAAATAATACTGACAATACTAGGAAAAAACGGTAGAAGATACAAAGTTCCAGTATCAGAAATGAGAATATCATTATAGATTCTATAGATATTAAAAGAATAATAATGGAATATTATGAATAATTTCATTCTAACACATTAATAACTTAGATGAAATGAATAGATTTGTTGAAAGACATTAATTACTAAAGTTCATTGGAAAAATTATATGAACTGAATAGTCATAGATTTATTTTTAAAGTTGAATTCATCATTAAAACTTTTCACAATGAAAACTAGACCCAGGTAGGTTAACTCATGAATTCAAGCAATCATTTAAGGAAGAAATAAGAAATATTTCAAAGTTTGAACAAACTCTTTGAGAAAATTTCAGAGGACGCAGTCAACTCATTCGGTGAGATCAGCACCATCCTGACATCAAAACCAATAAAATATTTTACAAGAAAAGAAAACTATATATCCATATTTCTAGGAACATGGTAGAAAAATTATTAACAGAAATTTCACAAAATAGATCCAACTTTATCTAAAAAGATTAATACACCTTGCAAGTATTAGGTAAAGAGAATTAAGCTGAGAGGCAGAGAAGTATGCTGGAATGGAAACCAGTCTCAGTGGGATATAAATCTGAGCTCCAGCCCCATTGGGACCGTTTCCTAGTTGTGTGACCTCAGGCAGATGAAGATGATGATGAGGGTGACGATGATGATAAGTTCTCCCATTTCTTCAGTACATGCTACACTCACGTTATCAAATGTTTTACTATCTAATCTCACTTAGTTCTCCAATCATGTGAACTTCATATTATCCAATTTTTACATTTAGGAAGCTAAAGCTTAGAAAGTTCAAGTGAATTTCCTGAGCTACCAGTAGAAACCAGTCTGGAATTTGAACCTATATCAGGATTCAGTAAGGTAATAACTACAGGGCTGTTGGCACTGCCTGGCACCTTCGACATGGGCCGTATTTCTAAGCTCCCTTCAGTTCATGGTGTGGAGCCCACTCTTGGACATTAATTCCCAGGATGCCAGATTCAAGAGGTTCCTCCTCTTTTAGAAGGAAAGGAAATGATCATCAAGTGGCCACTGCCTCCTCCCACTTGCTTGAGACCTGTGTGTCCAGGACAAGGGCCTTCTACTGTGGATCCAGGCATCCAGCTCCTGCCCCTGTGATATGTGTCCTGGCTCCCCACTGGAAAAGGAACATACTCTAATAACTGCCCTCTTCTAGTTAGGATAGCATCTACCATGGCTGATCTCTTCTACAGAGCAGAACCTGTGCTAATCACTGAAACATGCACAGCATTATTTTGTGTCCTAAATATGAATAAAATGAGATTCAGGAAGGGAAAGTGATTTACTCAAGGTCATATGATAGGAATTGGTGAAGTCAATGTTCAACCCCCCCAAACTGTCTTTTTGTTTTTGTGTCATATGATAAAGAGAGGCCCTGTGTCTTCTGGTGTTTAAGAACCCTGATCTAGGGAAGGAAATGATGCATGGAGGAGCAAACAGTTAAGACAGAAAACGTATGAAAGTATATGAGTATATTGTGCAAAATACACCACATACACCCTAGTAAGTCCTGCCCCATACCAGACAGCTACCAGGCTCATAGCCTCCTAATATAGGAAGCCATATAATGTCTGATCCTCTCCTCTCAGATGACTTGGTCTTGCGAGGACCCTTCCAGTGACTGGGACATATCCAATTCTGCCCCTCAGTTCCCATTCTGTGGCTCAGGCCCTGCTCCTGCACAAAGATGTCATCTGATCTGAATTCTCAACAGTGATTTCTAGCAAGGTAAAAGTATTTCCCATTGGCTTTAAGTGCACCAGTACCAAATTGGGCTTCACCCTACCTGAACTCCTCCTTCATCATCACACCCTTCATAATTTGAATTCTGGATATGATCAAAAGGACAATAGATAATAAGTGTTGGTGAGACAAAAAGGAAACCCTTCAATGCTGTTATCTCATATATGGAAACTAATCCAAAAGAAATGGGGAGGAAGGTATAAAAAAAGAATAGAAGAGAGATCAGTGGAGTAGACAAAGGGGAATGAAGGAAGGGAGGAGGAATCGGAGAGGGAAAGAATAGAATGAATCTGACCTAACTTTCCTATGTTCATGATTATGCCACAGTGAATCTCACCATCTTGTAACTCTACAAAAACAAACAAACAAACAAACAAACAAACAAACAAAAACTATAATAGCAGAAAGATCAGTAGAGTAGAGGGAAGGAAACAGGAGAGAGGAGGAGGGGAGGGAAAGGGGAAGTACTGGGGACTGAAGTAGAACAAATTATATTTCTTGCTTTTATATTTATGTCAAAATGAATCCTATTGTCATGTATAACTAAAAACGACCATTTAAAAAAAAAAACAGAAAATCTGGTCTACATACAAAAAGTATACTATTCAACCTCCAAAAATAAAAAATCCTGACATTTTCAACAACATGTGTGAACCTGGAAGACATCATGTTGGGTAAAGTAAGCTAGATACAGAAAGACGGACACCGCATAACCTTGTTTATATGTTGGAATCTAAAAAAGACCAACTCACAGAAGCAGAGAGTAGAGGGTGGTTAGGAAGAGCTGGGCTCCCGGAACTGGGGAGGCGTTGGTCAAATTTCAGGTGGATAGAAGGAATAAGCTCAAGAGATCAATTGGACAACCTGGTGACTTTAGTTAATAACAACACACTTTACGCTTGAATCTCACTGAGAGCAATTTTTAGTGTTCTCATCACAAAATAAATGTAAATTAATGTAAAGTAATGCACATGTTAATTAGTTCTCAGTTGCTGGATGGAGCCATCTCTCACTGTTGGTCCCTACCTCCTGTCCTTGAGGCAGCTCCTTTCTAGTGATCCCTACCCTGCAGCAGTTAATGAGGCCAAGCCAGTTAACTGCCACTCTCTCTTGGACTTCCAGACTCTGAGCATTCCAGTGGGGAGGGTATCCTCAAAGTGGGTCAGAAGGTGGCTGCACATTTCCCTGGCCTTTGACCTCTGGCTCCTACACTAGCCTTTGGACATTTTACAGCTTGACCACACACCCTGAAAACCAGCACTGTGCCTCAGTCACAGAAATGCTGTAGTAGGATGATTTGAAATCGGACAGATCCATGTTCACATTTGGGCTGTACAATGTATCTACTATGTGGGGTGAACTAGCCACTCAATTCTTAAAGTCTCTGGGCCTCATTATCTAACAAATGGCCTACCAACCTGCTGTGAAGGTTAATGATATTATGTGTAGTGCCCACTGTATCTAACAAAAGTTGGTGTTCAATTGTAGGTATTAAGATATATTTATACCACAATGAAGTATGTGACTTAGGGTGGTTACCTAAGGATACTAGGTCTTCAATAAATGGTAGTTATAGAATACTAGTAACATTATTAGTTGCCCTTATATTATCTATATCCAAGCCTTATTTTTTTTTTTTACCTCTATTAGATGTGTGACCTTGGTTAAGATGTCTGTAGATGTTAAAGTGTTTGGGAAGGAAACAAAGCATCTTACTTGTCTTATTATCATGTCAAAAAGGGATGTGGCCATGCAGCCAGAGGGACTCCTCCCTTCTCTGTCTCAGTGGGAAGAAATTTCAGTTCCCAAATGGAAATTTCCAAAGAATGCCCAGCTCACCAGCTCCAGAGACCAAGTCTGAAATGTCAGGGGCATTAGACTTGCTGGCTGTATCTTCTTCCATCCAGCCCAGGGCTCTGTGCTGAATTCACCAGCACAGACAAGAACTCTACCAGGCTTTTCAGGGGTTAGAAATCCACTCTTCATCCCATTCGGATATAAAGAGGGCTCCTGAGTCTACCAACCAGGAGCCCGTCTCTACAGGGCTGCTTTAGGCCCAACACACTTAAGAGAGGTGCAGAGCTTCCCCATGGAGCCACTGTGCCGGGGAGAGGAAGATGGCTGCTTTCTACTGAGAAGCACAGAACTAAGAGAAAACAGCCTGCTGTGGCTACAGGAGTGAAGGAAGCTGCCCAGGCAAAAGAAGCTACTCAGGTCATTTGTAGGTATGACTGAGGAAGGGGTGGAGGGAAGTTTCTGCCCTAGACATCCTCCAAGGATGGACAACGGGGACCTAACCTTCTCTTGCACTCACTGGGGAGGAGGAACAAGAACCTGCTCTTCCTGGGCACGGGTCCAGCTCCAGCTCTCTTCCATGGCTATTTCCAGACTTGTGCAGGTCCCTGTCAGCAGCACACCCCTCTCCTCTGCACGCAAAGTGTGTCCTAAGTCTCTCTAGTGGGAGCCCTGATAAGGCATCCTCTCCCTTCTTTACCAGAAGTTCAGAGGCTGGGAAGGAGCAGGGAAACCTTGCTAAGTAGAAATTGTAGAGTGGATGTGAATATGGAGCTTTGCTAGTAAGAGAGCTTGTTGTAGTTGTTCCTTTACATGTGCCTTTGCTAGAGGCAGTGGGGCGCAGTGTTTAAAGCTCAGGTGGGCTGTGCAACCTCAGGCCCAGATTTTAGTTCTGGTCCTGCCACTTATTTATTAGTTTGGTAGAAGGCAGAGCAGAAACTGGTCTTAAAGCAGAAAACTTTTATTGGAATAGGGCTCCAAAAGCTGTCTGCCAGCCCCTGTTCTAGCCTGAGTGGATTCTTACAAATCTTTCCCCAAGAATCGACATGGATGTGAACCCCAGGTTTTTCCAAGTCCTGAACAGGTAACTTCCTTGTACTAGATACTATTGAAAGATCTTAAAGAGAAATGGCTTCTGTCCACAGCCTAAGATAATACACACATAAAAGAAACCATGAAGGACTGGTCAGGTAAGGGTGAGGAAAACCTCAGCTGGACCTCGAAGGTCCACAGGATCTGAGGATGGAAAGGGGATTAGAAGAGGCATTCCCCACAGAGGGACAGCTAGAGCAAAGTGTGGTGAGCATACATGGCAGGTACTGAGAAAGCCATTTAGCTTGGAAGATCTGTGACTCCACCAGGAGGAGACCCCCGGACTGTCCATATTAGGATCCCACAGGTGGTCATGTTGCTAGCATTGTGGCTCCGAAGTCTCACCGAGCTACTGGAGAATCATACTGAACTGGTTAGAACCAGACTGAGAGCGGCCTTGTATTTGATCAAGAAGGCATGAGAAGGGCATAATAGATGAAACTGCCACTGCTGGTGCGTGGACAAGGAGGCCAGTGGGAGGCCTCTACCAAAGTCCAGGTCTGGGATGTGGACGAGTAGAAAGGAGAATGGGGCACATCCTTATTCTCAGCCCTCACTATCTTAACACCAGGGACCATTCCTCAACCCCTGAAAGTAGCCCTCTCAGTATCCAAGGCTCTGAACTGTGTTCGGTCCCCCTCTTATCTTCACAAACATTCCTTACCTGGGACACTTTTCTCCTCCATCCAATGACTGATGTTCCTTAAAGTTCAGCACACACATCTCATACCATCTCCTTTTGCCCACTCAACCACAAGCACCTGTTGCATCTTCCAGACCTCCACCATCATCCCATGGCAATCGATCTGCACCACCATGTTTTCAGCCCTGTCCTCCAGGACCTCAGAAATTTTAAGTTACCCAAGATCACACAGCAAAATCATGGACGAAGCTAGGAGTAGACCTTAACTCTTCTGATTTCCAGATTCATTTCATTTACACTAACTGCTTTTATTTGCCTCATGTTTTATATTTTGCAAAATGTCTTGACCTACAGAATCTCAGGTTTGCTTTGCCATAACCCTACGTCATAGATGTTTCATTTTTGTTTAACAAATGGGTAGATTGAGTCTCAGAGGTGAAGGGATTTGCCCAAGGTCACACATATATCTGAGTACAAGAAACAAAGTCCAGACAGGCCTCAGGGGAACTGGGAGTAGCAGTCAGGAACCAGGGCCACTGACGACTTGAGACAGTTCAGGGCTGCAGATCTCTCCTCGCTGCTTCCCAGCATGTTTTTATTTTCGTTGTAAACCATCATTTTTATTAGATGAGCAAAACGTTGCCAAACCAATGACCTTAATTATTAATATATAAATGCCATGAGACATTTAAGCTGGTAAACATACCCATACTAATCTTGTCTAGAGTTAATTTGCCTGATTTTTTAATGTGTTCAGAGAGGTCAACTATAACCTAGGTAGTCAATATCCGAATTATCACAATTTCTAAATTAATGTACTTTAAGTGTATTTGTCTGTAACCTAAAGTCAGTAGTAAAATTCTGTTTGTTCTCCCAGCTTGTCTTTTATCATTTCTCTCTGTGGCTTTAGGTCCCTGGAAACTTAAGGTTGCCACCTCACCAGCTGTAGCTTCCCTCCCCATTTCATCCAACTCAACAAAGTTTTGACCAAATCCAGGAAAGCTGCTATGTGTGGCTCAGCTTCTGTCCTTTCTGTCCCTGCTCCCCCAACACCAGGGACAGAACAGGGACGTGCTTATCTCTCCTTAACAGGCAGATCACTATGCAGCGCCTTGGCAAGGAAAACCACAGTTCAGTGTCCGAGTTCCTCCTCCTGGGCTTCTCCAGTGAGTCACAGGTCAGAACGGCCCTGTTCATCTTCTTCCTGCTCCTCTACCTCATCACCCTCCTGGGCAATGGACTCATCGTTACCCTGATCTACCTAGACTCACGCCTCCACACACCTATGTACTTCTTTCTCAGTATCCTCTCTCTGGTGGACATGAGCTATGTCACCACCACTGTGCCCCAGATGTTGGTTAATATGGCACGTCCAAGGAGGACCATATCCTGGGGTGCTTGTGTGGCCCAGATGTTCATCTTCTTGGTCCTGGGCATTGCTGAGTGTGTCCTCTATGCCATTATGGCCTATGACAGGTATGTCGCCATTTGCTCCCCCCTTCACTATTCCCTCCTCATGAGCCGTCTCGTCTGTATCAAGATGGTGACAGTCTGTTGGTCCATTAGTGTCACTGGGGCTCTCATCTACACTGTCTTCACCATGCGCCTGCCCTACTGTGGCCCCTACAAGATCAACCACTTCTTCTGTGAGGTCCCTGCTGTCCTGAAGTTGGCCTGTGCAGACACATCCCTCAATGACCGGTTGGACTTCATCTTGGGTTTCATCCTACTTTTGGTACCTCTCTCCCTCATCCTGGCATCCTATGTCCGTATCTTCGCCTCCATCTTAAGAATCCGCTCAACCCAGGGAAGGCTCAAGTGCTTCTCCACGTGCGCTTCCCACATCACTGTGGTCACCATGTTCTATGGGCCAGCCATGATCATGTACATGAGGCCCGGCTCCTGGTATGACCCAGAGAGGGACAAGAAGCTGGCCCTGTTCTACAATGTCGTCTCTGCCTTCCTCAACCCCATCATCTACAGCCTCAGGAACAAGGATGTAAAGGGGGCCTTTCTGAAAGTACTTGGAGGTAGAGGGACAGCTCATTGACCCAGGATATTCCAGAGTCATCCCTAGTCACTGGCAGACTGGATGGAATTCATGTGGCATATTAAAAACTCATCCATTCTAATCAACCTGTCTTCCCAGAGCTGTGAGCAACTAGGAGAAGGTGTGGCCACTCCTAAATGGAAGGTCCCTCCCATTGTTGGAAAGCGTACAGCTGCCACCATCAAAGACTCAGCTAAGCATTGAAGGCAAAGAATCTATTTATAAATACTGTGTCCTTGAAGTTCATGGCCATTACTTTATTGTTCTCTCCTTACCTCTGGAAGTTCATGTCATCTCAACATGATCACAGCCAAATGTTCAACATGCACACAAACTTTTCTTCGTTATAAAGGAATTGGGGATGAAAAGGACATAAAGAGTAAGCAAGATTATGTAGAGACACAGTCTTGTGTTACTGTTTGATACGCAACTTATACACAATATTTAACATTGCCTTTTGCACGAGATGCCATAAAATATGGACTAGAATCATTTTAGTCATACCCATGTAAAAATATAGCTAATGATTGGCGTAATCTGGGCTCAGCTTATGAAAATGACTCTTACCTGGTCAGTTTAAAATTTATGATTTAAATCCCACTTTTATTTAAGAAAAAACATATATATATAATATATATTTCTAATGGAAAAATAAATATGTATCATGCATATCTATATCTACATACATATACAGAGAATGAGAAAGATAATGGAAAATAATATAACAAAGACTCTATTTTCTCCAACCCAAAGTAAACACTTGATAATGTTTGTCATGTTTTGTCCAAGCCTTCCTTCTTTCTTCTTTTTTAAAGGATTAGATAATAATAATAAAGTGAAACTACCCTTTGACTATTTCTGACTCTGAAGTCAACTCCTATATTTAAACTGAAGTGTATTCAATCTATTTTTAAGCTGTTCTTGTATGTGTTTAAATTTTTTTAAATGGTAATTTGATATCAGTATGACTCTTAAAAGTACTAAATATCATGTTTGTGATATCTACTCATTTGATGATGATAGGCCTAGTTCATTCCCTTTAATAAGCATATGAATACACCACATCTCATTTATCTAATTCCCTTTCATTCAATATTCATTTATTTCCACTTTTTTACTACTTAAATAATTCTGCAAAAAAAGTCTTTGGGAGGACTGGGGATGTGGCTCAAGCGGTAGCGCGCTCGCCTGGCATGCGTGCGGCCCAGGGTTAATCCTCAGCACCACATACAAACAAAGATGTTGTGTCCGCCAATAACTAAAAAATAAATATTAAACTTCTCCCTCTCTCTCTCTCTTTAAAAAAAAGTCTTTGGGAACTCATCCATATATAAATATTTTTCTAAGATTTATGCATAGAGTAAATTTTGTAGATTGTAGAAACAAAGAAATCTCAAATTTACAAGATAGTTTTAAGTTATTCTTCCAAGTAGTTATGCCAGTCTACACCTCTCACCTTCATTGACACTTGAAATTGTTTGAATCAACATTCTAATGTTTCTACCCTTCTTATCGGTGAAAAGTGGTCACATTGCTCTTTGTCTCATTTACTCCCTGGTTGCCAGTTAGGTTAACATCTTCCATAAGATTGTCAGTAGTATTGCATAGTGTGATAGACTCAAGAATCAGACTTCAGGGTCAAATTCCATATCTATCCTTTAGTAACTCAGTGATGATGGGCAAGTTACCCAACCTCTCTGGATCTCAATTTCCTCATCTGTAAGTGGGAAGAAAATAGTACATGCCTTAGAAGGTGGTCAGAAGAATTAAATGAGATAATACATGCAAAGCACTTATAGTGAATAACATGCTATAAATTTTGTTTGTCTTTTATTGATTTGTAGTTTGTTATGCATTTGTACATAGATTTTTTGTCTATTACATGTATTGAAACCATTGTCTATGAACTTATTACTTGTTTTCTTTATTACAAAAGAAGTACATGTTTATTCTTAAAATTTTATGAAACAGACAAAAAGAAGAAAATCATCCTTTATCTTAAACCTGGAGGCAACCATTGTTAACATTCCAGTGTTCATGTTTTGGGGCTTCAATTGTTAAATTTTTTTCTATCAATGTTTTTAGAGAAATATACATAAAATTATTAAATAATTTATCTTTTTCCCCAAACTTTGAATTATTCACTATAACTTATCACAATTACTCAACCAAGAGGTTTCTGGACATTTATCTATGTTGATTTATTTTTGCTGCTGAAGAGTATTCTTTTCACTTTCTTTTGATGACTAGAATAGAATAAAATACAAATAACTTTTGATGAATATGATTCTTCATTTAATACAGATGAATGTACACATCTTTTCCTTTATGGTTATGAAGTGAACATATGTCAAAGATTTCACTGAGCTCATCACCATGAAGGAACCAGTACGATGTCAGCACTGGATCAAAACAGAACTTGATTTACAGAGATTCATATTCCTCAACTGAACAAATTCTATTTGCATTATTATGAGCAGGGCTCATCTGCAGTACTGTGGACAGGGTTCATTTGCATTGCTTTCAGTTTTCTGAAATTTAACAGAAAAACTGCAGAGTTATAAAATACCCTCATCAATAAGAAGTCAAAGGAACCCAGGCCTGTAAAGACAGACAGTGCTCCAAGGATATCTAGACAACATCCAGACTGTACTGAGAAGCCACCAAGTAATCCTTTTCCCCCTTTTGCAAGTCTTAGGTGCTTTTATTCCTGACAATATCCTACTTTTATTATCCTTAGATAATATTCAAAGATTATTCTGGATGACAAATAAACGCTGGTCACATTGTTTGGCCTCATTGCTTAAACTGGCATGGTGAGAATGTTAACCATAGAGGCTTCTTTGATTTGCTTTGCTTAATCTAGAGACAGGCAGTATTGAGTTATTTCTAAGGTCATAGAATTAACTTCTGTCTGGAAGTTTCAATGAGGAATCTCAGACTGGACTTTTAGGGCTGGACTGTAACTCGGTCGCAGAGCACCATCCTTGCATGCTAAGCCCCTGAATATGATCCCCAGCAAATTGATCAAATCGGACTTTCAAAATCCACTATTATTTGCCACAAGGGGGTTGGAAAAACCAAGAAATTATCATATTTTACTGGCAGTACCTATAAATTTGGATGAACTCCTCTTTAATCAAGGTCTCTAACTTTGCTAAGGTCTCCTGGCCAGGAAGTGATACAGCAGGACAGGATTCTGAAAGGCAGGTATCAGGCTGGCTTTGCTAGGAAACCCTTATAGAGATTCATCCCGTAGTTCACTCTGCCCAATCCTAAGATACTCATTTTAAAATACGACCTTGGTTAATAATCAATCTAATCAAGTATAACTTGGCTAAAAAGAAAACAGAATCTATTGATTACATGCTAATATAAATGCTGCTATAAAAAGTAAGGAGACATAATTTAAGTTTCTGAATTCAGAATCAGATAAGAATAAATAAGAATCAGATACAAGTTAAAAATGTTTCATTTTAGTTTACCAAAACAAGATCTACTTGGATGATATTAGAGACAGTTTAAGAGGAGGAAGGGATTTTTCATATATCCATAACAAGTAAACATTAAACACTACAGTAACAGTGATCAAACAAATAACCTCATCGTTGCATCCAACTCCTCGTAATTAGCTCTTGCTCTGACTCTAGTCTGAAAAGCATCTGGGAATCCTGACTCAGTCCACTTAGTACATTTGGAAATTTGCCTAAGTGATTTCAGCTTGGAAACCTGGACCAAAATGCCTTTTCCTTGAAATGGCAAATGTTCAGAGCAACTGGGAGGAGGCACGAAGCAGGCTCATAGGGTTCTGGTTGTGTTCTGTGTCTTGGTCTGGTGGTGATTACATGAGTATGCTCTCTCTGAAAAGTTCTCCAAGGAAACTTGATTATGGATTTGTTCTTTCTTCACTTTGTCCTTTGCGTATTTGGAGGCCGGTAAGATTCATACAAATAAATTGTATGTAAGTTGAACTTTTTGTCATGAAATTCCTGTCATTATCTCCAACAAGGCTTTTCTCTTTTAAAATCCATTTCATCAGTTACCAACATAATAAATCTTTTTTTTTTTTTTTTTTTTTTTACCAGTTTCACTCCCAACTTCCTGGATGGTCATGTTTTAGATTTATTTTTAAATTGGATTTTAGCTTTATAAGCCAGTCTGATAATCTGGTCAATGCAATCACTTGTATATTTGAAATTATAATTCCAAATGTTTGAATATAATTTCTTGCCTTCATTAGGATTGGTTAAAATTTACCCTTTGATTCCTCCCCTCACTTTAGAAGTCAAACAACTTATTGCTATTCTTTCAGAATAGAAAAGCACACATATCTCATTTTTAAAGTCTAAAACTCTCATTGTAATTGATATTGATAATGATATTATCCTCTAAGAGAAGAACCTTAGGATTTTTTAATTATAGGATTATAATTATACATAGTATTTGGGTTCCTTTTGACATAGACAGACATACGAGGAATTTTATTTCATCCCCACTTCCCCTCTCTTTTTCTCCCTCCTCTACTGATCTTCCTTTCACTCTGTTAATTATTTATTTTTGATTGGTACTTGCTACATGTATATAAAAGTGAAATTCCCTTTGGTACATTTATATATAAGCTGAGGAGTGGGATATCTGGGTCCAATGGTGGTTCCATTCCCAGTTTTCCAAGGAATCTCCATACTGCTTTCCATATTGGCTGTACCAATTTGCAGTCCCACCAACAATGTGTGAGTGTGCCTTTTCCCCCACATCCTTGCCAGCATTTATCGTTGTTTGTATTCATTTATTGTTGTTTGTATTCAGCTGCCATTCTGACTGGAGTGGAATGAAATCTTAGAGTAGTTTTTATTTGCATTTCTCTGATTGCTAGAGATGATGAACATTTTTTCATATATTTGTTGATTGATTGTATATCCTCTTCTGAGAAGGTCCTTGGCCCACTTATTGATTGGGTTATTTTGTGTGTGTGTGTGTGTGTGTGTGTGTGTGTGTTTAGCTTTTTGAATTCTTTTTTTTTTTTAATTTTTATTATTGGTTGTTCAAAATATTAAATAGTTCTTGACATATCATATTTCATACATTTGATTCGAGTGGGTTATGAACTCCCATTTTTACCCCGTATACAGATTGCAGAATCACATCGGTTACACATCCACTGTTTTATATATTGCCATACTAGTGTCTGATGTGTTCTGCTGCCTTTCCTATCCTCTACTATTCCCCCCTCCTCCCCTCCCATCTTCTCTCTCTACCCCATCTACTGTAATTCATTTCTCCCTCTTGTTTTCTTTTCCCTTGAATTCTTTATATACCCTAGAGATTAGTGCTCTATCTGATGTGCAAGTGGTAAAAATCTGCTCCCAAGCTATAGGCTCTCTGTTCACCTCACAGATTGTTTCTTTTGCTGAGAAGAAGCTTTTTAGTTTGAATCTATCCCATTTATTAAATCTTGATTTTAAATCTTGCATTATAGGAGTCTTGTTAAGGAAGTAGGGGCTTAATCCGATATGATGGAGATTTGGGCTTACTTTTTCTTCGATTAGGTGCAGGGTCTCTGGTTTAATTCCTAGGTCCTTGATCTACTTTGAGTTGAGTTTTGTGCATGGTGAGAGATAGGGGTTTAATTTCATTTTGTTGCATATGGATTTCCAGTTTTTCCAGTGCCATTTGTCGAAGAGGCTATCTTTTCTCCAATGTATGTTTTTGGCACCTTTGACTAATATAAGATAACTGTAATTATGTGGGTTAGTCTCTGTGTCCTCTATTCTGTACCATTGGTCTACCCGTCTATTTTGGTGCCAGTATCATGCTGGTTTTGTTACTATTGCTCTGAAGTACAGTTTAAGGTCTAGTATCATGATGCCACCTGCTTCACTCTTTCTGCTAAGACTGCTTTAGCTATTCTGGTGTCTCTTATTTTTCCAGATGAATTTCATGACTGCTTTTTCTATTTCTATGAGGAATGCCACTGGGATTTTGGTTGGAATTGTATTAAATCTGTATAATGGTTTTGGTTTGCATTTCTCTAATTGCTAGAGATGTTGAACATTTTTTTCATATGATTGATTGTATATCCTCTTCTGAGAAGTATGGTAGTTTGGTCATTTTGACAATATTAACTCTACCTATCCAGGAACAAGGTAGATCTTTCCATCTTCTAAGGTCTTCTTTAATTTCTTTCTTTAGCATTCTGTAGTTTTTGTTGTAGAGGTCTTTCACCTCTTTTGTTAGGTTGATTCCCAAATATATTGTTTTTTTTTTTGTTTTGTTTTGTTTTTTGTGAGGCTATTTTAAATGGGGTAGTTTTCCTCATTTCCCTTTCAGAGGATTTATCACTGATACACAGAAATGCATTTGATTTGTGGGTGTTGATTTTGTATCCTGCTACTTTGCTTAATTCATTTACTAATTCTAGAAGTTTTCTGGGGGAACTTTTTGGGTCTTCTGGGTATCAAATCATAGTCGGAAAATAGTGCTAATTTGAGTTCTTCTTTTCCTCTCTGTATCCTTTAATTTTTTTCATCTGTCTAATTCCTCTGGCCAGTGTCTCAAGAACTATATTAAATAGAAGTGGTCAAAGAGGGTATCCCTATCTTGTTCCAGTTTTTAGAGGAAATATTTTCAAATTTTCTCCATTTAGAATGATATTGGCCTGGGGCTTAGCATAGATAGCTTTTACGATGTTGAGATATGTTCCTATTATCCCTAGTTTTTCTAGTGTTTTGAGCATAAAGGGGTACTGTATTTTGTTGAATGCTTTTTCTGCATTGATTGAGATGATCATATGATTCTTATCTTTAAGTCTATTGATGTGATGAATTACATTTATTGATTTCCTTATGTTGAACCAACCTTGTATCCCTGGGATGAACCCCACTTGATCATGGTGCACTATCTTTTTGATATGTTTTTGTATTTAATTTTTCAAAATTTTATTGAGAATTTTTGCATCTATGTTAATTGGAGATATTAGTCTTAAGTTTTCTTTCTTTCTTTTTTTTTTTTTTTGATGTGTCTTTGCCCGGTTTTGGAATCAGGGTGATATTAGCCTCATAGAATGAGTTTGGAAGTTCTCCCTCTTTTTCTATTTCCTGAAATAAATTGAAGAGTATTGGTATTAGTTCTTATTTAAAGGCCTTGTAGAACTCACCTGTGTATTCATCTGGTCCTGGGCTTTTCTTGATTGGTAGACTTCTGATGGCATCTTCTATTTTGTCATTGGAAATTGATCTGTTTAAGTTGTGTATGTCATCCTGATTCAATTTGGGAAAATCATATGACTCTAGAAATTTGTTGATGCTTTCAATATTTTCTATTTTTTTTTTTTTTGGAGTGCAAGTTTTCAAAATAATTTCTAATTATCTCCTGTATTTCTGTAGTGTCTGTTATGATATTTCCTTTTTCATCGTGTATGTTAGTAATTGAGTTTTCTCTCTCCTTTTCCTTATTAGCATGGCTAAGGGTTTGTCAATTTTATTTATTTTTTCAAAGAGCCAACTTTTTCCTTTGACAATTTTTTCAATTGTTTCTTTTGTTTCGATTTCATTGATATCAGCTCTGATTTTAATTATTTCCTGTCTTCTACTGCTTTTGGGGTTATTTTATTCTTTTTTTTCTAGGGCTTTGAGATATAATGTTAGGTCATTTATTTGTTGACTTTTTCTTCTTTTAAGGAATAAACTCCATGCAATGAACTTTCCTCTTAGCACTGCCTTCATAGTGTCCCAGAGATTTCAATATGTTGTATCTGTGTTCTCATTCACCTCTAATTTTTTTTTAATCTCCTCCTTGCTGTCTTTTGCATCCCTTTGTTCATTCAATAGCATATTATTTAGCCTCCAGGTGTTGGAGTAGCTTTTATTTTTTATTTTATCATTGATTTCTAATTTCATTCCATTATGATCTGACAGAATGCAGAGTAGTATCTCTACTTTTTTATATTTGCTAAGAGTTGCTTTGTGGCATAATATATGGTCTATTTTAGAGAAGGATCCATGTGCTGCTGAGAAGAAAGTGTTTTCTCTCATTGAAGGATGAAGTATTCCATATATACAGTTAAGTCTAATTTATTGATTGTATTGTTGAGTTCTATAGTTTCTTTGTTCAGCTTTTATTTGTATGATCTATCCAGTGGTGAAAGAGGTGTGTTAAAGTCACCCAGAATTTTTGTGTTGTGGTCTATTTGACCCTTGAACTTGAGAAGAGTTTGTTTGGTGAACATAGATGCTCCATTGTTTAGGGCATATAAACTTATTATTGTTATGTCTTATTGATGAATGGTTCTCTTAGGCAGTATGAAATGTCCTTCTTTATTCCTTTTGATTAACTTTGGCTTGAAGTCTACTTTATTTGATATGAGGATGGAAACTCTTGCTTTCTTCTGCAGTCCATGCGAGTAGTATGATTTTTCCCAACCTTTCACCTTCAGTCTGTATAGTTCTTTTCCTATGAGATGAGTCTCCTGGTGGCAGCATATTGTTGGGTCTTTTTTTTTAAATCCAATCTGCCAGCCTATGTCTTTTGATTGGTGAGTTTAGGTCATTAACATTGAGGGTTACTATTGAGACATGATTTGCATTCCCACCATTTTTGTTTGTTTTGGTATTTAACTTGACTTGGTTAAGTTAAGCCTTTCCTTTAGTGTAATACTTCCCTCTGCTTATTTTCATTGTTGACTAACTGAAACCACACAGCCTCTTGGATAAGGGTGTGGCTTGCCAAGATGCCAATCCAGCTGTTAACTGCAAGACTCCTGCCACACGGAGAAGCAAGATTCCTCCTGCTGAAACCTTATCCTTGCCTTTGATGAACTCCCCTTAAATAAAGATCCGAAGCCAATTTTTAGTTGTTCAATTCCAGCTCCTACCAGGACTGGAAGACCTATCAGATACTCCACTTCCTCTTTATCTAATTTCTGGCTCTGCCTCTTATTTTTTGCTAATTATTTCAGACTTTATATTTCTCAGGCAGCTCACACCTTCTGAGCAGAAATCTATCCTGGGAGGGTGCTGGTCACCCTGCAATACTGCTGGTGACAAATTTTCATAATTTTTGGTTACTTTGTAAATGCCTTTATTCCAACTTCATTCTTTAATGATATTTCACTGAGTACAAAATTCCTTGTCAGTAGTTTTCTTTCAGCATATTTCCATTGTTGCTGTTGAAAAGAACATTGGCGGTCATCTGTTCTTTAAATTCTTTTTTCCCTTTGCTTTGGCTACTTTGGTCTTTCATGATAATATTCTGAAGTTTCTCTATGCAGTGTGATGGTTTAAAACAACAAACATTTATTATCTCACAGTCCTATGAGTCAGGATCCCTGGCACAACTGAGTTCGATCTTCTGGCTCAAGGTCTATCCCAAGGCTGCAGTCAAAGCATCATCTCAAGATGAAATATGCTGCTGTCCTGTTCTGCCCCATCCTGGATGTGAATCAAACTTTGTCCAGTGTTTGATACCCACCTGTTGGTATGTATAGAGTTCAGTACTATCTGCCATGTCAGGCATCCACTGGTGGCCTTGTAACATATCTCCTGTGGATTAGAGGGAACTACTGTATGTGGGTGAAACCACAATATTTGATGAGATTTCTTAAAGGAAGTACACATTCATTTTCCTCTAATATTCATGATCTCATTCTCACAACAACACTGATAGGTTAAATTGCCTTTATTTTATAAATGAGGCAGGTATGGAGAGCTAAAAATGACTTGTCCCGCAGCCTGCAGTGGACTTACAAAAAAAGATTTAAATGTGTATGACTCCAAAGCTTGGGTTCATTCCTCTGTACTGTGCGCTTCACAAACAACCTGTTCTGACATCCTTTGATCCTTCTTTTTCCTCTCTGAGAGTTTGATATTTTCCAGAACAGCTAGCAAAGTTTGTGGCTCATCAATTTTCAGTTTTCTCCTCTATAAAACAAGGATAGCAACACCTGTTTAGGACTGTGAGTGTTTATTGAGAGAACACATTTCAAGGACACACTAAAGATATTGAATTGCTGTTGTTTCCACCTTGTCTTATGGAGGGGAACAATATATTTCTCCTTGGTTTTCCATGAAAGTACTGATTTGAGTAACTTTATTCATTCAAATAAAGAATAAGTTGGGGTTGGGGCAGCTGTTTTTCTACAGGACTAAATTAATTGATCAGAAAAAAAAACAAAAAAACAATCCTTTGTCAAGCCATTTATCTGTGTCTTCAGCTAGGAAATTATTCTTGCCACCTTTACAGGACTTAGAAGGGTGCAGCCCTTGGGGAGTAAGTTGCAAGGTCAGGAATGAGCTATGGACCCAAGCCAACAGCCTCCCCCATGGAGGGCCTGCTCAGCTCCAGGGACTAGAGATCTAGCTGGGAGTCCCTGAGCTGGCCAAACCTGAAATTCCAAACCTGGTCTCTTTGGGTTCTGTCTTCCCTAGGACACCATGCCCCATCGATATGTATCTCTTGCTCTGTTCACATCATATTTCTTTCTGTCCTTCAGATGCACCATTTCTTCATTGATTCACTCCATCCTTATTGACCAATGCCCTCTCTATGTCAAGCCCTGTGCAACACTGAGGTAATGACACCATCACTGTTCTTATGTGGTCTGAAGGAGGACTTCATGGCCATTTTATTTCCTTCCTCTGTTTTTTTTCCACATACTATGTTCCCTGTACTTTCTCTGTCCTCTTGATCTTTCAAATTCCTATTCATCTTTCAAGACTCAATTTATATACTGCCTCTTTGATGAACTCTTTCCATATTGCTTAGAGAAAAAGAATCAATGGGACCATTCTCTTTGACACTAAAGAATCTTGTGGATGTCCTTCCCCAGACTTTAGTACACATGTATCCAACTCCATCTCCCTAACCAGAGCTAAAACCATCATGGACAGACCAGGTCTTATTCATCTTTGGTCTTCAGCGGCCAATTATGTCTGACACACCACTGGCATCTATGAGAATCTGTAGACAGCTGATCAGTGAAACCATAGCACACAGAGAAACATGATAAGCAATCCTGGAAGGCTCTCATGAAAGCAGAGTTCTCAATATATGAAATGTCAGAAAGGAACTGTGCAGGGCCTGAGAGCAGATGACCTTATAGAAGTCCACTTAAGTTTGCAAAGGAAGGTTCAACAGCTGAGGGAGCACTGGAGCTGGGCTAAGAGGCATGGGGTGGGGGTTCAGGAAGTACCCTAGGGCAGCCCAGGCTGAGGGAGCAGCATGAGGCGGGGCAGCTACAGGGGGGTCCTGGCTGTGCAGAGTGCACGTGTGAGTTAAACAACAGCAGAGGAGTTGGCGTCTGCACAGCTGGACAGGAGTCCACTCAGAAAGGGCTCTGGTTGCCAGATAAGAGCTAAGATGGAATTCCACAGATGGGAACCATTAAAGGTTCCTGAGAAGGTCAGGAGCAAAGTCAGGCGGCAGATCAGAAAGACAGATGTAGCAGCCATGTGGACACTCATGGTCTAAAGAGCCTGGTTGCTGAATTTAGGCCCTGTTTCTTGAGAAGGGAAATGGAGCATAGACCTACAGTCCCTGAGTGCTTGGGACTGAGCAGCCGGGACGGATCAGGAAAATGCTGGGAAAGAAACAGCCCTCTAAAGGTGTTAGGAGACCCCTGGAGTGGGAACTTCCCATGTGGCAGGCGAAGGCCTCCCTGAGGGTCTCTGAGGAAGCATGTGGACACCACCAAATCCTGAGGTCCTCTCCCTTGGAGGACAGGCCTCCACGGCCTGATCAGTACTGTAGTGGGTTCCAATGCTGGATCAAAAGAGAGGGAACAGAAGAAGGAACCCATCTCTGAGAAGAGTGTCCAGCCATCATTGTGGCCACAGAGGTGACCAAGTGAGTAGGAGAGGGAAAACAAGAGCAGTGAGGTCACAGATCCCATCCCTGGCTTCCCACCTCCCCTCCACCCAGGAGAAGGCAAACCAGCCTGAGGATTCCTCCTGTCCCACAGCCAACGCTCCTTGGCTGAGCTCAAACCAGCAGCTCCTCAGAGCCTGTATATGGCCCCAGACGCCTGCTCAAGCATCACCCTGGCTCCTCGAGTGACATACTGAACGACGTTCCAATATCACTTCTGTCTGGGGGAACCAGTGAATTTCTCACGCTCAGAAAAAAATGGAACCTGAAGTTTCTTTTGCTCTCCAGGTAGACCTGGGCTTCTCCGTCCTCTTTGGCCAAAGACATCCAAAGTGGAGGCCCTGAGGTCCTCCCAGCTGCCTCACTCTGGGGACTGTAAGATGTACGTTTTTTCTGCTGTCTGTCTTGAGTCTTCTGTGCCACAATCTTGGCCCCATCTCTCTTCCTGTTTTCTCCACACGGAAGAGAAAGGTTTGTCACCAGGTGGCCTGAGATTCCAGAACACCCCCTCAAGGGGCTGAGACCCCAGAGCCCACTGGATAGCTTAAGACTTGCAGGGGCACCATACTTTATGAGATACATATTAAAATGTAACCATGTTCCACATTAAATACAATTAATATATCACTTTCTCTATAACTGTGTGAGAGTTCAATAACACATAGAGTTGACTGATTACAGGTCATACTTAATAGTCATTTAAACATTGACTAATTTTGATTTTGTATGATCCCCATTTTGAGGTGATATTTTTCACTTTAAAGTCTCTAATATGTCTGTAAACCAAGAAAGCTCAAGGGCCTAGACACTTTGCCTGTAGTACCTCATGGATGAAATCGCCCTGGGGACATCGCCTGGCAAGGAGAAAGGACAATTTCATGGCCTTCATCACCCCAGACCTCCCAGAGACCTCATTTTTCCCCTTAGGGAAGGAGTCACTGAGAAAAGACATGCCCCGGGGCCCTGTGTGAGCCCAGCTCAGAACCCTCAGCATGTGAACCCTGCTCCAGCCTCCTCTCTCCTCCCATATGCAGCGTGGGCTCCAGAAGAGGGTATGGACTGAACATCCTTGGGCGGCAAAGCCCCACAGGAGCCCAGTGCTTCCTCCCTGAGCCAGTGGTGGCAGCAGGAACTGTCCTGGCTGGAGCCCTGGGGCCAGGTCTTCTCAGGAGTGGGCCCCTGAGTCGGAGGGGGCCCTGCCCACACCCCCTTCCCTGCAGGATCATAAGCTCAGGACGGCAGTGTCTCCAGTCCTGCAGGGGAGCTGTCAGCTGCCCTAGCTCCGATCTTGCTGGCCAGGAGCTCCAGGTAAGAGCCTGGGCTGACATGCAGTTCCTGCCGGCCAGCTGTCTGTCTCTCTATCTCTGTCCCTTCCCATGTTGATGTGAGTGCATATGTGGCTGCCTGTCTCTGCCTCCTGCTCTCTGAGTCTTATCTACTCCTCTCTTTCTCTGGGCCTATTGTTATCTCTCTGTCTGCTTCTTCCTGTCCATCTCTATCTATCTCTCTGCCTCATTCTCTTTGCCGTCTCTGTGCATTTCTGTCTCCAAAATTTTTGTCCCCTCTCTTTCTCTTCCAGCTCTGAAGTTCTCGCCCGCACCTTGAGCTCACTCTTTCTGCCTTTCTTTGTCTCTTGACTTTTCTGTTTTGCACTCTTGGACTCTCCCTAACCTTGGTGGCCCAGCTGCCCCCCAGCCCCGACCATCCCTGATGCCTCCTCTTCCCCTCATGTCTCTGATTCACCAGGCCTTGCTCCGTGAGGGTCTCCCACAGGAGCCTGGTTCTCTGCCCGTCTTCCTCCACCGCTTGCATCTCTTGGCCTCCACCAGTCTGTCCACCTCCTCCCTGGTCCACAGTCACCCCACCCCGCTGCTGTGGGGCTCTTCCTCCTTCCTCCGCTCCCTCCTCTCCTGCTTCTTCCCTTCTGTCCCCCCTCCCCCTGGTCTCTGCCTTGCAGCCAGCTGACCTCACAGCCTGCTTGCTCAGCAGCTCAGACACTCTTCCCTGTCCTCTCTCCTCTCTGTCCTCTTGTTCCCTTGCCCTTTTGGGTCCCTCTGACAGTCATCCATCAGTTCTCAATTCTCTGACCCTCTTCTAACACCAATGGAGGAACAAATATTGTCCCACGGTCCTCCTCCTCCTGAGCCCCCACTCTCCTCTTCCTGTCCCTTGTGCGTCCCCTTCTCTCTCCTCCATCTGGGCCCTTCCTGCCTTAGGTGTCTTCCTCTGCCTCATGCTCATCTGGTGTGTGCCCCTCTCTCCCTTCTCACCCTCTCTCCCCATCGTTCTCTCTGCTTTCTCGTTTCATCTGTTCTCTGGATGTTCTTAGCTCTGAAGCTCTGTGCTGACATGAGGGAGGCAGGTGTGTGTGTGTGTGTGATAGGGGAAGGGGCCAGCAAAAAGAGAATGGGAGAGAAAACATGCATCTTTAGAAACAGACATTATTTCACTCAACCTCCTCTTTCTAAAGATAAGGAATAATCACTGCTCAGAGTCGTGGCCAGTAAATGGCAAAGGGAGAAATTCAAACCAGCTGTTCTGAGTCTTTCATCTCCTTGTGGATGCTGCAAGAGAGGAGATCTGACAGGAGGAGATAAATAAAAAGGTCCACAGTAAAAAAAAAAAAAAAAAAAAAAAATCAGCTTTTCTCTGATTTCCATTGTATTTTGGCAAGTAACCAAGGATAGTCCCCTGACCCTAATTCCCAGCCACCCAGGGAGCTAGAGACTTGCCCTCTGCCAGGACCTTGCAACCACACAATCCACTTCTACCTTCTCATTGACAATAGATCATCATTAAACCTAAGGGGTCAGAACCTAAGGCTCAGAGAGGCCAAGCAGTTGGCCCCAAGGCATTCAGCAAGCCAACCAAGGAAAGTGAGAAGAAAACCCAGTTCCCATGGTCTGCTCTGGATGAAGACACCAATTCATCAAAAGCCCAGGAGTCCTGGGGAACAGGGACTTGCCACCTGCATCTTCTCTGCTTCCTCTGCCCTCAGCCTGCAGGCACATGCTGGAGGTAAGAATGGGGGTCCTCTCATCACCATAGCTCTTATTTATTAAGGACCCCATATCTCAGAGCTGATGTGGTTTGTAGTATCAGATTCCTTGTCTCTGAGTCCCATGTCCTGGCTCACCTCTGAGAGCAGCATTTGGTGCCGTAGGGGTCTGGGCTGGGGAACAACACAATTGGTACCCTCCTAATTAGGTACCCCCTTGCTGTGCAGACTTGCCCAGTGTCTTCCCCTCTCTGGGCTTTGGTGAGAGAATTTGTACAAGCAGTTATCAAATTGAGATTCAAGGAACATTTAATTAGTAAGAGGAGCCACTGGGGATCCTGCGTTTCCAGTGGAGGGTGTATGGAATGGTTTCCAAGCTTCTATAGAACTTGGCCTTTGACCAAAAAAAGTTCCAAGGCTTTAAAAAGTTTGAAAATGCATAACTGTGAAATTGTAAGACTTAAGTCTCTCACTCCAGCACACATTTTCAGTTCTGTTCTCAGGAGTGGCCAGTTCCAGAAGACAGCATCCCCTCACCACACACACTTCCTGCCAGGCTCAGCCTCACATGTCCCCAGGCCGAGGACAGTCCGTATGAGGCACCCATGGAGAGGTGGGACTGTGGGTTCTATCTCTACAACACCAGCTTCTGGCCCAAAATCTAGGCTAGATAGAAAGTGTCCATCGTGCATTCAAGAGGCACCACTGCAGATGAGATCACAAGGGCCATGGACATTAGGTGACTTAACCAAAGTCACACAGCAAACCAGAGATTAGAAAGAACAAAGGCTCGACTTTGACCAGGACTTAATGGGTGCTGTGACCCTGACAATTGGTTGGGACAAATGTAAAGACGTTTCATGCACATTCAGAAGGCTGGCCTCCTTTATTATTAATAATGATAAAGTTGCTTCCTGCCCTAGGTGAGTGGCAGGCTGGGGGAAGAGGGCAGTGAACTGGTAGTAGCAGGCAGTCTCAGTCTGGTCTTGGGCTCCTCTACAGTAAGTCCTGCAGCTGGGGTGGACACCTCTCGTGAGCGAGCCTGCAGATAGATCCTTGGGCACAGAGATGGACGGAGCAGCTAGAGCCCAGAGCAACCCATCCCAGGCCAGTCTGCTTCCTCCCCTTTCAGCTGGCACATTTTCTGGGTTCTCATGATGGTTTAGAAGGCAAAGAAGCATCTCTGCATTTTGTGTTCCCACCTCTTGTGCAGACACCAGCAGGTCCCTTGTGTGTTTTCAGTGTTTATCCAGCATCTACTTTATTCATTGGCATGGACCCAAGACTCTTTATTGTCCCCCAACCTCCCAAACACTTTGTGGCATTCCCTGTACAGATAAGGCTACTAAGGCTCAGAGAGGTGATGTAACTTGCATGGGATACTCCTGCATGAGGCAGGAGAAATGCAAGAATGGCAAAGCTGCTCCTGGGGCCTTGGTCATCCTGACTCCAAATCCAGGGTTCTCTCTGCCCCACTGCACTGTCCAATTCCACAACAGCCCAAGCTTGAGCCTGGTTTCTCCTTAGTTTTCCTGCCTCAGGGGTC
The DNA here is from genome assembly GCF_048772815.1 of Callospermophilus lateralis. Lineage (NCBI taxonomy): Eukaryota > Metazoa > Chordata > Mammalia > Rodentia > Sciuridae > Callospermophilus > Callospermophilus lateralis. The sequence goes on along the minus strand of NC_135311.1, from coordinate 112,041,743 downwards.
CAACAGCCTCAGGAAGACAGGATCTGGGCTCATCTGTCTTTTCGCCTAATGACCATCTTCTCTGTAACTGCCTAGTCTGGCTCTGGGATGAGTCATTACAACTTGGGTTTCCAGTCTGTTTCCCAATCCACCTTCTCTATATGCATGGAACTCACCTAGGCTTTCAGTCTTGGTCTGTTTCCTCCCAGGTAATCTCCTATGCAAAACAGGTTTGCATTAACCAACCAATGATTTTACATTAAACTACACAGGCTGATTCCCTAGGTCACTCTGTGGTGGAGAGCTGGAGGACACTCTATTCCATTCTTCTCAGAGCCTTCTCCAGGACCACTGTCTTTCTCCATTTCTGATTTTCCTCTCTCATAACTATTCTTTATTTGGCTAAAAAATTTTCTGAATAATATTATATAACAATGAATAGAGCAGCCCATAATTATAGTACATCATTAGAATGGGAACCACAAATTCACATGGACAGGGGTTCAAAAAGCAATGAAAATGTATAAAGCTAATCTAATCTATGAAAAGTATTAATGAATGATAAGAAATACTTCACACTGGGAGTGGAAGAGTTCATGCTCCATGAAAAAGGAGAGTCACATGCCTCCTGACCATTGCCAATAATAAAAACCTAGACCCATTATGGCCAAATTTATGATCCTGAAGATCTAGTTTGGTTTTTTCTTTTTTCTTTCTTTTTTTTTTTTTTTTTTTTTGGTCTGTTTAGAGCATTATAGTTATACATAATAGTTGGGTTCATTTTTGAAAAAATCAAGAGATTCATGAAATTTGATTCATTCCATTTTCATTTCCAGTACCTTCCACTCTTTCCTTCCCCTATTTCCCTTCCTCTACTGATCTTTCTTTCACTCATTTATTTATTTTTAATTGGTACTTTCTACATATACATAAAGGTGGAATTCCCAGTGATACATTCATACATGTACACAGTGTGGTTTTGTTAAATTCATTCACTTTTCTCCCTTTTTCCTATCTCTTCTCCCTACCTGTTGATAGCTGCCTTCTATTCCATTGATCTTTCCTATTGAAGATCTACTTTTTTATGTATAAGTAAAATATTGGCAGTTAAACCTGGCACAGTTGTGCATATCTGTAATCCCAGTGATATAGCAGGCTGAGGCAGGAGAATCAAAACTTTGAGGCCAGCCTCATAATTTAGTGAGATTCTAAGCAATTTAGCAAGAACCCTATTGCAAAATTTAAAAATTGATAATAAAAAGAGCTAGGGATGTGGCTCAGTGGTGAAGCACCTCTTTTAAAAACTAAACAACCAAACAAAACAGGTCTAAGGTTATATTTGGCCTGTAGGTCCTCCTCAACTGTATAGTGTTAGTATGAAGCATAGTGTTGGCTTTTGGTTTATGCCAGGTATTCTTTATAAAGTCAATATAGTTTCTTTATATGCCATATTAAATGTCTCTGTGACAGTTCAGAAAACAGAAATTTGAAAGGAATTTATGAAGCCAGGGTACTAAAAGGGGTCCCAGTCAAAAACGGATACCTTGAGATATTCTACCCAGTCACATATCATCAGCTCTTAGCAAAAAAATGCCTTTTCACAAAACTAGTTTATGGATTTTGTCCTGCAGAGTTTCCTACAATCCCTAGAATTTTGAGTATGTTAGGAACAAAGCAAATGTTTTTGAGTCATAAAGCAGAACAACAATGAATATTGAAAGGCAGACCCAACCACAGGGAAAAAATTTTGAATCTCCTGATGTTCATTGTCTCCAACAAAGCAAAACCAGTTTAATGGCACCACACTGACAGTGTGAAAGACAAGTCTTTGTTGTATTTCTAATTAAGAAAGCATGACAAAATTTAATTAATTGTGCAATTCAAACATTATTAACTTAAGATTATATCTCCTTTGTATGTATACACTAAGATTATTCTTATATTGGTAATTCCAAAAATTGTTTATAGAGCCAAACTCAATTTATCCAAGATCTTCTCTTAACTATAAAATATCCTGCCCCAACATTTAAGAAAAACAACCTTCATATTTGGTAAGACAATGTCATAGTGAACATGTTGATAAAAATTATTGAATGACTGACATAATCAATGCCATTGAAGCTCAGTCAAGATTCAGTTTAGAAAACTAAATGTTAAATTTTAACTCTAATCTTTATTGTACTTAATATTTAATTTAGAGCCCAATGTCCTTAAATCTCATCCGAACAATGATTAAAAAAAATTTTAATCCAAATAATGAATTTAATAGTCCCAACTCTGATCGTCATCTTCATCCACAGAGGGCTTAGCAACTTCTATAGTCCCAAGAGAAAAAGGAAAATGGAGTCAACATAAGGTTGAGTCAGGAAAAGGAGAAACAGATTCCCACAGGCCAGAAAAGAACATAATCTATGCTGCTACCCTGGACTGACTGGAAATACCGTTTGCATCAGTGTGACTCTCAGTAAATCCTGAATCTCATTCCAAAATCATTCAAAGTACAATTGGGAATTATTTTTGGTGTTTCCACGTTTCAATCCAAAGTTTCCTGATTCTGTTAGAAAATGTAAATGAAACAATGGGTGTGCAAATTCCTTACATACTCTTGACACAGGCACTCAATAAATTCCATATCCTAAAAACAGGAAGATCACAATGCAGGAACTCAACCAGTCCACCGTGACAGAATTCATTCTACTGGGCTTCACCCCCAACCCCAGGACCAACCCTCTGCTCTTCACCTTCTTTTTAGTTTTCTACCTGCTGATCCTTGTGAGCAACAGTCTCCTTATCACACTCATCCACCAGGACTTGCGCCTCCACACACCCATGTACTTTTTCATCAGTGTCCTCTCCCTGCTGGACGTGTGCTACACCACCACTACTGTGCCCCAGATGCTTGTGCATATTCTCAGCAAGAAGAGAAGCATCTCTTTTGCTAGATGTGTGGCCCAGATGTACATTTTCCTCCTCTTTGGGGTTACGGAGTCCTGGCTTTTCTCCATCATGTCTGTGGACAGGTATGTGGCCATCTGCCACCCTCTCCGATACAAGGTCATCATGAGCCGTAGGATGTGTCTACTTTTGGTGGGTATCTGTGCAGCCTATGGTGTGGTGGGTGGCCTGTGCTATACCTTCTTTGCTATGTACCTGCCCTACTGTGGTCCTAATGAAATTGACCACTACTTCTGTGAGGTGCCTGCTGTTCTGAAGCTGGCCTGTGCAGACACATCCCTCAATGACTTGGTGGACTTCATCACAGGCTTCAATGTCATTGTGGTTCCACTCACCCTGGTTGTCATTGTCTATGCCAACATCTTTGCCACCATCCTGAAGATCCGTTCAGCCCAGGGTAGGATCAAGGCCTTCTCCACCTGTGCCTCCCACATAACTGTGGTCACCATGTTCGCCATTCCATGTATCATCATGTACATGAGCCCTGGCTCTGGGTCCTTATCAAACAGTGGCAAGAAAATGGCCCTTTTCTATAATATTGCCACAGCCTTCCTCAATCCTGTTATCTACAGTCTAAGGAACAAGGATGTGAAGAAGGCTTTCCTCAAGTTGATGGGATGGAGCAGGGCTCCAGAGTGAGGCTTTAAAGACCTGGAGAGATTAAAAAAAAAAAAGCAAGACTTACAATCACCCACTCCCCAAGTCTCTTCCATGAGACGAGAAAGAACTGGCTCTGTCAAGCCAGCTCTTCACCCAAGCAAAGTGGGAGGGGAACAGGGTACCTGCCATCTGCTATATGAATGGTGATGTTATTTGAGACAAACAATTGCCATGGTAGGATGCAGTAGTGAAGAGCTTGGATTTTAGTGCCAGACAAACCAGAATAAGAGCCTTGTTTTTTACTGATTATTCGATTCATAAATTTTTGCCAGTCATTTAATTTCTCTGAGGTTTATAATTCTTCCTCACATGGAAGTTGCAATGATGAAATGAGATAATTTATGAAAAAGTGCTTAGTACAGGGCCTGGCATATAGTAATCTTTTAATGAAGTTAGTTCTATTAAATTTGTTGATTATCTGAATTTATTGCTGAGGAATGAACCATCAACTAGTAATTAGCCATGATCTTCCTGGGCTGTGGAACTGACTAGAGGACTAGAGGGAAAGCAAAGCTAGAAACCCACAAACTGCAAAGTGGAGAATCTTAGAGTGAAACAGACTCGCAAAGGAAGAAACAGACCTATATCTACCCTCCTACGAACTGCCATTTAGAGCACCAGAGGCTGATTGAAATGATCTTAGGGAAAGCACTGGTTTATAACCAATGTGTCTGGTGTGTGTGTGTGTGTGTGTGTGTGTGTGTGTGCGCGCGCTTTTAAAATTTTTTTACCTCTTGATTTTCCCTTCTCTCCCCTTGTTTTGATAAGGTCCATTTTGGAAAATTACAGCCTAACTTAGGTGATATCAAGGGAAAGGGACTCTGTTCACAGAAAAGAGGAGAGAAATTAGGGAAATTAGAAGGGGAGAGAATGGGCAGAGCTCTGCCTGCCCTCAGATGCAAAATCTAGGCAGTGTCTGGAGAGAGGAAAAACTCAACAGGGAGTTTTGGTTCTGTTCCCTTTCGATTGGAGGAAACTCCCCCAACCAAACTCTGCATATTCCTAGTAGAATCTTTACAAACACAAATTGTTTTCTTTCCAGGCTTCACCATTCTGTAGGGTCACCCATCATTATCCTGTCCTGGTTTCTCCCTCTACTAGATGCTACAGAAACTCCAGTACCCAACACAGCAACTCCTAGAAGGCCCTAGAGATGTGCCTCAGAAGTTAATATGCAGCTCCTCCCCTCAGTTCTTCTTCCTCAACCCCTCACTGATATATTCCTCCTATGCAATCCCTTGCAAAAAAAACAAAAAAAAAAATCAGCTGGGACGACCTGAAAATTTTAACATGAATGCCTGTGCCCCCATGACTGCCAGGATCCATCCCAAGGGTTCCCAGTGATCTCAAAGGTGTTACCTTACCCACCCACCCAGGATCCAGAGTGTTGCATAAGTAATACTGCAAAATTAAAGGTAGGTGACAAAACAGGAACTATAATTGCAAAATACTTACAGATACATGGTTAGTATCATTAACACAAAAAGAGCTTTCATAAATTAGTAACAAAAATACAAATACTTCAGAAAACTGGCAACAGAAATCCAAACTGTCAATAAATATAGAAGGAAATCCCACCACAATAAGCACCAAAAAATGCAAATTAAAATATCAATGAAATATATCACTTTGAAATAAAGTTCAGAGGTGGCCAAAATGCAATGAAACATGGACATTCGTAACTTGAGTCTTTAAATAAAGACTTTAAATAAAGTTCAGAGTCTTTAAATAAAGTTCAGAGGTGGCCAAAATGCAATGAAACATGGACATTCGTAACTTGCTAGTGGAAATATAGATTAATCTTTTTGAAGATGAATAGTTTTATGAATTAAGAATATTAAACATATCCATGACCTTCAATCCAATAATTCTACTTTGGGGACATTTTAAGAAATAGAGGATAGGCAGAACTAACATCATCAAAATGGCGATATTACCAAAAGTTCTCTATAGATTTAATGCAATGCCAATCAAAATCCCAACGGCATTTCTTGTAGAAATAGAGAAAGCAATCAGGAAATTCATATGGAAAAATAAAAGACCCAGAATAGCGAAAGCAATTCTAAGCAGGAAGTGTGAATCAGGCGGTATAGCGATACCAGATTTCAAACTATATTATAGAGCAATTGTAACAAAAACAGCATGGTACTGGTACCAAAACAGGCGGGTGGACCAATGGTACAGAATAGAGGACACAGAGACTAATCCACAAAGCTACAACTATCTTATATTTGATAAAGAAGCTAAAAGCATGCAATGGAGGAAGGATAGCATCTTCAACAAATGGTGTTGGGAAAACTGGAAATCCATATGCAAATGAAACTGAATCCCCTCCTCTCGCCATGCACAAAAGTTAACTCAAAGTGGATCAAGGAATTAGATATCAAATCAGAGACTCTGCGTCTGATAGAAGAAAAAGTTGGCTCCGATCTACATATTGTGGGGTCGGGCTCCAAATTCCTTAATAGGACACCCACAGCACAAGAGTTAATAACAAGAATCAACAAATGGGACTTACTTAAACTGAAAAGTTTTTTCTCAGCAAGAGAAACAATAAGAGAGGTAAATAGGGAGCCTACATCATGGAAACAAATTTTTACTCCTCACACTTCAGATAGAGCTCTAATATCCAGAGTATAAAAAGAACTCAAAAAATTAGACAATAATATAACAAATAACCCAATCAATAAATGGGCCAAAGACCTGAACAGACACTTCTCAGAGGAGGACATACAATCAATCAACAAGTGCATGAAAAAATGCTCACCATCTTTAGCAGTCAGAGAAATGCAAATCAAAACCACCCTAAGATACCATCTCACTCCAGTAAGATTGGCAGCCATTATGAAGTCAAACAACAACAAGTGCTGGCGAGGATGTGGGGAAAAGGGTACTCTGGTACATTGCTGGTGGGACTGCAAACTGGTGCTGCCAATTTGGAAAGCAATATGGAGATTCCTGGGAAAGCTGGGAATGGAACCACCATTTGACCTAGCTATTGCCCTTCTCGGACTATTCCCTGAAGACCTTAAAAGAGCGCACTACAGGGATACTGCCACATCGATGTTCATAGCAGCACAATTCACAATTGCTAGACTGTGGAACCAACCCAGATGCCCTTCAATAGATGAATGGATAAAAAAAAAGTGGCATTTATACACCATGGAGTATTACACAGCACTAAAAAATGACAAAATCATGGAATTTGCAGGGAAATGGATGGCATTAGAGCAGATTATGCTTAGTGAAGCTAGCCAATCCATAAAAAACAAATACCAAATGTCTTCTTTGATATAATGAGAGCAACTAAGAACAGAGCAGGGAGGAAGAGCAGGAAGAAAAGATTAACATTAATCAGAGACATGAGGTGGGAGGGAAAGGGAGAGAAAAGGGAAATTGCATGGAAATGGAGGGAGACCCTCATTGTTATACAAAATGACATATAAGAAGTTGTGAGGGGAAGGGGAAAATAAACAAGGAGAGAAATGAATTATAGTAGATGGGGTAGAGAGAGAAGATGAGAGGGGAGGGGAGGGGAGGGGGGATAGTAGAGGATAGGAAAGGTAGCAGAATACAACAGTTACTAATAGGGCATTATGTAAAAATGTGGATGTGTAACCGATGTGATTCTGCAATCTGTATTGGGGGTAAAAATGGGAGTTCATAATCCACTTGAATCTATTATATGTAATATGAGATGTCAAGAGCTTTGTAATATTTTGAACAACCAATAAAAAAAAAGAAATAGATATCAGAAGCACAAAAAATGTAACACAAAATTTTTCATTGTGTGACTTACGATAGGGAAAAAGTGAAGTCAATTGAAAAAACTTTTATAATAGTGTGTCATTAAAATATGGTTTAGAGGCTGGGGATATGGCTCAAGTGGTAGCACGCTCACCTGGCATGCATGAGGCACTGGGTTTGATCCTCAGCACCACATAAAAATAAAATAAAGATTTTTTTAAAATATGGTATGGACGCATAATGGTGTACTTACTCTGTGGCCATTGAAAATGTTATTTCATAAGTGTAATGTGAATTTTCCCAACATGATGTAAAGCAAATCAAAAAGCAGGAAACAGCTTGTGATCACACCACTAATAGTTGTAAATGCCTTTTTACTCATGAAATCAAATGTCAAAATCTATAATGGTGGGAGAGGGCTACTAGGTCGATGCTTCTCTCCTAACACACACACACACACACACACACACACACACACACACTACTCCAGTTATGGACCTTAGTTGATTATAATGTATCGATATTGCTTCATCAATTATAATAAATACACATTAATGCGAGATTATTAATAACAGAGAAAACTATGTGTTGGGGATGGTGGGAAGGGGTATATAAGAATTTCTGTACAATTTTTCTGTAAACTTAAACCTGCTCTAAGAATAATAATTTTTGAAAGTCCAATTGAAAATACCAGACATAAAAAGCATGATATCATAACTTAATGGTTTATTCTTCTAACTTATCTGAAAAAGAACGACAGAGAAAAGAACCAATGAACTCCAAGATAGGCCCACAGAAATCATGCCATGAAACACTAAAAGGAAAAAAAGGTGGAAAATGAACATAACATCAAGAGATGTAGGATAATATCAAACAGTCTTACATGCAGAGGAAAAAAAGAGAAAAAATAAGATGGAAAAATATAGTTCTTGGGGCTGGGGTTGTAGCTCAGTGGTGAAGTGCTTGCCTAACACGTGTGAGGCACAGGGTACAATCCTCAGCACCACATAAAAATAAATAAATAAAGGTTTTGTGTCCATCTACAACTAAAAAAAAATTTTTTTAATGTAGCTCTTTCCTAGCAAAAGTTTAATATTTGCTAAGATACTCCATATCCTGGGAAATAATGTAAATTTTAAAATAAGTAAAATCAAACAAGGTAAGTTCTCTGGCCACAAAGAACCAAACTATTAATCAATAACAGAAAGATAACAGAAAATTCTCCAAATTATTAGAAATTAAATTCCACACTTTTAAATAATCCATGGATCAAAGAGGAAATCTCAAGAGAAATGAAAAAATATTTCACAGAAAGAAGGTGAAAGTATAACACATAAAGGTCTGTAATTTTTGGCTAAAGAATTAACCTCTTTGGAAAAGGAGATTAATAGTACTAATGACATATATTAGAAAAAAAGAAAAGTCCTCAAGCTATATAAGTTCCCATCAAAAAACTAAAAAAAAAAAATAATAATAAAAATACACCCAAAAATAAACATAGGGAAGAAAATAATAAAGAAAATTGGTATTTTATCATTGTATGGTGACCTCAGCTAAGACACAAATCAAATCCATATAAAGAGTAAATACTATAGCCAAGTGTGCTTTATTCTAGGAATGCAAGGCTGGGCCAATATTTGAAAATCATCACGTTAATAGTCTAAAGAAGAAAATCTTCCTTTACTGTTATGATCATATCAGTTGAATCTGAAAAGGCATTTGACAAAATTGGACACTCATTAGTGATTTAAACAAAACAAAACTTAGCAAACTGAGACTAGAAGGGAATCTCCTCATCTTGGTAAAGAACATCTACAAAAACATCCAGCTAATATTACATTATACAAAATGATAAAAGATCAGGTACTTTCCCCTACCGTTAGGAAAAAGTCAAGGGTGCTTCCTCTTACCACTTCTCTTTAAAACAGTGTTGGAAGTCAGACCTCACCAGTGCAATAAGGCAAGAAAATAAAAGTTTGGAAAGAAGAATTCAAACTGCCTCTATTTGCTGGTGATATGATTGTCTATATAGAAATAATTAAGGGTTCTAAACAAACAAAAACCTCTTAGAACTAATTGGTGGGTTTACCAGTGTCACAGGATGCAAAGCTAATACCCAAAGATTAATCTTATTTCTATATAAAAGCGATAACTATTAGAAGACAAAATTAAAACCACACTATCTCATTTAACTGTGTAGGTAAAACTTAACAAACATGATGAAAAAGAATCAAATAAACTTAAGTGTAAGGTCCTTGCTTAGCATCTGGGTGGCCATCTTAAGTGGCAGTCACCATTTTAAGGAAAAGTTTTGCTTTTCCTGCCCAAGGGCTTTTCTGAGAAAGGCTCACCACTCCCTCTGCCAACCCCAACCCTTCTCCACCTGCATTGTTTCCTGCCCAAGGGGTTCCAACCCCACCCTTAATCGCCCACATTAGGACCCTCCTGGCTCTAATCCCTGAGCCACCCCTATAAAAGTCTCCAACCCAAGTCTGTACGCCTTTCTCTATCTATGGAGAGATGTGCCTTTATTTGTCAGCTCTGACAAACTCTTGTGTGTATCTCTGCCTGGTTTCTTTCATTTCTCGCTTGCCGTCGTCTCCCTTCCGCTTTCCTTTCACTAAGTAAGGACATACCTTGTTGGTGAACTAGCAGATTCAGATAAAAGCCAGTTTTCAATTCTTTCTAAACGGATCTTTTTCATGCAATGCCCACCAAAACTGCAGCAGGACTTTTTGTTGGTGCAGACAAGCTGATTATAAAATTCACCAGCTGCTGGGCATAGAGAATGATGAGCATAAGTAGATAATCATAATTGTTTGCCAGTGCTTTGATCTTCAGCTTGCCTTCTTTGAAGGAACTTTCATAGAAAACCCTTTTGATGATAAAACCTATATGATAAACATGCTGAGCTAGCTCTGGGTCATTGTTCTTCCACCAGAGGATGATGTCGCACCTGGTCCCAGTTTTCTCTAAGTATTTCTTTTCTAACCACCCCCACCCCCAGTCGCCCCTTGCTGGTTTCTGAATTAATGGCCATGCAGATTGCAGCACTCTCCCACTGAGTTTGGACTGGACCTAGAAGTTCACTTCTTCTTCTTTTTTTTTTTTTTAATTAAATATTTATTTATTTTTTTAGTTCTCGGCGGACACAACATCTTTGTTTGTATGTGGTGCTGAGGATCGAACCCGGGCCGCACACATGCCAGGCGGGCGCACTACTGCTTGAACCACATCCCCAGCCCTAGATGTTCACTTCTCATGAAAAAATAGCCCATGAGTGATGGACAACTCTTTCAAAATTAGACTCCAACTGGCCAGACTTCCACACTGCTCACAACCTCTCTCTTGCTTGCTCGTTCCACTGAAACCAGCTGCCAGTTGGTGAACAGCTCTATAGAGAGGCACACATGGCAAAGAACTGATGGATCCTCTGCATAACAGTCAATAATTAAACAGGCCCCGTTGAATCCTTGCAACAACCATCTTGTGAAATTGAAAGCAGATTCTTCTCCAGATGAGCTTTGGAAAATCTGCAACCCTGGCTTGTACATTGATAGCAACCTTGTGAGACTCCCTAATCCAGCAACCCATCTCAGATTCATTGATATTCTTGACCCCTGGAACCTGCAAAACAATAAGTTTTTGCAATTTTATCCACCAAACTTTGGGGCAATTAAGTACATGGCTTTAGGTTTTTAATACATAGGGATTGCAAAGAGTCAGGAACTTTGATGTTGATTGTGGTGATGGTTTCACAGGTATACACGTGCATCAGGACTCATCAGACTATATAACTGGATACAAATTATATTGGATTTATTGTATATAAGTTGTAAATTCTATAATTCATTTTATGTCAATGTACTTAAATGAAGTTGAAAGTATATTATGAAGTCTATGGAAGAAGATATGTTCACCCTAGATTATCTCCTCCCTACAAATATCACTTCCCAAAAAAAGAGCTCTTCTCTTTAATGGCATGAGGGTTTATGTACCTTAAGTTCATACTGTCCTAATAGTACTAGATAGTAATGACCTGTATTACTCTATTTACTGTGATAGTCATTGACTTATCTCAAATTGTTCTTTTTTCAGGAGTTATTATGCTTCTGATTGACCTGTAGTCAGGCTACTGATCTGGGTGTCTTGGAGACACCGTATGCCCTGCAGGTTGAACTTATTTCATTAATTAAAGCCCCCAGATGTTGACGCTAATTCTGTGCCTGATAGTCTAAGCTGATGATAAGAGAGATCACTACGGGACCTGTCTTTATGGAGTCTATGGTCTGGTGTGCTCACGTTTGAGAGGCACTCACTGTCCTAGCCTTCTCAAACATAATTTCGCCTAATATTTTCCATTAATATAGCATGTGTGCCCACTGGATGTTAGAAGGAATTTGGAGGAAGAAGACAGGTAGGCTGTTGTCTATGGCTTGGTTCTTGGTGTTCATGCTTCTGGGACATCATTCTGACCCTTTGTCATGGCCTACCACTTTGAGGAAAGCCCTCTTCACGTCTTTGTTCCGGAGGCTGTAGACGATGGGGTTCAGGAAAGCAGAGATGACATTGTAGAACAGAGCCAGCTTCTTGTCCTCTTCTGGGGAGGACTCAGATCCAGGTCTCATATACATGACCATACATGGGATAGAGAACATGGTGACCACAGTGATGTGAGAAGCACAGGTGGAGAAGGCCTTGAGCCGCCCTTGGGTTGAGCGGATCTTCAGGATGGCAGCAAAGATGTTGATGTAGACAATGATGATGAGGGAGAGTGGGACCAAAAGAAGAACGAATCCCAGGATGAAGTCCACCTGGTCGTTGATAGAGGTGTCTGCACAGGCCAACTTCAAAACAGCAGGTACTTCACAGAAGAAGTGGTTGATCTCATTGGGGCCACAATAGGGAAGAATCATAGCAGAGACTGTGTATATCAGAGCACAGCTGATACCCCAGAATCCACAGAAGGCCACCAATGACCCACACAGTGAAGGGCTCATGATGACTTTGTACCTGAGAGGGTGGCAAATGGCCACATACCTGTCATAAGCCATGATGGCAAAAAGCCAAGACTCAGTGATTCCCAGCATCAGGAAGATGTACATCTGGGCCACACATCCAATGTAAGAGATGGTCTTCTTCTCACCAACCAGATGCACCAGCATCTGGGGCACTGTGGTGGTGACGTAGCCCACGTCCAGAATGGATAAGACACTGAGGAAAAAGTACATGGGTGTGTGGAGGCGGAAATCCATGCGTATCAAAGTGATAATGAGCCCATTGCCCAGGAGGGTGATGAGGTAGAGGAAGAGAAAGACACCAAATAGAATAGCATTTATCTTTGTGTCCCTGGAGAATCCTAGAAGAATGAATTCAGTAACAGAGCTGTGGTTTCTCCAGAGGGAGTCCTGCATCCTTCTGCTGAAGGGAAAAAACAGAAAGCAAGAGCTATCATCATGAAGGTGGAATCTCAAGACTAACCCTGCAGCTATTCTTGTAATAGGATCACCAAACCCAAGTAGCAAAAGAAATACATAGTAGAACCCACAAAGCCAGGGACCAAATTTTTTAAAAGAATTTCCACTTGCTAGAAAATGGCAAGTTAATATTTTACTATATAATCCTAGTTTATTCAGAGATCTCAAGTAACAAATTCCACGCTGAAATGTAGAATTTGAAAAAAGAGGGTCCAAAATCAATGTCTTGCACTTCATAGTTCGTGTAACTTATGAAAAAAATTCAAAGAGATTAAGGAAAGAATTGGATGGTTAAGAACATAGCAATTGTTATGCATTTCATACCCAATGGGAAAATATGCCTCTACCTAGGAACTCCTCCCCAAATCAGTCTCAGTTGGGCCACTCAAAGAGCTTGATGGGACACAAGAAACTTTAGAGACACAGTTACTAGAGCTTGGAATAGCAAGAAAATAACTATTACTTAGAAGTAAATTATATTCCACGAAGAGTCAAAATCCTGTGTTTTCATGAGTGATACCAGGTGGGTGGGGGCAATAAAATAACTTAAAAAATAATGTTCAACAGTTTTCCCAGATGAAGGAAAGGTGTCGACCTATGGAATGGAGCTGCTGTCCATTGAACTCCAATAAAGATAAATACAAAGAAAAACTGCTGAAAAACCAAAAATGCTATCTTCAAAGTGATCTTAGGGAGAAAACATTTATTACCTTTAAATGAACAATGATGAGACAGGCTCAAGTCTTGCAACAGAAACTATAGAAAACAGAAGACAACTGAATACCACTTTTGATGTGTTGAAAGTGGTGGAGGGGAAGAGGGGGAAGGAGAGGAAGGGAAGAGGAGTCGAGAATAGAGGGAGGGAGGAAGAAAACCACCAACTCAAACCTTTATAGTCAACAAATATATCCTTCAGAAATTAAAACTGTTTGCTCTCAAATGAAAACAATAACTGATTACCAAAAGACCCACAGTAAAAGGGATTTTAAAGAACTCCTTCAGTCTGAAGGAAAATGATCCTTGACAGATGCATAAAAATGAAGAAAGAATGAAGATGAGAAATAATAGGAAACAGGGTGGGTAAACAAGGTAGAAAGTCAATTGTTTAAAGCAACAAAAATAAGACTATCTCACGGATCTTGGAGTGTGTGTGTGTGTGTATGTGTGTGTGTGCATGTGTGTGTGTGTCCATACGTAAAATATATGACAAAATAGCCCAACAGGTAGGAAGGGAAATGGATAAATGGATTTCTGCATTGTTTAGGAAGTGGTAAGTACTAATTTAAATGAGCCTGCAATAGGATGCATGGTTCAGTCTCCAGGTGAGGTGTTAGAACATCTCCTCTGTAGAGGTCCAGATAGTATCTCAGGCTTTGCCAGCTATACAAAGTCACTGTGGCATTCTTACAGACATGCACCATGTAACAATTAAGTTAAGAATAGACAACATATATGACAGTATCCTCTAAGATTATAATGGAACTAAAAAAGTCCTATTGTCCAGTGATATTATAGCTGATGTACATTAATACATTACTGTACATTAATACATTACTCAACTATTTGTGGTGACACTAGTATAGAAAAACCCGCTTCACTGCCAGGTGCATAAAAGTATAGCACATACAATTAATTACACATAGCACATAATACTTAGTAATGATAATAAATGATTATTGGGTTAGGTATTTACTATACTATATTATTCTTTTTCACCATAGAGTTTTTTTTCACCATAGAGTTTACTCCTTCCACTTGTAAATAAAAGGTTGCTGTAAAACATCGGGTTGTATTACACTGGCAGTAACCTCATACGTCCCAGATTTCTGCCTTTCTTGATTGCATCACAAGGCCATTTCAAGTAACTGAACGAAACCATATAGGTTGGTGTAAGTGCACTCTCTGATGGTCACACAATGATAAACTTGTCTAATGATGCATTTCTCAGAATGTATCCCCATGTTAGCAGGGCACTACTGTATTGTTTGGTTTTTTTTTTTTTTAATTAAAAATCCAACCCCTGTTCTAGAATAATAACCAAAGGAATAATACAAAATAACAAAACTCAAAATATAGTAAGTAATATAAAGGGGATAATTGAAAGTTATTGGTTAATTCAAAAGAAGACAAGAAATGTGAAATTAAGATACAAAGACTTGGGACAAATAGAAACCAAGGAGTAAAATGATAAAACTAATTCCAAGAGCAATTACATTAAATGTAAACATATTATGCAAACAAAATAAATGACAAAAATTATCAAACTGGATCTTAAAAACCCAATAAAAAGAATTCCCTAAGTAAAGTAATTATCTTTAAATACCAGTGAAGAACAGAAAACACCCTGGCAGTGACTAAGCCACAGGTAACAGGAATGAGAAACTGACAAAGGACAAAGAAACATGCCCCCCCCCCCGCCCCGTGCTTCCCCTTCTTGCTGCAGGCAGCGAGCTGCAGCCCACTAACTCTAGAAGTCAATTTGAAGGGTTCTAGAAGGCCTCCCACAGGACGCATAATTCAAACTGGCCTTTGGAGGGTGGGTGGATGCTGAATGCAGGTAATGTGCCAAAAAGGACACGCTGTGCTGAGGAGCATCGTGTGTGAAGTTGTGAAGCTTGAACTAAGCCAGGTGGGAGATGGTGCAGGAGAGAAGGCAAGGAAGACCACGGAGGGCACATCACATAGTGCAAAACAGGCTGAAGAGGGCGAATTTTACACTGAAGAAGAAATAATGCATTAGACAGACATCAGATCCCTCTGGGAACGATCACTCTGGCTGGAGTATAGAAACTAGATTAGAGGAGGAGATTGCCAATGCTGTAGAGTGGAAAGTGATTATTGATATGAAAGGTAGGTATCAGAGAAGAGTTTTCTTAGGATGCATAAGTGAAGAAAGAGTGCTGAGACAGAAAGAGGAGTCAAGGATGAATTCCAGGTGTGGGTCATGGATGGGAGATGGTGCCATTCACTGAGATGATCAACATGGGAGTAGAAAGTTTGGGGAAGGAGATGAGAAGATCATACGATAAGTCTAGTTCATGGCTCAGGCAGCTTGTGGGATTCCTTGTGTCCGTTGAATTCTTGTGTCTAGAACTCAAGAAAAAGCTTTGTGGTAGGAATGTGAATGCCATTAACACTCTACAGCTGCTAAAGCCATTGAGAGGATGAGGTCACCCCAGAGGGTGTATAAAGGGAGAGAGCTAAAAGCAGAAGACTACAAAACCACAGCACTTAAGGGCTGGCTTCAATGAGAGAATCCAGAGAGGAAAATGGTATTAAGGGGCCGAGGAAGTATGACGTCTGACACAGGGATTAGAGACAAAGTCTCCAAGGAGAGGATGGTTTTTGTGGTCAAATGTTTATAGACATCAAGTGAGATAAGAACCAAAAAAATGCCCACTGTTTTTAGCAGCAAGGAGACTTTGAAAGAATAGCTCCAAAGTTTATTAGGACAAGCCATTGTTGGCTAGCTTTCTGAGACATTTGCACAAGGTGGAAAAGAGGTATAAGTCAGGAGAAATGTGGTGAAGGAAGTAGATTTTAATGACATAAGAATGACAGCTTGCTCACACAGTGATGGAAATTGTCAATTATGCAAGAAGGGTGAAAATACAGGGAAGTGACAGACTAAATCGTGGAGTGGGCTTTGATGAATCAGGAGAGAATCAGCTCCAGACTAGAAGAGGAGAGATTGGACTCAAATCAGAGGAGGAGCCTCCTTGATGGAAGGGAGGTAAGAATGAGCATAGACAGAATACCTGGAAAGTCAGCATCATGTCAACAATTGGGAAGTAGATCTGTGTCAAGTTTACTGGATAACTCTGAGTTCTTTCCTTTTCAACATCTGTTTTGCCTGAAATGAGGACAGCAAATGCAGTGCACACAGACTCAGGATCCAAAACCATCCAACAAGAACTACAGTCTGAAACCAGGCAGTCTGTGGCTTACATGCATCTCCACACTTCTCCCTTACACAGAACTCCATGCTGACAACCGCCTCCTTGAAACCCCTTCCTGGATATTTAACAGTCACCTCTAACTTGTGTTCAAAACTAAATTCTTGATTTTCACTACATCATTTACCTCTTGGGTCTCATCTCCTTTGCTGTTGCCACTGTTCACTCCACAAAACCCACACTGTAAACCTTTCTGCTCCATCATCTGCCACCCAGGTTTTCACCTAGAAACCTTCGACATAATACTCCACCTGTGCTTCTTTCACCAGGTATCTTCTGACCTTCTGCCCAGTTGTCATCTCATCAGAGAACTCCTTTCTCACCATTCTTTATGAAATACGGCTGTCCTTCACTGTTTCTTTAGCTTGCTTCATTTTTCATTATACTTCTCACTTCTTAAAAAAAAAGAACTTATCTATTTGTCTAATTATTATCTGCTACCCCCAATGAGATGATTAAAGCAGAAATTTTGTTTTGTCCACTAATATATCTCCAGTGTCAATCACTGTAGCCAGTGCATGGTGGGAACTCAGTGAATATTTACTAAACTATGAAAGCGGGCATAGAAGTCTGGGACTCCATCCTAAAAGCTATGACAGCAGGAAAAAGAGTGCTGATTGACATCTGCCCCTCCAGGGGGACAAACACATTTGGATGGTAGAATCTACTACACCTGTGACCCATGCTTTAGAGGGATATGTGGACAGGTTTGGGCCTATAGCAAGATATGTTGTGATGATGACAGAATAAATTTAAGCAAGTGGTTATGTTTTACTCTGCAGAAATTTAAGTTGGGGAGGATGCCGAGGTCCATCTGCAGAAGTATCTGAAGGACTTTGTTAAGGAACATGGATAAGATTTGTTGAACAAAGCTCCAAGCATAGAATTGGGCATAAATATTACCAGCATGACAAGCTGAAGATTTTCTCTGGGCTTTTCCCAGATATGAAAGACTATCCTGAGAGGCAAAGAGCTCTGTTTCTGTTAATAAGTTCATGCTAGATCTAACTAATCGTATCTGTTATAGACTCCATGTTTGTACACCCCTCCCTAAATTCATAGGAGACCCTAACCCCCAATAGGATGGTGTTAGTAGGTGGGGTCTTTGGGAGGTAACTGGGGTTACACTAGATCATGCAGATGGGGCTTTTATTGGGATAAGGATGGAATCAGTGCCCTTATAAAAAAGGAGGAGATATAGGACATGTAAGGACATAAACAGGAAGAGGGCATTCATTCACCAGAACCTACTCATGCTGGCACCTTGATCTCAGACTTTCCAGCCTCCAGAATTGTGAGAAATAAATTTTAGTTCCTAAGTCCCCCTGTCTATGCTATTTTTGTTATAGGAGGCCAAACTATAGGACAACATGTGAGGGATGAATGGGTATTAACCCAGCCTTAGAGAGAGAAGGTCTACTGAGGTCCAGTCTATCAGGAAGAGTTAAGAACCCTCCCATCTTCTCTGTCCTCTTTATTTTCTAACTTTCCCTGGTCCTGATGCCTGGAGAATTGTAGAAACCCCTCACTTGTGACTACCCTCTCCCAGACCCACCTGCTTACTTGGTCCAATGCATTTTTTAAGAGCAGTCTTGATAAAAGAACTTTTCCACATGATCTGTGCCTGTTAAGTACAGGTAATATGGGGCAGAATGTGGAAAAGAGAATGGGAGCTTAAAGGAGAAGAGGCAGAGAGAAGGGGGGGGGTGCTAGGTGAACAGGCTACAGAACACATTCAGCCCTGCTGTCCTGGGTGATTGTAATAAGGAACATCACTGGATGGCAAGGATATGCATGAGAGGCATCTGTCCCCTGTTCAATAAGAGATCCTTAGAGAAACTCTCAGTTCCAAGGTTGTTCCCCAAATCCCTACCTTCCCTTTGAACCCCTTCTACCTTCTACCTTCTATCTTCTATCCAGTGCTGTCTCGCTAATCTCCCCATCTCCCATCAGCTACCTTCTTGTCAGGACCAACCTGGTTAAGATGGGGACATGGAACAGCCAATTACCTTAGCCTTCCTGAAAAAGTCTCTGTTCTTTCACCTTGTCTTTCCTGGCAACTGAAGACCAGATGTCTTGACAGAAATGCACACCCTAAGTCTGACAGAAAGAGAGGGATAGGAGGGCAGTAGAACAGGGAGAAACAGCTCTCAGATCCCCTTCCCCTACTCTCCTTTCTCTTCACCTGCTGCTGGGCTCTGTGTGAGGGATGTATCAGGAGGTGGAGAGGCTCTCCTTTGAAACTATGCTCCAGGGAGCCTGGCTCCCAGGAGGACAATTCTAGCAACTTCCTAATGAGCTTCCTGTGCCTTTGAATTCCCCAAGATCTGAACAACAAATCAGAAATCCAACACCTACTATCCACAGCTGTGTACAGCCCAAACCCTGACCACTCCCTTGGCCTGCTCGGGCCATTCTTCCTGTCCATGCCCTCCCAGGCTTGGTCTTTTCTCTGGGTTAGCACCATACTGCATGGGTTGGGTTCCTGATTTACACATTACCAAGTGTAACTAGGACAAGTTTCAAAAACCTGTCTGGGCCTCCAGACCTTTTGTCAGTAAAACAGAACCTGCCTCACTGGGTTGTAAAGAGAAAATGTTGTAAATATAAAATAAGTTAAGTGTAATATCTTAAGGTCTGTGCCTGGCTTGTAGCAAGTGCATTATTCTGCCCCATTTTGCCCTTTCTGGACTCTGCATCTTATGTCTTTGATTCTCTCCTAGATTTCAAGGCCACCTTCTTTGTCTTGGTGGCTCTCCTGAAGACTCACTTTCCATCATAGTGGTTGGAATTCCTGGGCGACCTGTGAAGACTCTGAGGAGCCCAGCCTGCGAGCCTAGTCACAGACCCAAGACCAACAAGCCTGCATGACTTCTGTCACCCAAGAGAGTGTCACCTATCATCTGTCTTTGACTCTTCCTCTTTGTCATCCAGGATTCATATTTTCTCTCTCCTCTGGACAGGGTTTGGTGCTGGGAAGATGGAATGTAAAGCCAAGGGGAATTTTTCTTTGTAAATAAACATAAATTTTTAGACCATTTAATGAAAACTGCATTAAATGCAGGGTCTCTGAAGAGGTAAAGTTTTCCTAGGAGAATGACATTCACATTGGGACTCTAGTATGGAGTAGACTATTCTGTGTGAGAAGGAATGATGACCTTGGACACAGTGAAGCAAAAAGAGATGACATGAAAGTTCACACCGTGTTGGAGGAACAGTGAATGATTCAGTGGATTGATCTGAGTGTGTATCTGAGAATTAGGGGTACTGTCAGAGACAGAGCAGGGGTAGCTTATAAAGCTCCCTTAAACCATGATAGGACTCTAGAACTCTTCCCTGGGCAGTGTGAAATTCTGAGAGCATTTAACATGTGGAAATGAAATAGCCTAAATTTCAGAATTACCATCTGGAGACTGGTGTGTGGGTGAAACTAGAAAGGAGATCCCAGAGATAATGATACCAGGAAAGAGAAACCCTAAAACTGAGGACAGATCGTAACTGGGGTACAGGGAGGAGGTCTATTACTGGCCTCTAGTGGGAAGAGACTGGAGATGTGACTAAACACCCAACAACGCACAGGACAGCCCTTTGCAACAGTGAATTACTCATCCCACAAGGTCACTGGTTCTAATGTGAGTTCTGATGGAGCCCTGGAAGTCATAGATCTGCCCATATACTGAAAAATGGGTCTGCCCTGGTTTCTGATCATCCTTAGGATATGAGAGCCATGCCTGAGACGCCAGAGGCCTGGGTTGTACTCCTGATTCCATCCGATGAAACTTAGGACAGGATCACCCTGTCTGAGACAAAGTTTTTATTTGTGAATTAATAAATATTGGCTTGGAGAGGTATCTTTTATTAGCCTTTCCAGAATGTCTGCTCTCTGAAGATTGGAAGAATGATGTATGGCTCCATTCTCAAGGGATTTATGTGTGTCACAACACAGTCGCTATAGTTTAAAGATAGTATTTCATGGCCATAAAATTCAAAGTGCTTGGCCAGGCATGGTGGTATATAGCTCGGGAGGCTGAGACAGGAGGATCACAAGTTCGAGGCCAGCCTCAGCGACTTAGCAAGGCCCTAAGCACTTTAGCAAGACCCTGTCTCAAAATGAAAAATAAAAATGGTCTGGGGTTGTGGCTCAGTGGTTTAGTGCTCCTGGATTCAATACCTGGTACAAAAATTTTAAAAAAGAAGAAAGAAAAGAAAGGAAGGAAGGAAAGGAGGGAAGGAAAAGAAGGCCAGATATTGCAAAAAGTAAATAAATAAATAAAAATAAACTAACATACCAATAGAGGGAAATTAGAATTTAAAAATTAAATAATTAAATGGGAAATGAATAAAGAATTTGAAAGAATTATAAAGAATTGTAGATGTGAGACACAAAGACTGACATATGCAATTGATTTATATCTTTAAAGACTAAACTTAGTAAATGTGAGAGAAATTAATATTCAAATTTTAATACAGCATTTTAAAAGAAAAATAAAGCTTGACCATATTCAAAGGCAATACAATACACTGTTCTAGTAAAATGTGATAGAGAAAAATCACCCAAGAGTCAGGTGCAGTGGTTCACACCTGCAATCCCAGCAACTTGGGAGGCTGAGGCAGGAGGATCACAAGTTTGAGACCAGCATCAGCAATTTGGTGAGACTCTATCTTAAAATAAAATGAAAAATGGACTTTGGGTGTAGTTCAGTGGTGCAGCACCCCTAGTTCAAATTATAGGGCTCAAAGTAGGGAGGAGACCCACCAAAGAAGCCTATCATATTAAGTATACTCTGCTTCAATTATAAAATCCCCTTTGGAGAATCCAAAGAAATAATAACCATAAAGAAAAATATTAGGTTGGCCTCAGAGTTTTTCATATCATTCAATAGTAGAAAATGGGACAGTAGAACAATTTTTAGCTAAAGTGTTCAGTGGGAAAAAAGAAATGTGACCTAAACAATATTATATCAAGTCCAACATTTTTCTCACATATAAGTATAAAACATTTCTAATATGCAAGAACTCAGAAAATATAGTTTTATGATTCTTTGTTGAATAATTAATGGGAAAACTGATTGTATGCACCAAATTGATTTAACTAAGTCTACATATCTAGTCTATAGTACTAACATTAAAATATTATAGAGATAATTATCATCATTTGATCAAACAGATTTCCTATAACACTCCTCTTGCACAGCTTTGTCTGACTTGACTTGGATTTCACCCAGGGCAAAAGACTTATTCTCCAGAGACATGTATTGAAAAAAAATTAACACCAATCAATTAACTCCATAAGTACCTGCACTGGTGGATAACAACTGGAACAAATATTAGACTGGTCACAAAACTTAAAATAAAAATATGGGGAAGGAGATATCTACAGATAGGATTGTTGAAACATTCTGACGTATTCCTTGGACTCTAGAAGGCCATACATATACATAGGGCTATGTACCTACCTAGAGCTATATGCAAAGACCTGAGGAGTTCCCAAACTCTCACCTCGGGCTGATGTTGAAGCCTGTACAATCAGGAAACGCCAAATAAGGCAGCATAGTCAACTCTCGAATGAATGTTAGAAGGTGTGCCTCCATGCAGAGTCCCTCACAGAGTGGGAAATTTATTGATTTCAAGAGTTTAAATCAATTCTGTCCAATCATCATCTGGCCATTAAGCCAACTGAGATGTCAGTGGCCCATAGCACATGACAAAGAGTACGGGCTCCATAAAATTAGCTCAGAAAAATACCAAACAAACAGCAACAATAAATCTTGGGAGGAAGAATAGTCTTATTCCCAGAGTCACTTCATAATGTTATTTAAAAGGTCCCACTTTTCAACAAGTAAATTATAATACATGAAGAGATACAAGAAAGTGTGACCCTTACAGGCAGGGAAAGGCAATCAGCAGAAACCATCCCTGAGAAAGTCTACCATGCGGCCAGCGCAATGGTTTCATTAATGAGGTTCTTGGCATAAAAGTTAGCTAGCGAGATCGAAATAAACACACAGACTCAGTTACCTTTTTTCTATGACCAGGTCCGAGACGGCTCCCCTCTCTGGTTCCCTCCTCTAACCGCCCGGCAGGGCAGCAAGGATTACTCAGGGCTAGCAGGAGAGAGAGAGCGAGCACGCCAGGGAGTAGCCTTTTATTGGGGAGCAAGAAATTCAGGGGATAATTCCATCCAATGAAGGTTGAAGGGGGGACCGCACTCCAAGGTCAGGGTCAGTGATTGGGCCTCCGGGGTCAGTGGTCAGTTACACCCCCACACGGACAGGTTCTCTCAACAGGAGAGGGCCGGGAAAGCTCCGACACAGCCAGAGCGCCTCAGACCCTAACCGGGAGTCACCCAGTCACGTGTGAGAATGGCTCCCGACAAGAAAGCCTACTAGACAAGGATTTAAAATTGCTGTTTCAAATATGTTTAAAGAATGAATCGTGGGTTTTTCAAGATGGCGGAATAGAGAAGGTCACTTTCTGGCTGTTCCATGTCATGAAGCCAAAAAAGTAGAGAGGCAGCTTCTCATCAAGGTGGGTGCACAAAAGGAGTGAGGGCTTTACTGGAGTTTAATATGAGACACTCAAAGGAGATCTGGGACTCAGGAGGTTGGATATAATACAAGAAGGAAGAAATCCCCAGGGCCACCACCACTGCCTCAGCCGGAAGCACCAGCCAGAGTGGTCCCTCTTTGAGAAAAGGGAGGGATGAGAGAATCAAAGGAACACACATTTTTAGGAAGCCTGAGGCATGTCTGCGTATGGAGACTTTAGAGATCAAAGACACTGCCTGCCTAACTGCACAATTTCCTGATGCAGGAAAGAAGCCCCATCCCTCCCAGCTGCCTGAAGAGGAGAGCGGAAGGAACAATTTTGCAGCTGTGGTGTGGGGCCAGCCGCTGAGGGAGCCAATTCCTGGCAAACCTGAGTCTGGCCCGAAATACAGGTCTGGCAAACCCACACTGCACGGCAGAGTGTGCCTAAGTGACCAGCAGAAAATCAAATATGAAGAGAGGCTTACACAGGGGACAACTGGTCGTGGAAACCCACTGGCTCTACCCTCCCCCTTCATCTGGCTGCTTGCAGGACCACCTGAGAGCAATACACCTGGATGGGAATTCAAAAGGGCGGGGGTGGGAGAGATTGAGTCTGGAGACTGAACCTGAGGCCAGGAAACAGGGGGTCCACAGGTGATGGAGTGGACTAAGAATTTCTGCAGTTGAAAAGTACAATAACTAAAATGAAAAACTTACTAGAGGAGTTTACCAGATGATTCATACAAAGAAAAAAAAAACGAACCAATAAACTTGAAAATAGTATGAAAACAAAAGGAAAAAAGTATTAAAAAAAAAAAAAAAGAACCTTGTAAACTTGTAGAGCTCCATCAAGTTTATCAACAAGCAAATAATGGTAGTCACAGCAACACAGCTGCAGAGAAAAGGGCAAAAAGAATACTGAAAGAAATAATGGCCAAAACTTCTCAAATTTGATTAAAAACAATTTATAAATTTGAGAAAAAGCAGACTCCACATAGGATAAACTCAAGACATTCACTTCTAGACACATCTCAATCAATGTCCAAAGCCAAAAACATAATTTTTACAGCAGCAAAAGAGAAACAACTCATCGTATACAAGATTTTTCAATAATACTAATGGCTGATTTCTCATCAGAAACCATAAAGGTGATAGGAGGCTATATTACATATTCATCGGTTGAAAGAAAAAGACTTTTAACCAATAATTCTTGTATAGAAAAAAATTTCTTAAACTTGATAAAGGGCATCATCTACAAAAACCTCACTGCTAACATCATACTTAATGATGAAAGACTAGATGCCTTCCCCCTGAGATAAGGAACCACACAGAAATGTCTACTCTAGGCACTTCTATTCAACATTGTATTCAAGATTCTAACCTTGACAATTAAGCAAGAAAAAAATAAAAGTCATCAGATCACAAAGGAAGAAATAAAACTAAATCTACTCACAGTTGATAATACATTCCATGTACAAAATTCCAAGAAATTTTCACACACACACACACACACACACACACACACACACAGATTTTAAAAACAACAAATGAGTTCATCAAGGTTGCAGACCAATATACCAAAATCAATTATATTTCTAAACACCAGCAATGAATAGTTTGAAAATGAAATTAATAATACAGTTCCATTTATTATAGCATCAAAAAGAACAAAATCTTAGAAAAATTTAACAAAAGTAGTGTAAGACCTGCATATTGAAAACTATAAAACATTGTTGAAAGAAATTAAAGAGCTAAACAAATGGAGAGAGATGTTTTGTTCGTGTATTGGAAGGCATTGTTAAGATTCAGGGGATTCAGAGCAAGGTAGCAGTTAAATAAGACACCCAATGGTGGTCTCCCCACAGGGACATCAATTTGAATAACTATTCACAAAAATCTACCTTTAAAGAACTAAGGGAGTCAGGTGAGAGACTGAAGTGCCTGGTTTTAGTATAGTAATAAGGAAAGACAGATTGAAAAAGGAAAGTTGCCCACATCATTCCTCCTGAAGTACTAACTGCATAACTTGGAAAGGGATGCCTCCTACTTGGAGAAGAAGAGGAGAGAACGTCTAGACCTTAGACTTGAAACCCATTACCAGACCCACCACTGTGAATCTCAGTGCTAGACAGGGACCCATGTCCCCTGCCTCCAGGCTGGCATCCACACCCTAAGTCTCTGGATCCTCCTTGACCAGGCAGCCAAGGGACTGCTTCTACAAACCCTTCTCTAACCTCGAGAAGACAGCAAGGAGCAAGACTCCAGTTGCGGGGAGCAGGGCAGGAAAATGAACAGAGAACTTGGCCTTGGAGCTCAGGCTAGCACACTGCAGTGAGACTCAGCACCAACCTCTATCCCCAAGCCAGTGTTCCTAGCCCTACCCTGGGACCAGCCACCCCAGTGGCACAGACTTGTGTTTCCTCACCACCAACATGAGGGCCTGGTGCACACTCCCACGACTCTTTAGGTCCTTGTGGCTGTGAGACACAGGTATGAGCCAGCTTATACCCAGACAACCCAAGGATTGCTTCTACCACCCATTCTCTATCTCATGCAGATAGGAGTAAGCCTCCAGCCACAGGAGAATAGAGAAGAAGAGTGAGCACAGGACTTTTCTTTGAAACTCAGTGCTGAATGATAAAACCTAACACTGGGTCCCCAGGTTACTGCCTACAGACAGAGCTCTGGACTGGCCCCAGTGCCAAGTACCTGCTGCTCCTGTCAGTCAGGCTTATATTCCAGCCAGAATCACCTGGACCAGGTTCCAGTGGTTGAAGGATGCAAGTCTATCTTAGCAGAAAGGACTTGGTCCTGCCCCCATGCTGCACTGATTTCATTAGGTTGTGGGTTCCAATCATGATCTAGTCTTGTGGCATTGGTGGCCAAAGGACTGCCCTCATCATTCTCTCCCCAACCCTAGGCAGCAACGTGGAGAGAATAATTGTCCTCTTGGGTAAAGAAAAGGGAGGTGGGCACCAAGTCATTGTATAGGAACCTGGGACTGTTCTCTCCATGGTAAGGTCCAGAGCCAGGTAGACTCCCACAGGGCCTGACCACAGGCCAGTGACTGTGGACAAAGTATCTGGGACTATCCTGGCCCCAGGTTGAGACTTGCAGGGACAAACTACCTTTTTTAAACATTCCTTTACTTCATCCTGGACAATATGCCAACTGCAGATTTGGGACAGACCTCATCTTGGAGCACCCACTAGGGCTGAAACAACAGCAACACAGCCACAGCTGATGAGGCAAACCTGGAATTATGGTGCCATCTAGTGCTGAAGTAACCAAAGTGTCCTCAGTTTTAAAGAAAATAGGCATCAGTTTAGAATTTCCAAAAGGATAGGCAGATTATGAAGATTGCAGTAATTACCTAGAAATTCAAAGTGCACATGACATTGTACACCAACAAGCATCAAGTACTTTCGGGGAACATCTTAATACTATTATGTTGAATATTTTTGAGTCACGTGTTACATATTTCTACCCATCATTAGGAATCAGCATGCATGATTTAGGGGATCATTAGATGTTGGACACATCACTTAAACTTTCTGTATTTCTGATTCTCTATCTACATATCTACAAAGGAGGAGGAGGAAGAGGAAGAGGAGGAAGAGGAAGATAGCAACAACAACTTCCTGGGAACCATAATCTCACCTAACAAACAAGACACCAAAAACCAACCATATATCAACTTATATCTGCAAAGTCTTGACTGGAGAATTCAAAATAGCTACTTTAAGGAAACTCAATAAATTTCAAGAGAACAGAGAAACAATTCAATACTCTGAAAGTGAATTGGGAGATCAAAGTTGTTTTTCGAAAAGCAGAAATTCTGCCCACCCCTTCAACAGATGCCACCACCACCTCTGGGAAAAGAGGAAGTGGAAGAGGAGCCCATGTGGCTTGTCACTCAAATCCTCCAGTCATACTGCCCCAGAAATCTAAGATCTGTGCCACGCTCACCTGCACCCTTGCTCTGATTTGTGCTGGATCCAGAGGTGCAGCCCGGCCCATTTCTGCCTCAGTATTATCTCCACCAGATAATACTGAGAGGCCTTGAGAGGACTTAACAGTTTTTAATGGGGCCTGGAATGGTGTGTGTCAGCTAATCCGATGGGAGTTTCAAACCAGTGCAATCAGCAGAAACATTGGTACCGCTGCCAAATTTATTGGTGCAAGGTGCTGCAACAGCAAGAATGGCTAGTTCTGGTGCTAGTATTGGAACAGTCTTTGGAAGCCTTATCCTTGGCAGAAACCCTTTGCTGAAGCAGCAGCCATTCTTATATGCCATCCTGGGATTTGCCTTGTTTGAAGCTATGGGTCTTTTTTGTTTGATGGTCATTTTCTTAATCTTGTTTGCCATATAACAGAAATTACTGCTTGAAATGTTGGCATTCATAGTAATTATGAATGTAATTCAGTGTATCTTACTGTGATTCTGAAAACCGTAGTGTTAGGGTCTTGGAAATGTACATTGTTTCTAAAGTCATTTCCTTAAAGATGAAAACTTAAAAAATAAAATAAAATAAAAGCAGAAATTCTTGAGCCTTTTCATTCAAGTTGAAAAGGAAGAAGTCAAACTGTCACTGTAGATAATATGATCTTATATACAGAAAACCCCAAGACTTCACCAAAAAATTATTAGAACCAATTCAGCAAAGTTGCAGGATATAAAATCAACACATAAAGATCAATAGCATCTGGGCTGGGGTTGTGGCTCAGGGGTAGAGTGCTTGCCTAGCATGCCTGAGGCACTGGGTTCAATCCCTGGCACCATATTAAAAAAAATTTAAAAATAAATAAAATAAAGGTTGTGTCCATCTACAATTTTAAAAAATCAGTAAGATTGCTATTAGACACCGATAGTGAATTATTTAAAAAGGAAAATAAGAAAACAACCCAATTTTCAAGAGCTACCCCAAAAAATAAAATACCAAAGAATAAAAAGCAAAGAGGTGAGAGATTTCTACAATGAAAGAAAAAAAGAAAACTATTGAAAGAAGTTGAAGAGAACACAAAGAAATGGAAAGATATCCATGTTCTTGAATTGGTAGAATCAATATTGTTAAAATGTCTACACTTCCCAAAGTGATCTACAAATACAGTGCAATCTCTATCAAAATACCAGTGACTTTATTCATAGAACTGGAAAAAACCCTAAAAATTATAGAAAACCACCAAAAAAACTTAAATAGCTTAATGGAAATAACCTAAGTATCCATTAAGTAATGAATGGACAAAGAAAATATAGTGTATATATAAAATAGAATTCTGTTCAGCCAAAAATAAGGATGAAATCCTGTCATTTGTGATAACATGATATAACATGGCCACAGAAGCAAAAATAATTCATTCATGGAGGCTGGCGCAGAAAGCCACAGGAAACCAGAGGGAGGAATGGTGTCTTAGAAGGACTCCCAAGGAGCAACACTGAAGGAAGTGTAGGCCTTTTTCTTCCTGAAGAAATGAAGAAAGAATATTTTATACAGTTAAGTGAAATAGACCAGGCACAGAAAGACAGGCATGAATAATGCAATCAAATGTGGAATCTAAAAACTTGACCTCATAGAAGTTAAAAATGGAATGGTGGTTACCAGAACCAGAGAGAGTGGAGAAGAGAGGAAGGGATGGGGAAAGGTTAATGAATCGGTGTCAATTACAATTGGGAGTGGGAGTAAGGGTAAGAGTAAGAGGCTCTGGAATAGTACTACACAGTAGAGTCACTATTAACAAATTACCTACTGCATATCTCAAAGCTGGAAGAAAGAATATTTGAAGATATCTCCGTGAAGAACCGATATACAATTGAGGAGATAGACATGTTTAATCTGATTTAAGTGTTATAAGTGTGTGTGTGTGTGTGTGTGTGTGTATAAACATCACATTTTATCCAATTGTTATATATAATTTTTATGTATTATAAGTTAAAATTATTTTGAATTCAAAAATCAGGTTTACCAATTAAAATAATTAGACAAAAATCGCATTTTAATAAAATGTTTCTCAGTTTAAATCACAAAACAAGGAGTGATGAAAATAGACTATTAAGGTTCACTTCTTGAACTGAGATCAACTTCTCAGTCTTCATTTCCACCACTCAATGGGGAAGGGTTCTTTTGAGAGTTGGGAAGTCAAACAAAATATCTACCACAATTAGTAGATCCTAGAAGAACAAGGGAAAAGTGTTACACATATAAGAAAGCTCAGTAAATGGTGAGCAAAATAATAAAATACAAAAATTCTCATTCCTGAAAGATGAATTATCAGAATATAGAATTGTAAGTTGAATGCTGAGTGTGTAACTCAGTGATAGAGCACATACATGTTTAGCATGCACAAGGAAGGCCAGGATTCAAACTTCAGTGCAAAAACTTAAAAACATAGATTGAAAACATTTTTCATCACATCAAAGATATTTCTTTATTCTCTGCTGGATTCTGCTGTTGTTGCTGAGAAGACAGCAGTTAGTTTTATTGACTACTCATTTATAGGCAATATGCTCTTTCTCTCTGATTGCTTATAAGAGCTTGGATTGCCTATAAATGTGAATTTAATTTTATCCTGTTTGAGATTCATTGAAATTCCTGTACCTGAAGAATAATATCTTCAATATTAATTGAATATTCTCAGCCATAAGTCTTCAAATATTGCCTCTTTTCCATTATTTTTATTCTTATCTTCTGTACTCTTATTATTGAGTTAGATTTTTACTCTTTTCTACCTCTTTGCTCCTCTACATAATTTGAAGTTCATTAAATATATCTTCAGGTTTACCAGATCTTTCTTCAACTATATCTAATTTTTGCTAATTTGCCTATGGAATTTATTTTGATTATTTTTATTTTCAAAAATTCTACTTCTTTTACAAGTCTTCTTTGTCATTTATCACAATGTCCCATTCCTTATGAGTATTTTAAAGCCTCTATTTCCTTTTCCATTTAATATTTCTAGTATCCTAAGTCTGTGTTGTGGTTCTATTATCTCATGTTTCTGATTTTTCTTCACATATAGAGTGTTATTTCTTGTACAGTTGCTCGTTTTTTATTTGACCCTGAACCATGGAAATCCTTTGAGCCCAAGATTGAAGGATGAATACTTCCAGAGGGTTTTGCCTCTGTTTCAGCCAGTTGCCTAGGGAGGCAGGTCACTACCAACCTGTTATTACTTTAAACCAAATTATTTTGTTATTATTTCAAACTGTGCAGATAGTAAAAGTTTGGACTGCAAACCCTCCTAAGGCTAAGTTTATAATAATAAAAAAAATCTCAGGGGAGATAGTTTTATCTTCTGGTGCCATGTTACAAATGTGCAAGTTCTTGTGTTGCCGCCTATATGGTAAGGTTTGCTTCTCATCCACTCTTTTTTGGGGATGGGGGAATTGAGCCCAGGACTTCATGCATGCCAGACAAGCATGCTACTACTTGTCTACACCCCAGCCCCTAGTTTACTCTTAAAATACAATGCTATCAATGTTTGAGGTTGAAGCTTTGCATCAGAATCTTCCATTGGATTCTTCGTCTGTTTTGTTGCGTTTTATTTTTCTTGTTTTGGTCTAGCCCTCTGGACACACAAAAAGGCATGCTAGTGTACAGGCCTGTCCCCACCCATCCCCTGAGCCCTCCTGGTGAGAGGGCCTGCGTTCTGCATCTGGACAGCCTCTGGTGTGATCTCCTGTTTGCTGCACTCCATGCAGTGACAGAAGCCGTATTTCCAGGTCTCCTGGATTTGACAGACATCTCATGATGAAAGTTAGCTTTGTAACTTTGTTGTTTCTCAGAAATCCTGCCTACTTGCTATGTGCAGGCCCTCTCTAGATACTCGGAATAGAGAAATAAATGACCAGACTCTGTCCTGGAGAGCTCACAGTCTGAAGGGGAAGATGGCCACAGAAGCAAAAATAAAACAAAAAAATTCATTCATGGAGGCTGGTGCAGAGAGCCACAGGAAGCCAGACGGAGGAATGGTGTCTTAGAAGGACTTCCAAGGAGCAACACTGAAGGAAGTGTAGGCCTTTTTCTTCCTGAAGAAATGAAGAAAGAGTGTTTTATACAGCAGGAGCAGCTCCTGCAGAAGTGAAGCATACGCCCTGATAGCCTGGCCTAACCACACACCACTTGCCCACCAGTCCCGAAACGCAAGTGCTGTGTGATATTTACGGCTTGTTCCCCACCTGCTCTTGCTGGGATCCCATCTTCTTCCAGCTTCCAAGCCTTGCCTGTGCGGTTTCCTCCTGTGTTTAGCTCTCTGGGCTCAATGTGTGTGCTGGGTGCTGGCACTCTGATGTTCCTTATTATGTACCAGTTGGCTTGCCCATCAAGCCCCTGGTACTTATATTGCTGAGGTCAAGAAAGTCCACACTAGGTGCTTTAGCAATCACCCATCCAAGCCAGCCTTGGGCATACTATGGCATGAAAAAGAACAGAATGTTCCAGGGAGAATTATGAATCCATTATATTTGAAAAGTGGTTTGCAAGGGAAGGGAGGGACATGTCTGGGGAAGGCTTCTAGTCACATTCAGGGTCTGGCTAACCAAAGACACATATCACACAGTATAGAGTAATGAAACCTGTGATTTGGGTTAGAAAATCTGAACAAAATTCTTGGCTCCAAAACTGGGCTTCTGACCCTCGCAGGATAAAATCCAAACCCCATGATATTGATAGCTTTCTGTTATCTGATAGTCATGTACCCTGTTGTCTTCTCATACTTCAACCCACATACTTCTGCTCCAGCTTCTTTGGACAACATGACCATTTGTGGGTTTATATTTTTTCTTTTATATTTCCAAGTCTGAGAACATTTTTCTGCATGTGTCCCAGGACTCCCCCTCCTAGCCTTGTAATATCCAGTTTCAAAATTCAGCTTCGAGATCACTCAGCCAAGAGATCACCTTCCCACCAAAGACATCTAAATGCACTGTCACTTTCCTCTTAACTACTGTCACAGTACCTTATATATCATCTTTCTTACCCATGAAGCTGCAAATCCTTAAAGGATAAGAGATTCACGTTTTTCATTTTCATATTCAGTTTTCAGTGCTATGCTTACACACGGAAGTCTATTTTTAAATTTAATTTAATTATTACAGAACAGTTGCGACAAGCATTTTTACCCAATGTTCAAAGATCCCATTTCTGAATATTGTACTTTGATCCATAGTATCTATTGTAGTTTCTGATGAAAAATGATTCCTTCAAGACAAAAACATCTAATTAGAGTGTATGAACTTTATGTTTTGAATTTGGAAAAAAAAAAGTAGCCCCAGATAGTTTTGATAGCATATTAAATTGTCTTTAAATAAATCAAGTTAGGAGATTCCAGATTTTGTGAGTAAAATGAGGTTGCTTTTTTTAAGTCAACATTTTCTTTTTCTTTTTTTGACATTTCTTATTCATTCTTTTTAGTTCTATATGACAGTAGAGTCTATTCTGACATATTTGTACAAACATGGAATATGTCTTTCTCTAATTAGGATCCCAGTCTTGTGGATGTACACAATGTTGAAATTCATTGTGGTATATTCATATATGTACATAGGAAAGTTATGTCATATTCATTTCACTGTCTTTCCTATTCCCATCCTTCTCTCTTCCTTTCATTCCCCTTTGTCTTATCCACTGAACTATTCTTCCCCTCTTCCCTTGTTGTGTGTTAGCATCCACATATCAGAGAGACCATTTGTTATTTGTTTTTCTGGGGCAATTGGCTTTTTTTCACTTAGCATGATAGTCTCCAGATCCTTTTATTTAATGGCAAATGTCAGAAAGTCATTCTTTTTTATGGCTGAGTAATATTTCATTGTGTATGCATACCACATTTCTTTATCTATTCATCTGTTGAAGGGTATTTACATGGTTCCATAGCTTAGCTATTGAGAATTGAGCTGCTATAAACTTTGCTGTGGCTGCTTCACTGTAGTATGCTGATTTTAACTCCTTTGGACATATATAAAGGAGTGGTATAACTGGGTCAAATGGTGGTTCTATTCTTAGTTTTTTGAGGAATCTCCATACTGCTTTCAATAGTTGTTGCACCGATTTGCAGTCCCATCAACAATGTATAAGTGTCCCCCTTTCCCTACATCCTCACCAACATTTATTTTTTACTTGTATTCTTGATAATTGCCATTCTGACTGGAGTGAAGTGAAATCTCAGTGTAGTTCTAATTTTCATTTCTCTAATTGCTAGTGATATTGAGCATTTTTTCATATATTTGTTGACCATTCATATTTCTTCTTTTCAGGAGTGTATGTTTAGTTTCTTTGCCCATTTATTGATTGGGTCATTTGTTTTTCTTGGTGTTAAGCACTTTTAGTTCTTTATATATTCTGGAAATTAATGCCTTGCTGGGAGCCATCAGCCAAGTAGGTATGACAATTTCCTTGACAGCGTACTCCCATGCTGTCTAGTGGAAAGACTCCTGAAAGGTGACCTTGCTCAAGGACCAGGGCGGATCCGTGTTTAGGGTGAATAGGGCGTATCCTGCTGCCTGAGTTCCTCTTGAGTTCTTAGGGTCAGACAGTATATTTGGGAGATAGAAGCCCAGTGGAAGTGTGGATTTGGGCAGAGAACGTGGATTTCCCCAGAGCGTGTTTGTAGAAGGCCGGTGTGAGATTGGGAATAAAGAATTGCTGTTTGAATCTACAAGCTGTGTGGTGACTCGTGATTTGTGCCCAGCTAGAGACTGCGGCAATGCCTTATCTGAGATGCAGATGCAAAGATTTTCTCCCATTGTTGACTCTCTCTTCACCTTCTTGATTGTTTCCTTTGCTATGAAGTTTTTTAGTTTGATACTCATGGAATGGTAGAAGAGCTCAAACTATTTGCCAATGATATGATCTTATACTTAGAAGACCCAAAAAACTCCACCAGAAAACTTCTAGAACTAATAATTGAATTCAACAAAGTAGCAGGATATAAAATTAAGATTAACACCCATAAGTCAATAATTTCCCTATACACCAATGATGAATCTGCTGAAAAAGAAATCAAGAAAACTATCCATTCGCAATAACCTCTAAAAAAAAAAATACTTGGGAACAAAAGTGGTGAAAGACTTCTACAATGAAAGTTATAAAGTTACAGAATACTAAAGAAAGAAATTGAAGAAGACCTTAGAAGATGGAAAGATCTTCCATGCTCTTGGATAGGCAGAATCAATATTGTCAAAATGGCCATATTACCAAAAGTGTTATATAGTCTTAATACAATTCCTCTTAAAATTCCAATGATGTTGTTCATCAAAACAGAAAAAGAAATCATGAAATTCATTTGGAAAGATTAGAGACCCAGAATAGCCAAATCAATCCTTAGTGAGAAAAGTGAAGCAGGAGGCATCGCAAACCAGACCTCAAATTATACTACAGAGCTATAGTAACAAAACTAGTATGCTACTAGCACCAAAACAGACACGAAGACCAATGGAATACAATAGAAGACACAGAGACAAACCCACATAAATACAATTATCTCATACTAGACAAAGGTGTCAAAAACATTCATTGGAGAAAAGATAGCCTCTTAAATAAATGGTGCTGGGGAAACTGGAAATCCATATGTAGTAGAATGAAATTTAACACCTGTCTCTCATCCTACACAAAATTCAGCTCAACGTGGATTAAAGACCTAGGTATTAGACCTCTAACCCTGCCCCTACTAGAAGAAAATGTAAGCCAACATGTCAGCTTAGGAACTGACTTTCTCAACATGAAGGACTCTTAATGAATGTCCATTGAATAATGTGCAAGTTATTGTATATGTGAGACTAAAACGAAAATATTCAAGATGCTGTGGGAACGTGGAAAGTTCACTACCCAAATAAATCCTCTAGGAAAAAAAATACTAAAAGACAAACTGCATGAAATCAAATTTGGTTGCAACAGGAATTCATTAACCAAAATTTGACCCCTATATTAAGCTATAATGAAAACACTTTTGATTCTCCCCAGAAAAACACAACACAGGCCATATTCATTGAGTAAAATGCAATCAATATTCAGACATCAGGAATTAAATGTAATTAAACAAAATATGTACTTAGAAATTTAAAAACAATGTCCTAAATTACTCTTGGATATAAGAGAAAATAAAATGGAAATGTCAAATTGCATCAATGAATAATAAAAATATTATTTTATATTAAAACAGGTAGAATGAAATATTCAGGGGAAAATTTGTAGACTTAAATATTTACTAGGGAAAATATTTTTTTAAAAATATATAAATTTCAACTTAATGAAATCTATGTAAAGGCAATTAAGTAAATACTAAGCAAATGAAGAAATAACAAAAGTAAATGCATAAATTAATGAAACAAAAAAGAGTTTATTAGTAAAATTTAAAACTGATTTTTTTAGATTTTATTTTGTTTTTTTTACAAAAATGAAGCACAACTTTTCATTTCTCTGGTTGTGTTATGGGGACCTGCTTCAGAAAACACTCTAAGTCTGAATTCTAATCAATGAGAGATTTATTTACCTGGCCAGGGACTGTCACCCACCCATAAAGACTGAAGTTCTGTGGGAGAAGAGCAGCCCCCTGCCCTGTATCCTGGGAATTTAAAGATAAACACCACAACTGAGGAGATTTCCTTAGCGTCATGCAAGCAAGCCAGTCACAGAAGCTAGAAAAAAAGGGGTCAGCCTTGCAACTCAGTTAACCACATCTTGGGTCCAAGCAGGTGTTAGACAATCGAATCCTGAGTTTGAGCAGGTGGATAGCAGGGCAAGAATCTACGTCAAAATCTTAGGTCACCAAGACCACCTTATCATGGGTTGAGTACATTTTGTGGGGTGCAAAGTACAGAAAACAATATAATATAAGAAAATAGCTTTCATTTCAGTTTCTCAGAAACAGCTCTTGTAACAGTTTTTTATAGACGGCAGCAAAATGGAGTCTTAGGCCTGTCTATGAGAGTTCTTGCTTTATAAATATCTTATCTCACTTTTCAAAATCTTATATCTTTAATTATATATTTTACTAATCTATAACCTATAACTTATACTCTTATTGA
Source organism: Callospermophilus lateralis (assembly GCF_048772815.1). Classification (NCBI taxonomy): domain Eukaryota; kingdom Metazoa; phylum Chordata; class Mammalia; order Rodentia; family Sciuridae; genus Callospermophilus; species Callospermophilus lateralis. The sequence continues at coordinate 112,005,421 of NC_135311.1, read as the reverse complement.
TTAGTTTATACCACAACAGTTGTACATGATGTAGAGTCACAGCATTCATGCAATCACACACATATATAGGGTAATAATGTCTGTGTCATTCCACCATATTTCCCCCCCACATACTTCCTTTCCTCTCCTCCCTTGTCCCGGCTGGCAGGACACATCAACGTGGGCAGCGAACCTAGGTGGGGAGGAATGAAGGGACAAGAGACACGAGAGATGACAGCAAGTCAGGAGTTCTGATCAAGCTGCAAACTTTTATTGTTCACACAGGGGTATTTATATGCTGGGGATGGGGAAGCTCTCTTATCGGCAGTTGCTGGATGTCTTCACAAGGTGAGACAACCTCAGGATGTTTCAGGAAGACAGATGGCCGCAGGATGTCTCCCAGGCAGGATGTCTCCCAGGGGGCTGTTTCTTGTAAGTGTCAGGCTATTCTTTAAAGAGAACTTCCTTCTAGCCCCTGACATTTTCCCCCTTTCTTATATAAAATATTTGACCATACCTTATTGGCCATGTTTTTTAGGGGGTGATAGAGGCTCTGTTCCTCTAGGAGGCCTTAGAATATCTCCTGATCCAAGTGAGCGTCTTCACTAGGAGATTTTGTGGTGGCCTTGGCATGTTTTTGGAGGAGACGGCTTTGAAGGGGGGGAGCATGCCAACTGCCATCACCAGAGCGTGTCACTCAGAGGTCTTGGGTTTTGGGATCAGTGGATCCATCCTCCTGCAGTCCTTCCTTTACCCTCCGTTATTATGGCCTAAGGTCTTCACTCCATGGGTGCATCCTCCCCAAAGCTGAGGGGCCCATGGAGGAGCGAACCCTTATGGCAAGGGCAGAAGATGGTTGGTCAGAGCTGTTACTTATACTTTTATATAAGAAAGAGAGATCTGTGGGGATGTAAACTTAAGAAATAAGCCTTAGAGAAGGGTAAAACATCCTTTTAAATGTTGGCAGCGCGGTCTTCCATCTCCAGATGATGATAGTGGACCTGTATGGGCTGTTCAGCAGAAGTGCCTTAAGCAGGATCCTCATACAGATTGTTGGCTGCATCTGCAAAAGACGAAAATTTGTTCTCAGGGGGAGGGTCTCCGTCCCTGGGTTGAGGTAAGTCATTAACCTGTTTAACCAGGCGTTCTGGTAACCATCTTGGGGCTGCTTGCTCTTGGTCCAAAACACAAGCTGAGCCTCGTCCCCAGATGAGGACAGGATCTGGGCCTTTCCATTTATTTGTAAGGGGATCGTACCACATAACAGGTGGGCGAACAGAATTGGACGAGGGATGCCAGTGTCTGTCTGCGGCCAAATGGCCTTCACTGTCTAGAGTAAGAAAATTAAGGGCAAATAATGCATGGTTAAGGAGATCCCTGGAAGTGGTAAATACAAGGGCGGAAGCCTTAAGGCGGGTTAGCCAAGTCTTTAAGGTAAGGTGGGCACATTCCACAATGCCTTGGCCCTGAGTGTTGTATGGAATTCCAGTAGTATGACAAATTTGTAAGGTAGCAAAAACCTGTTTAAACTTGGCACTGGTATATGCAGGACCATTATCTGTTTTAATATGCATTGATTTACCCATTATGGAAAAGGCTGAAACAAGATGAGAAAGAACATCTTTGGTAGCCTCTCCGAAATGTGGTGATGCAAAAATAAAGCCACTGAAGGTATCTATAGAAACGTGTATATATTTGGTTTTTCCAAATTCAGGAAAATGAGTAACATCCATTTGCCAAACCTGATTGGGCAGTAATCCTCGGGGGTTAACTCCCAAGTGTTGAATGGGGAGGGAGACAGCGCAAGCAGGACATGCTTTTACTATTTCTTGTGCCTGTTGCCTGGTAATTTTACAAAGTAATTGAAGGCTCTGGGAATTTAGATGGTGAAGATTGTGTAACTCCGTGGCCTTTTGAACGGAGCCAATAAAAATTGGAAAGATGGAACGAGTTGCAGCATCAGCTTGGGCATTACATTGTGTTAGAGGGCCAGGAAGATCAGAGTGTGCCCTGATGTGTCCTAAGAAAAATGGGTGTTGTCTGGCCTGAATTAGCTGCTGAAGCTGGTGAAACAGAAAGGCCACATTGGAAGAAGCCTTAATGGTGGGTGAAATCTCCAGCAGGGGCACAGAATGAGCAATGTAGGCACTGTCTGTATAAATATTAACAGGCTTATCAAAAAATGTTATAAAAACTTGTGTTATGGCAAACAATTCCACAAGCTGTGCTGACTGATAGACAGTATCAAAGGTGGTAGGCTGGTTATTGACAACAAAGACCGCATGGCCATTACTGGAACCATCTGTAAAGACAGTAAGGGCTTGAGGAATGGGAGCCTTTTGAGTAATTTTGGGAAAAAATAAATGGATGTAATTGGGCAAAATGTAAAAGGGGGTCATTGGGGAGGTGGTTATCAATTGTTCCCAAAAAGCCTGATAGGGCAATACCCCATTCAGCCCCTGTCTATAGTAAAAATTGGGTTTGGTCCTTAGTATATGGAATTAAAATATTATCAGGGTCTTTGCCAAAATGTTGTTGAGAAAGCAAGCGACCTTTAATAATAATAGAAGCTACCTGAGCAGGATAAACAGTAATAACCTTGGAGGATGTGGTGGGTAAATGGATCCAAAGCAAGGGCAGCCTTTATTTTTAAAATGTGGATCCCGCTGCCAAAATATTCCTGTGGGTGTATGAGGAGTGTGTAAAATAACCAGAACCAGAGGAAGGTTATAAGAAACTTGTGTAACAAACTGTTGGGCAATGGCTTTTGTGACTTGGTTTAATGCCTGTCGTGCCTCGGGAGTAAGCTTTCAAGGGGAGGAGGGGTGGGAATCACCTCTCAAAATATCATTAAGGGGCAAAAGTACACAAGTGGGTAATTTTAAATATGGTCTTAGCCATTGAATATCCCCCGGTAATTTTTGAAAATCATTAAGGGTATGAAGATGGTCCACACGTAGTTGTATTTTAGGAATTTGGATCTGATTATCTTGAAGTTTAAGGCCCAAATAGGTATAAGGGTCCTGTGTTTGAACCTTATCAGGAGCTATCTGTAGTCCCAAGGTAGTGAGGGCTTTGTAAAGGTCCAAGTAACAATTATTAAGGTCATGGGTATTAGGTGCAGCAATTAACAAATCATCCATATAATGTAAAATATAAATTTGTGGCCATCACTCTCTCACGGGGTCTACTGCTTGAGCCATGTATTTTTGGCAAAGACTAGGGCTGTTGGCCATACCTTGGGGAAGAACCTTCCATTGAAATCTCTGCATAGGGCCCTGAAAATTAATGCGAGGGAGATTAAAGGCAAAATAGGGTCTATCCTCAGGATGTAAAGGAATGGTAAAAAAAGCAATCTTTTAAGTCAATAATCATTTACAATAGTTTTTGGGAATAGCCACTGGCGTGGGAATGCCTGGCTGCAGTGCTCCCATCGGGCGCATAACTTTATTAATGGCACGCAAATCTTGTAAAAGGCGCCACTTGCCTGATTTTTTCTTGATAACAAAAATAGGAGTATTCCATGGTGAGGTTGAGGGCTCTACATGGCCGGCTGCCAGCTGTTCCTGCACTAATATGGAGGCAGCCTCCAATTTTTCTTGGGTAAGGGGCCACTGATCCACCCACACAGGAGTCTGAGTCTCCCAAATAATCTTATCTGCATGGGGTACAGGAGGGTCAGGGACCGATACTAAAAATCCAAATACCCAAGTCCATATGTATTTGTTTTTTGTATGGGTTGTATAGGCTCAACCAGTCCTTGTCTCAGTCTCCCAAGGTCTGTGCCAGGGACAAAATTCATACGAAACATTTGATGAGTCACCATGGAATTGGGACTGGCAAGAATAACTTCCATTTGACTCAAAATATCTCGGCCCCATAGGTTAACAGGGAGGTCAGGAACAACGAAAGGAGTGACAGTTCCCTTATTACCCTCTTTATCAGTCCAGCTAAGAGCCCTAGAGCTGACCAGAGGATTTTTTGACTGTCCTATCCCTTTAAGGTCAGTCAAGGATGGGGTGAGGGGCCAACCTGATGGCCAGTATTTTTGAGAAATAATTGTGGCATCAGCACCAGTATATAGAATTCCTTGTAATTCCTTTTCTTCAATAAGTAAGGTAAGGGTGGGTCTATTGTGAGAAGTGAGCTGAACCCAATACACATCAGAGGAGCGGTAGGGTTTGGGCAGTGGAAGTGCCTCCTGAATCTAAGGGAAGGAGTATTAATTGTGCAAGTCTTGTTCCTGCTGAGATGGCCGCAACTCCATTAATAGCTGTGGCCAGTATTTTTATTTCTCCAGTGAAATCATTATCAATAATGCCAGGGAAAACCTGAACACCTTGTAAGGTAGTAGAGGCTCTTCCAAGAATAAGAGCACACGTATGAGATGGAGGGGGACCCATAATTCACCCTTTGCCCTAGATGTGGTAAAGGTCATCACTGGGCCAGATGATTTCAACACCTCTATCAATAGATTAGGTAATCTAGACATAAACTCGGTAAGGACTCTTTGGATCTGAAAAATATAAATCAAATGGACTTAGAAGCCATCTATTCAACATTTCATCCAAAAAACGGCTAAATATACTTTCTTCTCAATAGCTCATGAAACCTGTTCCAAAACAGACCATATTTTAGGCCACAAAACAACTCTTAGCCAAAACAAAAAATTTGATATAATTTGTTGTACCTTATCAGATCATAATGGAATGAAATTAGAAATTCATACCAAAAGCCCTACAGAAACCCTATAAACACATGGAGATTGAACAATACACTTTTGAATGATGAATGTGTGGTAGAAGAAATCAAGGGAGAAATTTAAAAATTCTTAGAATTAAAAAAGAATAGTGATAGACATACCAGAACCTTTGGGACACCTAGAAGGTGTTTATAGTCATTAGTGCCTACATAAGAAAATCAGAAAGTTCCCAAATAAATAACCTAATGATGCATCTCAAGGCCCTTGAAAAAAAAAACAAATCAATTCCAAAACCAGTAAAAGGAAGTAAATAATTAAGATCAGAGCTGAAATCAATAAAATCAAAATTAAAAAAAAAAAAACTACAAAGAATCAACAAAAAAAGAGTTGGTTCTTTGAAAAGAAAAACAAGATTGAAAACCCTACTCACCAAGAGACAGGGGGAGGGGCTCAGATTAATAAAGTAAAAGATAAAAAAAAAGGAGAAATATCCACAGATATCACAGAAATCCAGAGTATCCTTAAAGACTATTTTTAAAACATATTCGAAAAATTGGAACACCTAGAAGAAATGTATACATTCATAGAGATATATAACCTGCCAAAATTGAATCAAGAGGACATAGAACTAACCTAAACAGACCAATAACTAACAATGGGATAGAAGCAGTAATAATAAGCCTTCCATCCAAAAATAAATGCCAAGGACCAGAAGAATTCTTAGCTGAATTCTACCAGATCTTTAAAGAACTAATCCAAATGTTCCTCAAATTATTACATGAAGCAGAAAGGAATGGAACACTTCCAAGCTCATTGTATAAATCCAGTATCACACTCATGCCAAAACTAGATAAAGACATATCAAGGAAAGAAAACTATCGACAATAGCCCTGATGAACTTAAATGCAAAAAGCCTTAACATATTCAACAACATATTAAGAAGATTGTATGTCATGACCAAGTTGGTTTTTCCCAGATATGCAAGTATGATTCAACACATGCATCAATAAATGGAATTCATCACACAAATTGAATTAAGGACAAAAACCACTTATCTCAATAGATGCAGAGAAAGACTATGATGAAATTCAGCACCGATTCATGATAAAAATGATTAAGAAACTAGAAATAAAAGGAACCTACCTCAACATCATAAAGGCTAAATATAAAACCCAAAGCCTACATCATAGTAAATGGGGAAAAATTGAAATCATTTCCTTTAAAATCTGAAGCAAGAAAATGATGTCCACTCTCACCACTCTTATTTAATATAGTACTAGAAATTCTAGCCAAAGCAATTGGGCAAGAAAAGGAAATAAAATGGACACAAATAGGAAAGGAAGAATTCAAATTATCACTGTTTGCCAATGATATGATCCTATACTTACATTATCCAAATAGCTCCACTAAAAGACCGCTAGAGCTAATAAACAAATTCAACAAAGTAGTAGGTTACAAAATCAATGTCAAAACCTATAGCTTTCCTCTATACCAACAATGAATCTACTGAGAAAATAATTTTTAAAATCCCATTCATAATAGACACACAAAAAATTAAAATATCTAGGAACAAATCTAATCAAGCAAGTGAAAGACCTCTGCAATTAAAAATATAGAACACTAAAGAAAGAAATTAAAGAAGACACAAGAAGTTGGAAAGACCTTCCAGGTTCATGGATAGGCAGAATTAATATTGTTTAAACGGCCATACTACCAAAAGCAATATGCAGGTTCAGTGCAGTCCCCATCAAAATAGCAATGACATTCTTCACAAAACTAGAAAAAAAAAAGTAGTCTTAAAATTCATTTGAAATAATAAAATACCCAGAATAGTCAAAGCAATTCTAAGCCAAAAGCAATGTTGGAGGCATCACAATACCTGACTTCAAATTATACTACAGAGCTGTAGTAACAAAAACTGCATGGCATTAATATAAAAATAGACATATGATTCAGAATAAAAGATACAGAGATAAACCTCACACATCTATAGTTATCTGATCCTTGACAAAGGTGCCAAAAACATATGTTAGAGAAAAGACAGCCTTTTAAACAAATGGGCTGGGAAAGCTGGTTATCTATATGTAGAAAAATGAAACTAGACCCTTATCTCTTATCCTGCACAAAAATCAACTTAAAATGGATCAAAAGGACTGGGGATGTGGCTCAAGCAGTAGCGCGCTCGCCTGGCATGTGTGGGGCACTGGGTTCGATCCTCAACACCACATAAAACTAAAATAAAGATGTTGTGTCCACCGAAAATTAAAAAGTAAATATTGAAAAATTCTCTCTCTCTCTCTCTCTCTCTCTCTCTCTCTCTCTCTCTCTCTCTCTCTTTAAAAAAAATGGATCAAAAACCTGGGAATTAGAACAGAAACTATGCAACTCCTAGAACAAAATGTAGGGTTAATGCTCCAGCATATAGGCACAGGAAACAACTTTCTCAATAGGACCCCTAAACCTCAGGAAATAATACCAAGAGTTAATAAATGGGATGGCATTGAATTAAAAATCTTCTGCACAGCAAAGGAAACAATTAGGAATCCGAAGAGAGAATCTGCAGAACAAGAGAAAAATAGGAAATATGATACTTAAATTATTGATTTGCATGTGTTGAATCATACTTGCATAGCTACTTTTCTGACAGAGGATTAATATCTAGAATATATAAAGAAATCAAAAAATTTATACCAAAAATCAAATAAGCCAATTAATACATGGGCCAATGAATTAAACAGACATTTCTCAAAAGATGAAATACAAATTGCCAAACATATAAAAAAATGTTCAACATCATTAGCAATTAGGGCAATACAAATCAAAACAACACCAAGATTTCATCTCAAACCAGTCAGAATGGCTGTCATCAAGAATAAAAATAATAAATGCTGGAGAGGATGTGGAGAAAAAGGAACATTTGTACGTTGTTGGTGGGATTGTAAATTAGTACAACCACTATGGAAATCAGTATGGAGGTTCCTCAAAAGAATAGGCATGGGATCACCAGATGACCCAGATATACCAATCCTTGATATTTATCCTGAAGAATTAAAGTCAACATACTATAGCAAAATGTGAATATCCATGTTTGTTGCAGCACAATTCACAATAGCCAAACTATGGAACCAGCATAGCTGTCCATCAATGGTTGAAAAGATAAAGAAATGTGGTATATATATGCTATGGAGTTTTGTTTAGTCATAAAGAGAAATGAAATTATTCATTTTGTACAGGAAAATGAATGGAATTAGAGAACATTATGTTAAGTAAAATGATCCAAACTCAGAATGACAAGGGTTATATGTTTTCTCTGATCTATGGAAGCTAGAGGGGAAAAAGGAAAAGAAAGGGGACCTCATAATTAACAAAGGGAGATCAGTAGAATAGAGGAAAGGAACCAGGGGCAGATAGGAGGGGAGGGAAAGCAAAAATAATGGGAAATTAAATGGGCCAAGTTATATTGTTATATCATAGGTTTTTTCTTAGGACATATGAACACTTCATTAAGGATAGTTTCCTTTTTCTATCGTTTTTCTTTCCCAAAGCTAATGAAAAGAGATAATCAAGATGGTCGGATGGTCATTTGTCATGATTGCTGTTGATTGTGTAATCATACAATTCTCATCACCTCCAAGGAGTTCCACATGTATGTTGGCTTCATCCTAACAAGGACTTTAAAAAATTGGCTTCAACTCAGATATAAGGTTGAGATCATTTACATTTTAATTGGACTTTAAATGGAATAGTGCTTTTTGGAAGAATCTATCAAAAGTAAATATAACTTTGACTTAACAGTAAAAAATAGTGTATCATGTATTTTTATGTTGTTATGATGTCATTATTTGCCTCCGCCTTAGGAAAAAAAATTGGAAGAAAATCATATTTCTGTATGTTAACATAAATGCAACATTAAAGCATATTTCTAAGAAATCTGGAAGTACACTTAGAGATGTGAGGACTAGTATTAAAGAAAGGATCAAAGTTAACTTTTACTTATCTGTGCTCTATGGATGTTTATAAAGAGGATACTAGTACTTAGTTGGGTCGTTAGAGAAGAATTTTAAAAGTTATAAAGAATGGCAATAAAAACTTCAGGGGTTTCTGATACAGCCAGATTATCACCCATCCTTAAATTGTCACTTAAGAGCTAACAAAGCCAAACTTTAAGGCTCCTAAAAGCTCTGATCTTCAGCGTCTGCTTTGCAAGTCAAAGCTAGCTCAAGGGGGACAAAACCTCCTCAGGCAGCAGCACGTGGCTCCTGAATTCAGAAACTTGTCTTGGGATCCTGTGTGTGGCTTCACAGGTGCAATAGTAGGCCCCAGATTTGGAGCTGCTGAGAATCTCCACAAATTCTTCACTAGCCTGATGCTTCCTGGGAGAATAGAAGAGCTCCCAGCCACGCGGAGAGCTGCACCCTTCTAATCCCAACTGAGCTAAATGAAATGTTTTGAAAGTCTCCACTCCTCCTCCTTCCCTCTCCTGCTATGAGTCTCCATGTTTATTCCCCAGTTTCTGGAAGCCACTCCTGGGTCCCTCTGCCCCTGGAGCCCTTCCCAGCTGTGGCCCAATTAAGCCATAGTTGAGTAGCTCTGAAATGAAAATTCCTGGGAGGCTTATTAAGTTCAGTGCTTAAGAAAATGGAAGAAACATCATTAAGAACTTAGCTTATTAGGCAGCTGGGCCAACACTAGCAGCTAAAAGGCAGAAGTGACTCAGTGTCCCTCAGAGGCACCTGAAGAAACTTGTTTTAACTTTTTCCTAAGTTGATCCCAAGTGTGCACACTAGCTACTAAGCACAGATCCAAGGTACCTTCTCTTTCACCATCACCAATACCCTGTTCTCTTCTTCATACATTACATCATCACCACCTCATCTCCTCAGCAGTATTCACATCCCTTTGATCAAACATCATTCCCAAACTACCATCCTTTCCCTACTGCATTGTTATTTCCAACTCACCGTCTCACCAGAATCGTCAGCATTATCATCACCCCATCACCATTACAAACACCAGCACTCAGCTTCACCCCTCCCTCGTTCCCTTGACCACCACTACAATATATATCAGCAGCTCATAACAGACAATGTCCTGAGGACTCAGAGGGAAAGCTTTTATTTTTAAAACAGACAAGAAAACATATCTTTAAATATCTGTAATGTAACTTCAATCAGGAACAAGAGGACAAAACTTTACACCATGATAAAAAGGTCATCAACCAAAGTAAGAAAATTGCATTAAATACAATAAAATAAAATTAGACCCTGGAAACAGTACATGAAAAATGGACCTCTTATAAAAATTGAAATATTCTCAGAATTCAGGAGAAAAGAAAGAAAATTATGATAATTGCAGAAGGTAAGATGAATTGCATTGATCCATTCTACAAGTATTAAAGAATTTCTAGAGAAGAAATTAGTAAATGTATCCGAGGTAATATCCAAAAGTATGATATAGGAAAACTTTCTAAATCTCAAAAGAAATACTCTGAAGATCAAGATGTCCCACCATGTTCCAGGAAAATTCAAGGAAAGAGATCTACGCCTGCATGTATTAACCTGATCATTTGTCCCCCATGCTGCAGCTAGAATGACCCATTTAAATGACAAATCTTAGAACATCACCCCCAGGTTTATGTACTTCAGTAACTTTCCAGAGGTCTTAAGATAAAAAGCTTGTGGCCTGCAAAACCCATGGTGTGGCATTATACTTCTCCATTTCCTCAAATGTCTCGCTGCAAGCTTTCCTAGGCACTGATTAGTGTTTAACCCAACACTCTGCCCCTTCAGTCCCTCAGAAGCTCCTAATGTTCCTCACAATCTCATACTGTTAAGTGCTTGGAACAGGGCTCCAGAGGCACATTGCATCTATATCTTACAACAGCAGTACAAAGAGCAAGAATCTACCAGCAAGCATACTAAGGTAATTAAGATGGCATTAATTTGTTCAGACACTTGGGTTAAAGTGTTGAGTAATTATGTTCATTATCAGCAACACACACAGCTGCACACACTGTCCCCAAGATTGCACATACTCTATCTTGGGCAGCTATGAGCTCATCTAGTGCCATCCTATTTTGCAAAACTCCTTTCTTATCTGAGCAGTTCCTCAGTTAACAAGGTTGTGGCATATTTAGTCTGCTTCAGAGCTTGAGCAGTGCAGGAGGCTAAGCCGAGACCTGAGTCTCTGCATCCATCGCTGCAGCTCATAGGGAAAGAACAACTAATGGATGGAGCCATCGGAAGGCACAGTGGTGTCTTGAGTGCTGTGACTTTACACTGTCCAATTACTAGTGTGTGTGGTAAAAGAGGCTGGATATATAGGGCCACTAATGGGATTCCTGAACATTAATGACTCCATTTTGGTTCTGGAACCCCGGGGCCAGGGCTTATGAGCTGCCAAGAAAAAGAAACTTGGAATGCCCTGTTCCCATGTCCCACCTCAAGGTCCCTAAATACAGGACTCTGTTGTTACCCGACCACCTGCACCTCAGGTCAATTCTAGGTCAATTCTTACTGCTCTCAAGGCCATGTCCAGCTTGCTCTCATTCCTTGTTAAAGAATATAAAAACCCTAGTAAGATACCTCTGTCTGCTGCGCCACTCTACTGGATAGTCTGGCAGACTTTCCCTGCTAATAAACTTTGCTTTCTGAGCATGAAACTTTGTCTCAATATATTTCTTTGGGCATTCTGTCCTAACAGCCATCCCCATGTGCATCCTCCTATCCAAGGGTAAGGTAAGTAAGGTCACCCTCAGGGTCCTCATGTCCATGTCCACAGCACACCATGAAGAAAGCCCCATGAGTAACATGGGGTAATGGCAAGGACATCTATTAAACCAACATGGTCTCACACTGAGAGTCAGGCAGAAGGCCCACCATCTTGTATCATGACCATACTGAATGACACAAAGGAAAGCTGTCTTTTTAACTAGAACCTGAGTTGCTGCTTTCCATGAAAGCCCATTCTATATATAAGTATACCCAGGTACTTGACAGATATTTAACAGTTCTCCAATCAAAGCAAAAACATTTTGCTTAGTGTAATGATATGATGACCATATTCGGAGGGGTGAGTGTTTTCAGTCTGGTTTTGTATCAGACAAGCCCATTCTGTCTAATTTGCAGGTTGGGCTCTCCAGGGAAGTTCTAGCCCTAACCCTAACCCTAACCCTAACTCCCTGAGGTCACAGGGAGTTCTAAGCCAGATCAACAACCTGCCTAGTTGGTATGATGTGCAACTTCTGTTGCCCGGTCCAGCAACAACAGGTTGCTCATTGTTAACCTACAGGGAATATGACAAGTGTTTAATAGGCACCAATAATGGCAAATCAGCTCCATGAGGCAGTATACAGGCCACTTTTCAATCTTATGTTAGTAAAGTAGCCTGCCCAGTAGGCTTGCTTGGGCAAGTTCAGCATACCAACCTATCTGTTTGCACTTTGTGGGTATAGAAGGAATGATACACCCCAGGAATATATAACTGCCATAAACTGATACAAAGTGTTCCTTACGTGATGACACCCGAGGGTAACATCACCTGTACTTGTGGAGGCCAGGTTCCCAACAGAGTAGGCTTTACTTGTAAATTTAGACATCCTCCCTCCCGGCAAGGGGGTCAGTAAGGCAAACCATTGGGGGCTTGTAGTCCATGGCCAACTAAAGCTCCTTATCTCCCTTGAGGAACAGGCAACAGTAAGTTGTTACTTGTACCCCAGGCTGGTTTACGAAAATGTTCTCCTTAAACGGATAGAACTAGAGACCACCATGTTAAGCGAAATAAGTCAAACTCAGAAGGTTAAGGGTGGTACATTTTTCTCTCATACACAGAAGCTAGAGAGGAAAAAGGAAAACAAAGGTGCAGGTGGAGTTCCTAAAAATCAAAGGAAGGGGCTGGGGTCATGGGTCAGTGGTGGAACACTTGCCTGGCATGTGTGAGGCCCTGGGTTCAATTCTCAGCACCACATATAAATAAATAAATGTCCATCAACAACTTAAAAATTTTTTTTAAATCAAAGGGAGATCAGTAGAGGAAAGGGATCAAGGGGTAGGAGACTGGGAGGGAGAGGAGAAATCCTCAGGAATGATAGTGGCCAGGTTATATTGTTATATTATGTGCATGTGCAAATATGGGACACAAATCCCATCAATATATACAACAATAATACACTCATAAAAAATGAGGATATAAAAAAAAAAGAAAGAAAATGTTCTCCTATATCTGTAACCTTAATGCTGGTGGCCATGGGCAAGATAATAGGCACTGATGTCTGGGTTTCTCATTTCTTGCTGTCAGTGCCTCAGGCAGATGAGTAGCCCAGTCCTGCATGGAGTTACTCTCAGCCTTAAGGCCTGTTTCTGCAGGCTGTTCTTGCTTTCAATCAATCCAGCTCCTCTTAGATTGTATGGCAGGTGGGAAATCCATAATATCCTAGTCTTGAGCCCACTGTTGTATGTCATGGCCTGTGAAATGGGTCCCTTGGTCACTCTCAATTCCTGTGGTGTGCCATGTATGCCACTCAGCCAGATTGGTTCCTTAAATAGCTGGGTTTTTTATTGGCTTTTTGGCTGGGGTAGGCTTGCATCAAGGCTACAACTGTGTCCACACAAGTCAATGTATATTTGGTCCCTTCTGATAATGGATAATGGCCAATGATGTCTATTTGCCATCACTGAAGAGGCAGTGATATGGCCCTTGGTGGCATCTAGGCATCAAGAATAGGACTGAGAGCAGGCAAGACAGTTCTGGCATGCAGCAGCAATATCAGCCATCTTTATGGGTGTCACTCAGGGTGTCACAGCTGCCCACACAGTCTTTTGTTCTGCATGATTATTAATACAATGTGACCAAGTAGCAATTTCTTATGTTGAGATTTTTCAGCCATCGTATCTTTGCCAGTTGGTCAGCCTCATCATTTTCTGGAAAACTCGAGAGGGCAATGAACAGTCACATGGAACATTGTGAAAACTTTGGTTTTGACACAAGGCCCAAAATTTTCCCATAGCTGTTTTCTCCCCCATGGAGACCTGCCATTCATTATCCCCTGTTTCTGTTGTCATTGAGGCAGGTGCATTAGAAGTCCTCTGAATACAGCCCAACTATCTTGTGAAGACAGGCACGGCCCACTTTGTGAGCAATAGCCACCCATCCCACTTGTAGTTCGACCCATTGGTTGCTGAGTCCTGTCCTTCTTCAATCTGCAGGGCCTCCATCACTGGATGATGAGCCACAGCCCTCGGCTCTTGGGGGTTTCCTTTTGCTAATCCATCAGTGTAACAAGCTGACTCTGGTGTTGGAGCTTGGCCTTCTTGTATGGGTGAAGGGATGAAGGCGTGAATTCTGGCATGTCACCCATCTCAGGAACTGTTGAAGTTTTGAGAAGTGAAGTGTTTTCCACTCCTCATTGTCATCAGTGGATGGCAAATAACTAATAATGATTGTCATTTGAGCTGCTCCCAATCATGGGGCCTTGGCCATTTGCTATACCATCCACCCATGGGGTACATGGTCACAACCTTGAGTGCAGCTTCCCTGGGGATGGTATCCATGGCAAGAAGAGCAGCTTAAGTATCACACAATTGTTTTTTCCAACAAGCTATACTGTTCTTCTGCCCTCTTCCACTACTGTGACCAAAATCCAAAGGGCGTCTTATGTCCCTTAATCCACTGCCATAGCCCCATCCAAAGCCACCCAGAGTGACATGGACAGTACGCTCAGCAGGTTTCAATAAGCCTAGTGTTTCAAGGGCTTGTACCTGTTTGTTCACTTGGCTTGATCAAATGCCTCAGTGTGCCATCAGTCCAGCCCTATACTGTACCCCTCCTACACAAATGATATAGGGCTTGTAATAACTGAGCCAGATGAAGGATGGGAGCCCTCCCAGTAGCCCCACAAATTCTCATATTTGCTTTACCATGTTGGGAAGTGGAAACACCTGAACTTTATCTATTACAGCCTGAGGCATAACCTTTGTCTTCCCACAGTAGAGAACACCAAAGAACTTCTCTGATAAGCCAGGGCCTGCACTCTGTCAGCTTTATGGCTGATCTTTGCTCTTGCAAATGAGTCCAAAGCATGAGTGGAGCCCCAGTGAGTGCTGAGAAAGATTCAGAAGTGAGAAGAGTGCCATCAACATAATGAAACATTTTTACCACGGAGGTCAAGACCGTGTCTCTTGCACTACCCTACCATGAATGATAGTCAGTGGGGCTATGGAGATATCCTTGAGGTAACAATCACAAATGTCCATGTTGGCCTTTCCATGTGATGACATATGGTTCTTGAATCACAGGGGTACATCTATGCTAAAGAAAGCATTTGCAAGATCTAGTACACAATGATATGTTCCCAGGAGAGGGCTGAACTCTTCTAGAATGGTGGCTATTTCGGGAACATTGGCATAAGGTGGACGGATCACCTAATTTAATTCCCTGCAACTCACTGTCATGTATGAAGTTTTTTTTATTTTCTTACCAGTCACACAGGTTTGCAGGTTTGGAAAATTATGTTTACCTTGGCCAGTTCACATATGGTCTCTATTATCTCTTGATGGCCACAAGGGAGCCAATACTATTGGGTATCAACATTCTGCAAGGTGCAGACCAAACAACAAGGGGTTGTGTAGCATGACTTCTTAATATTGACTTTACAGCTGACACAAGCTTAATCTCCTAACAATGCAAATGTAACTCTCCTTTAGGTGTTTGAAGCCATTTACCCCACAAGAATATCAACACCTATTATATATTCAGGAATAGGAGCTACCAGGTATTGGTTGGGTGGCAGGTGTCCAAGCCACAGAGTCAACATTGTAGCTCAGACTCTCTCACTGTTTTTCCCCCATATCCATCAATAGCAGTTAACCTCCATGAGAATTTGTCAGGATTAGCGTATGTATCAATGTACTCTCAGTTCCTATGTTCACTAATGCTGTTACTTTCTGGATATTTTTTGAAGACCAATGTACTACCATTTCTTTTTTTTCCTTATTAATTACACATGACAGTAGAATATGTTTTGACATATACTACAGTGACACAGCCACATCGATGTTTATAACCACTCAATTCACAATAGCTACACTATGGCACCAGCTTAGGGGCCCTCCAACAGATGAATGGATACAGAAAATGTGGTATACATACACAATGGAGTACTACCATTTCTATATGTGGCCTCTGCTCCAGAGACATGGCTTAGACCCCAGAACCTTGACTTCTCCCCTACTCGTCCCATACCCAAGGGCTCTGACTCCTGAAGAAAAGCCTTGGGCTCTGCTTTTATTACATCTCCTATTAGGAGAGGATTGTCTTGGCCTGTTTCTGGAGCCAGAGTTCATTCTACCTTTCTGATTGCCTCTCTTTCTTTTCTATATTGAAAGGTAATGATTAAAACCTCTTGTCTTTTGGCAATTGCTTCCACAACTGTACCAGGGTAGTAATTGGTTGTTTATCTATTTTCCTTTCATCTATTCCTGCTGCTTAGAAGTTCACCCACACCTGTCTACAGGAGACCCAGAGAGGTCCTTCCAGTTTGGGCTGGTTTTATCGACCCTTTTTTCTGCTGTAATCTTTCTGTCTGCTTTCAGTTGTGCTGCTTGTTGGATGGGCTGTCATACTAACCAGA